>NC_137046.1:13867222-13939722 GCF_032717465.1 Coenobita brevimanus
CTGTTACTATTACAATAATGCACACGGAATGTAAGGCTGCGCAACGTTAGTGTGGCCCCTGTTGGCATTCTTGATTGTGAAGAACGTAATACTGAACCTAGAAAGTCAATAGCCTGGCTAGTATCACAACAACAGATTGATGCAGTTCACCGTACATGTAGGAAGCAAGGGGGTTCGGCACTGTGAAAGCCACTTCCCATCACCCCCTGATCCTCTGTTCCTCCTTGGTAAACTGCTCACCTGCATTACACTCACACATATACCTTATTCTGTGCAAAGGGAAAACTTCAGGTCTGAAAACATCTAAAATTTCATCGAGAGAGAGAGAGAGAGAGAGAGAGAGAGAGAGAGAGAGAGAGAGAGAGAGAGAGAGAGATTCAGGACCCATTTACTTCGAGATGCCTGCACATATTGCACATAACACTCTGGAGATCACAGGTAATGGGAAAGACAGAATGAGCAGGACTAAGAGTACGATTCACTCTTGCATTGCGGACTAGAGTAGAAAACAAACGAAGATGCATAACAAGCCAGGTGTGGTGTGCTCGCTGTAGTGGTGGAAAGGAAGTACAGATATGTAGTGACGCTCTTTACAGTCATCACAGCACCAGTGGAACACATAAGTTGTTGAGGTAGGAGAGATAGTAGGAGTAAAAGAATTAAAAACTTTCGTCATGCAAGCACAGTTACCCTGCCTTGCCATCAAATGAAGAGGTGCAGCAGGCGACAGGTGGGTAAGTTTAACCGTGCATTCCTTACTTCACATAGAAAAGTTGTACTTGAAAGAGTTTTTGCGTTTTGCAAATAAAATAGCAGATTTCTTACTTTCTTTAATCCTAGATTCTCCAACGCTGATGTTCCACTCTTGGCCAGGCCACATTACAATTCATACAGTCCACCAGGATTCGTTTAATATTAGAAAAAATTGTCGATCTGCTTCTCTACCTTTCTTTATACAATAGATAAAAAAAAAAATAATTTACTTGGAATACGTAAAACGCGAAAGTCAGTTGTAAATTATATATATAACGTAAGTCAGTTGTAAAGTATATAAAAGAACGTGCTTATGCATATGTAAATTGCATAAAACTAACAAATAAGCCAAAACAATAAACTGCAACTGACAAAAGAACTATAAAAACTTAAACATTACCTATACAAAAGAAAATATACAAGAAACCTGTAAATATGTACACCCGGGGAAAGTTCCGCCTTATACACCTGCCTGCCAGTTCGGACTTTTATGCGTGAGACAACGACTAGTGAAGCAGTAGCCAGACGCTCAAATGTATGTATCACTGTGTGGGAGAGGAGTGGTTAAGGGAGGAGGGAGGCATGTGGGAGCTGATAATTCCTACCCCTCCCTCTTCCTTCCCCATCCTTCTCACACAGTTACCAGATATATGAATGTAGGCTACTGCTTCCCTTAACACTTGTCTCACATTTACTTTTTCGAAGTGGTGAGTGTATAACGCGGAACTTTCCCTGGCTGTACCGTTTCCACATCTAGCATAATGATTATACCCAGGCATAACACTACTCGAGTTGAATTTATTTGCGGTTCCTAAAGGAGAGAGAGAGAGAGAGAGAGAGAGAGAGAGAGAGAGAGAGAGAGAGAGAGAGAGAGAGAGAGAGAGAGAGAGAGAGAGAATCATTGCTTCTCTGTGGACTCAGATCGATCTCTTACACTATAAGTGGTTCAACATACAGTGGCTTTGTTGCCCCGGTTCAGGAAGTATTACGAAAAAGCAAATGGTAAAACAAGAAAATGAATACAATAAGTTCACGAACCACATCAGAGGATGGTGAGAAGAAAAATCAAGTTAATCAACTTAATGTTGCCTTATTTAACATTTCTATAAGCATAACAAACGTTTTCAAATATTTTCAGCGTAAAAATTTGTGTCGCGAAAAATTTCTTTTTAAATATATCCAGTTAGCATGCACATTTATATATGTATTTTTTAATGCATGAAAGAAGAAACCAAAGGCCAAAACCCTGCAAGATTGTTCCCTTAAAAAAAAAAAAATAATAATAAGAGAGCCAAATACAATATCTGTTCATTTCGAGATGCCCGGACACTGCTTTTGAAAGACGAGGGGTCACAGGCAGTAAGAAATACAGACAGAGGAATAGAGTACAGAGTTGACCTGTTGCATACATGAATGACTGGGATTAAAGGTTAACTCTTTCATTAGAGAGTTGGAAAGAAAATGAGACTTTGTTATTAGACGGGTGCAACGTGCGTTTGGAAACATATGACGGAATCATAATGAAATGATAACATATAGTTTCATGGCATTCATCCTTGTAACGTTTTTCAAAGCCAAATATATATAATCTGTTTATTTATCACATATATAAAACATTACATGTATTTAATCATCATCATCATCCGGACCTCCTCTCCCACACTAGGGCAAGGTGAGGAGTAACAACGTCCAGACAGCGTAAGTTTGCCCAATTCAATGGGCCATGCTTCCATTCACTAATCATTCAAGCCCACGAAATCCTGACTCCAAAAGATAGGCAAAAAAAAAAAAAAAAAAAAAAAAAAATCACCTTCTGTAGCTTCACATATACCTAGCTGACAGTCAATTATTATTTAAAAACAAAAAATAACCTTGTACTTCATTAAAAGTAGATCTGTAGCTTACTTGCTTATTCTGTTGTGCTTGCTGCATTACCTACTTTGTTTCCTATATACCTACTACAGCCTTTAAAAAAATAAAAAATAAATAAAGGATCAGTTAATGAATGGATCATGTTAAGTATTACTGAGTGCAATATCAGTGAATATGATATGAATCGATATGTAAAAAGCCTAATTCACTTACATCAAGTATGAAATGTCTACCCCACACAAATGTCAACACAGCTGCTCGACGTCACTGATCGCTATCGTTTGAGCTTCAAACTTTTTTTTTTTTTTTTTTTTTTTTTTTTTTTTCCCGGCCTATCAACCATCGGGGCCGAAGCCCCTGGTTATTAAGGCCATGGGTATATATATATGTATATACATTTAAATATATATACATATATATACAAACATATATATATACATACACACACACACACACACACACACACACACACACACACACACACACACTTCCATGCATACATACAGACACATTTTCATGCAAACGTACATATATATATATAATATTTTTAATCTTATTTATTTTTTTGTATTTTTATTTTCTTAATTTTTTCTTGGTTTTATATGTTTTATACCTTATAATATAAAGACAAACTAATCTAAAGACCCTAAAACTAATCACCTAACAGACAAATCGCTAATCTATACTAAATCCTACAGAGACAAATAGCTAGATCTACACTAATGGTAAAAATACCTCGACTAACAGAACACCATCGACTGCAGATATGTAATGCCTTTCTACATTACATACCTGCACTCATCACCTGGTGACTGTCAGTCGAGGCACAACCTAATATAGGGGACATCAATATATGAAAGGGAACCAGACGAGTCAGGAACATTTCCATATACGTCAGCTGTCGTCCCTAATTAGAACAACTTAAGCAAGATAATATAATGTATTTACATAATTTGTACAAAAAGTGAAGAACCTCGTCCAGCAGACCACCATCGACTACAAGTGCCCAATACCTTCCTATATTGCACACTTGCACTCATCAGCTGGTGACTGTCAGGCGAGGAACTTGGCTTAATGTAGGGGACATCTATATTAGAAATAGATCGGTGGGAGGAGGAACTATTTAAAATATGTCAACTGTCAACCCTAATTAATATTACAATATATACATATTTACTGTTCATAAAAACCATAACCACGCAGTAAAAAAGTCACATCACTCTGATCAGTCCGGTCTCTCTCAAGAAAGCCATCAATTTATCAGTCATAACAATGTCCCCATCACCCAGGATGGTGGAAAGGGTGAAGGGGACGTCTACTGCGCCGCAGTAATTTATAAGTGAAGCACGTTCACGAATAAATCGCCGACAGCGCAGGATGATATGACTAATAGATAACACCGCATTACAGATGTCACAGTGCGGTGGGAAGCGTCTTTCCATATATGGTTTTATGTGGGTTACAATGGTGGCATTCAGCCGTAGCCGTGCCAACACTTTTTCTTCTAGGCGACTGGGACGGTTGGCAGTGTCCCAGTCGCCCAGGTACGGCTTACAAGTTGGAATATTTAGTCTGGTCCACTGACCTTGCCACAGAAGATTTATTGATTTCTTTCCGAGAGATAGACTCGACCGTAGATCACGAGGAACGTCCCATGTCTCCTCGAGCTCCACAGCCGACTTTGCAAGTAAGTCAGCCTGCTCATTGCCGTAGATACGACAATGACCAGGCACCCAGATCAGCGTGAATGACTTGTTGCATGAATGCAACTTATTAACGATGCGGCCCTGGATCTCATGAGAGTCCGTAGTGCAAGATGCAATTGCCTGAAGGGCTGATTTTGAATCTGAAAATATGACAAATGAGTCATGTCTAGAATTGAGAGCATAGTCTATGGCTTTGTCAATAGCAAAAAGTTCTGAAGTAAACACAGATGTATGAGTCGGCAACCGATACCTGAGGGCACATTCAGTCGACCACACACTTGCACCCACACATTCACTCGACTTGGAGCCGTCGGTGTACAATTGATGGGACCCCAAGTGACGAACAATGATCTTACGAAACAAGTGGTGGACCTCCGCCTCCGGCGCCTTGGCCTTTGGTGCTGGGAGCCATGTAACATCGACTGTAAAGCCGGGTGGCTCCCAAGGCGCTATATTTTTAAGCACCAACTTGTCACAGTCACTGGGGTCCACATCAAGCTCCTGAGTCAGTAAGTGGAGGCGAGCGGCAAGTGGCCGACGCACCCCCCGCAGAAGGTGGTGGTATTGACGCAGGGGGGTACAGGCCACATTGCCGATATTACTTTTTCTTAATGTCCTTACACCATAGGACAAGGCCAGGTGGTCACGGCGAATACGGAGGGGAGGCACATTCGCCTCCACTTCCATACGAGCTACACGGGTACACCGGACAGCTCCAAGACACATTCGCAAACATTTATTCTGTAACACATCCAATCCTTTCAGTGTGGCATCGGATGCTGAGCCATACACCTGTGCGCCATAGTCTAGCTTCGATCGAATAAGGGACTTATACACCATTAATAAAGATTTTCTGTCGGCACCCCAGGTAGTACCCGCTAGGTACTTGAGGACATTTAATGGTTTATCACAACGAGCAAGCAAAGTATTAATGTGAAGTTTAAAATTCATTCTACGATCAAAATGTATTCCTAAAAATTTTACAGAATTTTGAAAAGGTACCGCCTGATTATCCAAAGTTAAGCACAAATTAGGTACGTTACGATTAGTGAAAACTATAGCGGCACACTTACGTACGGAAAACTTAAATCCCCACTGCAAGGCCCATTGGTGGACGGAGTCAAGGGCTGCTTGAATCCGCCCAGCCGAAAATTGTGCATTACGGGAAGAGTGCCATATTGCACAATCGTCAGCGTAGAGTGAGTATTTAAGATTCCTCGGGATGGGAGCTGATGACAGAATATCATTGATCATAATACTAAATAAAGTAGGACTAAGCACACTTCCCTGCGGCACCCCGTTTTCCTGGATAAATATATCCGATGTTACGTTACGGGGCAATTTGACAGAGAAAGTTCTGTCCCTTAAGAAATTTGAAATAAAAACAGGCAAATTTCCTCTTAAACCATAAGCATAGAGCTTCATTAGTATACCGTGTCGCCATGTCATGTCATAGGCTTTATGGATGTCCAAGAACACCCCTATCATGAATTCTTTATTGGCAAATGCCTCTGCAATACAATGCTCCAAATTCATTAAATGATCTAGTGAACTTCTGTATTTACGGAAGCCACATTGTTGATCATTTAACAAGTTCTTCGACTCTAAAACAAAAAGAAGCCTATTGTTAACCATACGTTCCATGACCTTACATAGACAAGAAGTCAACACAATAGGACGAAATGAAGTGGGATTCATAAGACGACCAGCCTCTTTGGGTATCGGTATGACGTGCGCAAAGTGCCATGAGTTTGGGGACGTTCGAGACGCCCAAATCTCATTGTACAATGCTAACATCTTAATCAGGTTGTCCTGATTAAGATGCTGGATCATACCGTACGTGATGGTGTCTGGTCCAGGGCTGGTGTCTTTACAGGATTTAAGGGCAAGGAGCAGTTCATCTAGCGTAAACTCTTGGTTGTACGGGGAGTTTACGTCTTCTGTGGCAAAGTCTAATATCTGTAGCTCAGCCGTGCGTTTATGATGTTGGAAACGCGGGTCATAATTGGCTGAGCTACTTACATGAGAAAAACTCCTGGCGAGGATGTTAGCAACGTCCACGGGCTCGTCATAGATGTTATTATTCACCTGAAGGGTGGTGACTGGGAAATATGGGCCTTTATTATTTAATATTCTTATGGTGGACCAGACTTTACGTAATGGTGTTGTACGAGTCACCGTGGACACAAAGGACCGCCAGGAGTCACGTTTGGCCCTTCTTATTATTCTCCTTGCCTCAGCCCGTGCCTGTTTGTATGCAATAAAATTTTCCTCAGTGGGCTGACTATCAAAAATCCTGTATCTCCTATTGCGTTTTCTTAATGCTTGTCGGCAATCCGGCGTCCACCAATGTGCTCTATGCTTCGCATGAACTGTAGAAGTCTTGGGAATAGCAGCCTCAGCTGCGTGTAATATGGATTGGGTTATATTTTCGACCTTAACATCCATGGTCTCCCCTGATATATCTAAATTGGCGATCCTTGAGAAGGATCCCCAATCTGCTTTCTTATAGTTAAATTTTGGAGGTGGAGGGTCCGAAATGATGTCGCGTGTATAAGAAAGACAGATGGGTAAATGATCACTTCCCAAGGAGTCGTCGTAAGGGTCCCATGAGAGATCTGGATATATACCAGGGGAGGCCAAAGATAAGTCAATGGCCGAAAAGTTACCAGTACGATCATCTACACGAGTCGCTCTACCATCGTTCAGAAGACAGAGGTTGGACTGTAGTATTAGGTCGGCTACTTGCTCCCCACGACCATCAATCCTCAAGCTACCCCATTGATAGTGATGGGCGTTAAAATCGCCCAACACTAACTTATTTCCAGGCAGATGTTCCACTAGTGAATTTAAAGCATCACTATCAATGGGGCCATGTGGAGGACAGTACAGAGAGCAAATAGACAGATACGTGTTATTAAATTTTACTCTGCACGCGACCGCTTCCAGAGTAGAATTTAGAATCACTTCCGTTTGTGGGTGTGATTTGTGTGTGTAAATGGCAACTCCGTGACCTTCATATCTTCTATACGAGTGGTAGTGTTTGAACTGTGGAGGATCAGGACGATCCTCCAGGCGTGTCTCCTGTAAACAAACAACGTCTGGCCTGTGTATAGAAAGCAAAATTGCTATATTTTGTAACTTATTCCCAATACTTCTACAATTCCACTGTAATACAGTGAAAGCGACGGTTTAAGATTTTCGTTGGGGGCCAGTGTGCTTTGTCTTTTTTTGTCGCCCGCCGGCAGGCGAGCGACTACCGGGGGACCTATCCCGGTGCTTGTTAATGGAAACCTCTATATTATCATCAATAACTAGGTTCCCTGCCTCCCCCGAGGAAGAGCTAACCTTTCTCTCCCTCGCTGGAGTAGGAACCGGAAGGACATGAGGACGTGACTGTTTCGTGAGGGTGGTCATGTTATTCTTAGTAGGCTTGTCAGGCTTCGTTTTAGGCCGTACAGATGAAGAGGCAGCAGCAGCCTGAGAGTAAGTTGAAGCTTTAGGGATGTCAGTGAGAGAGTTGGAACGGACAGGAGGTCGAGATGGAGATGTACTGTGAGCGGCAGGAGGGAGAAAGACAGGGTCAGTCTGCGTCTCGACAGAGCACATCACAGGACGGGACATTACCGCCGAAGCATAGGACCTATTCGGCGTGGGAGTTGCATGCAACTCCTTCACCTTTTTCCTAGCTTCGTAGTAGGAAATACCCTCAGTTGCCTTCACTGTGCAGACTTCCTTCTCCTCCTTCCACTTGGGACAATCCCTAGAGGAAGTGGAGTGAGTACCCTTGCAGTGAAAGCAACGTACTGTCTCTGATGTGCAACTTTCCGCATCATGACCCTGGCTTGCACACTTGCCGCACACTGGCTGGGAAGCCCGACAAGTCTTTGTACCATGCCCATACAGCTGGCATTTCAGGCAACGCAAAGGGTTAGGGATGTACGGCCGAACGTGAATAATTTCGTAACCAACTTTTATTTCATTAGGAAGAGAAGATTTGGCAAACGTCAAGATGATAGTTGCTGTCTTCGTCCTTATGCCTTCCGAGTAGCGAGTTATGAATTTAGCCTCTATGACATCTTGCTGCGCCAATTCACTTACGATCTCGTCCTCGCTCATCACCATGAGATCCCTGCAAGTGACAACACCCTTGCAAGAATTCATGGAGACTGGGATTTTGGCTTCGACATCGTAACAATGGAATTTGCGCAGTTTCAACAAATCCTTTACTTGTGCCGAGTTTACAGTTTTGACCAGGAGATCTCCATTAGCAAGTTTTTTAACTTGTTCGACTTCTCCCGCACAGTGGTCAATCACCTTCTTGATAAGGAAGGGATTGAGACTGGACAGGGGAGTGGAACCTAGCGCATGAAGGATAACGTAGGTCGCATTAGCTACGGGGATGTCAAGTGGAGCTCGAGTCTGGCGTCCGTCAGTCTGGGGGTGGTCAGTCGTGTCATGCCTAATATCGTCAGGACCACCTCCCCCCCTGAAGGGGGGGGAGGCAGCAGGGGCGTCCGTCATAGCAACCACTTCCCCCTCACGGGGGAAGTGGGAAGAAGGAGAAAAACAAGCAAGGGACAAGGTACCTGGGAAAGACACACCTAGCCTGAGATTACCCTCTCAAACCACTCTCGGGAGGACGCGCCCGTGTATAACTCACACCCCAGAGCGATCAGTGGGGGGTACACTCCAGAGGTGAGTAAGCAAAGGCAATCTCAGTAAACAGATACAGACACCTACTATATCTCTAATAAGGGTAGGGAGGAATGTGAACGCTAGCTAACCTAACTTTGATCAGGGAAAGTGCAAAACTATTGCCGGTGGGGCAGCCCTAGTATCTGGAGGAGAGTTCAGCACACGTCCGTTCTCTCCGCAACCATTCATCAAAGTCCCTTCAAACGTTGCTGCCTTGGTGGTTTTTGTACGCGCTCTGCATTCCCACCACCACTCATTCAGCCAATGGCAGAGTGAGTCTGACGTGGCGTGACTCGACGTCACGTCTAAGTACCAATCAGAGAATAGGATATTAGTGACGTGTGCCTCATCCAAGGAAATAGGTGGCCTCATGTGATATTTCTCATGCGCTTGCTGGAGCAAATACCCAAAGCGATGATATTAATTGTTACAATATTGAAGTTATATAATATTATAAACTTAAAAGATACAGAAAAGGATATATTTTCACATATTATTTTTGAGGCATCTGCCAGAAACCTTTTCGCGGACCCCCCAGGTAAGTGCCATTGACCTTAGGGGGTCCGCGGAACCCATTTTGAGAAAGCATAAGACCACCGGGCTTCCGTTTGATTATTTCGTTGCCATCTAGCGTAGTTATTGTTATCTTGGTCGACAGTGCAAGAAATTATATGGCTTGTCAATCAGTATAGGATCACAGGAAAGTGGCAATACATTACGGAATTTGATGGGTGTTCCCACCTACCTCGCACACACACACACACACACACACTCACACACACACACACAGATAGACAGATAGATAAACAGACGTATAGATAGATAGATATATAGACTGACATAGATGGATATGCAACGCGCATATAATAATTTTGTTGATAATAAATACATCAATTCTTGGTAATAGTCTTACCATTCTTTTTCGCCCAAATCATAGCCTTTCTTTTTAGTCCACGACACTGCACCGTGCACAGGGTTCAAGCACATGTCCTGGTGAAGGAAGATTATATATTATAGTCCTTATGCAAAATAAATATGTGACCTGCTATGGTAAAATCAGCAGAATAGTCTTGAAGCTGCAAACATAAGCTAAGTTCCATCTCCTTTGTAAACCAAGGCTGATAGACTGCACTTACTCACTGACACTGAAAAAACTGGGTAGTACCGGTGCATATGAGTAGGTTTCAGTCATAGGAGCCATTACTAAACCGAGGTTTATGATGCCATTACAGGTAAGGACATACGTATCGCTGTTGAGTGAAGATAATTGTGCATTAAGCTACCAGCCCCCACCTCTCACTCATGTTTTTTTTTTTTTTTTTAATGCGAGGAAGAAGGAACCAAAGGCCATGAGCCCGCAATAACACTTCCCTCCAAGAGAAAAACAATATATATATATATATATATATATATATATATATATATATATATACTGTAGCACCAGTCGAGCAGGGCAGTACTCCCAAGGTGGATGGAAATCTGATGACAGGGAGAGCTGGAGCTCCCGTTTCATTAGCCCTCGGGACTAGGTCCCGACCATCCCCCTTTGTTGAACTTTTTCAATGTCTCAGTAACACAGAGAGTAGGCCAGCATGCTCTCCAATACAAGTTTCTCTATCAACACCAAACTACATGCACAGTACACACTTCACTTCCTTTCTCAAAATTAAAAAGTCATGGCAGCACTACACGTGGCCTCGGAGTCCCCGGGGGGGGGGGGCATAAATGCCCCCACCTTCCACCCGTCTCCCTGTGACGACTGGAGCTGCCTGGAACCACTGTCTGACTCTCTTCTTCATTTCTGCAACATTCACGGCCTTTCCTTTAACTTTCGCACTGTTGAGCACCACCTCTCCTTCTCTAAACCTCAACTTCTTTTTCTAACTGAGACTCAGCTGTCTGAGGCAACTGACAGCAAGCCCTTTTCTGTATCCTCCTACTTTCTTTATACTCATTTCAAAGCCAAAGGTGGATGTTGCATATATGTATGCAACGACCTATCTTGTTCTCATGTTCCTGAACTCGATTCTTCTGAAATCTCTACACTCTGGCTTCGGCTTTCCTGTCATTCTCTGACTAAATATATCTGCGGTTTTCTTATCTCCTAATTCTATTGACTATCAAAAATTCTTTTACTATCTTACTTCTACGATGGAACACATTCTATCCACTTCTCCTTTCTCTGAAATCTCCATTCTAGGAGATTTCAATGTTCACCACCACCTTTGGCTCTCCTCTCCTTTCACTGATCCACCTGGTGAACTAGGCTACACCTTTTCTATCATTAATAACCTAGAGCAGCTTGTACAGCACCCTATCCGTATCCTTGACTGCCTTGGAGAGAGCTCCAATATACTTGACCTCTTCCTTACTACTAATTCTTCTGCTTACACTGTTAATCTTCTCTCTCCGTTGGCCTCCTCCAGTCACAACCTTATCACCTTAACCTGTCCTATCGCTCCGGTATGGCCTGTGGACCCTCCAAAGAAACGTCGTCTGTGGCACTTTGGAGCTGTGGAATGGAAGGCCCTCAGGCAGTACTTCTTTGATTTTCTCTGGAATGATGATTGCTTCCATGGCCAGGAGCCATCTGAGTGTGCATTGCACATTACAGAGGTTATTCTATCGGGCATGGAAGCATACATTCCTTTCTCATATCCTCTGACTAATGCAAGAAAGCCTTGGTTTAATCACATTTGTTCTAATGCTGTCCACAACAAGGAGAGGGCCTATAAAAGGTACCGGAGCCAACCCACCCCTGAATCACATCTCTTATACGTTTCTGCCCGGAATCGTGCTAAGTCTGTTCTTCGCTCTGCTAAATATAATTTCATCCATACTAAATGCTCTCAGCTCTCCAATTCGAATTCTTCCCGCTCTTTCTGGCACCTTGCCAAGAACCTTTCTAACAACTTTACCTCATCATCCTTCCCTCTTCTTTTCTATTCTGATGGTTCTGTAGCTATTTCTTCTACTGATAAAGGAGATCTCTTCGCTCAGACTTTCTCCTCTAATTCCACCTTAGACGATTCCGGTGCTGTTCCTCCATACTTTCCCCCTCTGACTCCCTCATGACCGACTTTAATATTTCTTTAGCTGACGTATTTTCTGCCCTTCCTGGCCTCAATACTAATAAGGCATATGGGCCTGATGGGAGTCCCTCCAGTTGTTCTCAAGAACTGTGCTTCAGTGCTTACACCCTGCCTAGGCAAGCTCTTTCGCCTTTGTCTATCAACTTGTACCTTTCCTTCTTGCTGGATGCTTGCTCTCATTCTGCCAGTCCCAAAGAAAGGTGACCATTCCTAACCCTCTAACTATCGTCCAATTGCTTGAACATCCTGTATATCAAAAGTTTTCGAGTCAATTCTTAATAGAAAAATTTCAAAGCATCTTTCCTGTCACAATCTTCTTTCTGATTGTCAGTATGGGTTCCGTTACCCTTCCGAGCTACGTACTATGACACAACGACGAAGTGTTGTGGAATAACTGGACATGAAAGTCTGTATCGCAAACCCGTCAATGTCGGTTATGTGAGACACAGATATTAGAATTTGTGTTAGAAGTAATAAAAGCTAAATAGATTGCTTGGCCTCTGTGCATAGAGACAATATATTTTATTATCCGGCACCGAATTCATAAAAAAAAAAAAAAAAAAACTAGCAATGGCGTAGAGTCGAAAACACACATGCAGACGAACAATGAGTATGAGCACCCATGTCAGACGTATGATAGTAATTCAGCTGATACAAGCCAAGTTAGTAAATATCAATGTAATAATGATATGTATTGCTTTCTACATGTAATAAATGTTTAGCGGAAGGAAAATAATAATACATGTTCAGTCTCATTGCTTTAATATATAGTATACCCACCCCCTGCTTCCAAAACAGCCTCTAGACGTCAACGCATGGATGCCACTAACTGAAGCATCCATCTGAAGCATCTAACCACCCATCTGAAGCAAACAAATGAACTTATTCACCCCTGTTATACTAACATAGAAAAAAAAAACAGTCGATGCCTACAGATTTAATACACTTCAAAATAATTTATTTGTTGTATTCTATAGATAATAAGTGATAAATAGTAGGAAAATAATAAATGTGCCGAGTTTCATTACTAATCCCTGGCGGGGCGCTCAGGGTAACGCAAACACGTCCTATATATTTCCCTGCCATATGGCTCATTCTTGCTCATTAGTCCAACTCTTGTAATCAGATTGTGATATGGCAACACTAGATATGGGAGGGGCAAACAGAAAGGAGCCGCCCACATAGCCTTGCTAACGTTCGTTTTGCATCAAACATTGCTTGGGGTAACGATAGTTTTTCTTATGACTGGACACTCCACTGGCGATATTCTCACCTACCTTTCGGACTCCTGGTCATTCTCCTTTCGGGACTTTGGCGAAAGCTTTGCCATTGCACTTGACATCTCTAAGGCTTTCGATCGAGTCTGGCATAAATCTTTAATTTCCAAACTGCCCACTTACGGTTTCTTTCCTTCTATCTGTGCCTTCATCTCTAGCTTCCTTTCTGGTCGTTCTATACCCGCTGTTGTAGACGGCCATCGTTTTTCTCTAGATTTATCAACAGTGGTGTTCCTCATGGCTCTATCCTATCACCAACTCTCTTCCTATTATTCATCAATGACCTTCTAAGTTGTACATCTAACCCTATCCACTCTTATGCTGATGACTCCACCCTTCACCTTTCCATTCGGTTCCCACAACGTCCATCTCAGCAGTTACTTCAACAAACAAGGGATGAGGCTATGGCACATCTAATGTCTGACTTGGCTCGTATCCCTGACTGGGGTAAAAGTAATCTTGTTTTTAATGCATCAAAAACTCAGTATTTACACCTATCAAGCTGACAAAATCTTCCACAGTTATACCCATTAATGTTTAATAATATTCAGCTTAATCCTGTATCATCCCTGAACATGCTTGGGGTTTCATTTACTCGGGACTTATCTTGGAAAGATCATATTACATCTCTTGTAAAATCTGCTTGCAAGAGATTAGGTGTGTTAAGCTCATTAGTCCAACTTATTTACCCCTGCACAATTGTTGACTTTATACAGGGGTTTTATCCGCCCCTGTGTGGAGTACAACTCTCATGTGTGGGGAGGCTCCCCACATACAGCTCTTCTCAAAAGGGTGGAGTCAAAGGCTTTTCGTCTCATTAACTCTCCTCCTCTTACTGACTCCCTTCAACCTGCCTCATCGTTGCACTGTTGTATCTTTATCTTTTTTCTTTTGCTACTTCAATGGTCACTGCTCCTCTGAACTGTCTGCATGCATTCCTCCATCTCTATGACAGGCGTGTAGCACTCATCGAGCTGCAAACTCTCATCCCTTTTCTGTCCAACTCTCTAATGCAAAAGTTAACCGTTAATCCCAGTCCTTCATTTATGCAACAGGTCAACTCTGGAACTGTCTCTCTCTGTCTGTATTTTCTGCTTCCTATGATCTCCAGTCTTTCAAATGCAGTGTGTCCAGGCATCTCGAAAGATCTTGAATTTGGGTCTCTCTTGTACAGTTTTTCTCTTGGAATGAACAACAATTGCGGGCTCACGGCATTTGGTTCCTTCTTCCTCGCATTAAAAATACAGTATATATATATATATATATATATATATATATATATATATATATATATATATATATATATATATATATATATATATATATATATATATATATATATATATATAACGGCCATACCACGTTGAGTACACCGCTTCCCGTCCGATCAGCGAAGTTAAGCAACATTGGGTCTTGTCAGTACTTGGATGGGTGACCGCCTGGGAACACCAGATGCTGTTGGCATAACGTTCTCCCTACGTGTCAAGTGGGGTTGGTGGAGGATTAGTGCCCCTCCCTGTAAAACAATTAACTCTAAGCCCTTGGCCACCCCGTTTGGGATACATGGCGTTTGGCAATGAATGAATGAATGATATATATATGGAGCCTCTGTGGTACAGTGGTAGAGTGTGCGTTTCACACTCTGGTGAGCACGGGTTCACCTCCTGCCAGAGTTGTAGAAACTTTGGGAAGCGTTCACCAAGCTGATGACAGGGAGTGCTGGAGCTCCCGTTTCATCAGCCCTCAGGACTAGTTCCTGACCATCCCCCTTTGCTGAACTTTTTCAGTGTCTCAGTTACACAGAGAGTAGGCCAGCATGCTCTCCAGTACAAATTTCTCTATCTATCTTCACCAAACTACATGCACAGTACACACTACACTTCCTATTCAAAATTTACCAAAATGGCGTCAATTCACCTAGCCTCGGAGTCCCCAGGGGGGGGGACCATAAATGCCCCCGCCATCTGCCCCTCTCCCGGTGACGACTCGAGGTGCCTGGAACCACTGTCTGACTCTCTTCTTCTTCATTTCTGCAACATTCGCGGCCTTTCATCTAACTTTCGCTCTGTTGAGCACCACCTCTCCTCCTCTAAACCTCACCTTCTTTTTCTAACGGAGACTCAGCTGTCTGAGGCAACTGACAGCAAACCCTTTTCTGTATCCTCCTACTTTCTTTATACTCATTTCAAAGCCAAAGGTGGCTGTTGTGTATACATACGCAACGACTTATCTTGCTCTCGTGTTCCTGAACTTGATTCTTCTGAATTCTCCACTCTCTGGCTTCGGCTTTCCTGTCATTCTCTGACTAAATATATCTGTGCTGTTTACTTATCCCCTAATTCTACTGACTATCAAAAATTCTTCGACTATCTTACTTCTACGATGGAACACATTCTGTCCATTTCTCCTTTCTCTGAAATCTCCATTCTTGGAGATTTCAATGTTCACCACCACCTTTGGCTCTCCTCTCCTTTCACGGATCCACCTGGTGAACAAGCCTACATCTTTTCTATCCTTAATGACCTAGAGCAGCTTGTACAGCACCCTACCCGTATCCCTGACCGCCTTGGAGAGAGCTCCAACATACTTGACCTCTTCCTCACAACTAATCCTTCAGCTTACTCTGTTAATCTTTTCTCTCCGTTGGGCTCCTCCGATCACAACCTTATTACCTTAACCTGTCCTATCGCTCCAGTACGGCCTGCGGACCCTCCAGGGAAACGTCGTCTCTGGCATTTTGGAGCTGCGGACTGGGAGGCCCTCAGGCAGTACTTCTTTGATTTTCCCTGGAATGATTATTGCTTCCATGGCCGTGAGCCATCTGAGTGTGCCTTGCGCATTACGGAGGTTATTCTCTCGGGCATGGAAGCATACATTCCTTTCTCATATCCTTTGACTAACGCAGGAAAGCCTTGGTTTAATCACGCTTGTTCTAATGCTGTCCGCAACAAGGAGAAGGCCTACAAAAGGTACCGGAGCCAACCCACCCCTGAATCACATAATCTTTACGTTTCTGCCCGGAATCGTGCTAAGTCTGTTCTTCGCTCTACTAAAAATAATTTCATCCATACTAAATGCTCTCAACTCTCCAACTCGAATTCTTCCCGCTCCTTCTGGCACCTTGCCAAAAATCTTTCTAACAACTTTACCTCATCATCCTTCCCTCCTCTTTTCTACTCTGATGGTTCTGTAGCTATTTCTTCTACTGATAAAGCTGATCTCTTCGCACAGACTTTCTCCTCCAATTCCACCTTAGACGATTCCGGTGCTGTTCCTCCATCACTTCCCCCCTCTGACTTCCTCATGGCTGACATTAAAATGTCTTCAGTTGATGTATTTTCTGCCATTACTGGCCTCAGTACTAACAAGGCATATGGGCCTGATGGGGTCCCTCCTGTTGTTCTCAAAAACTGTGCTTCTGTGCTTACACCCTGCCTAGGCAAACTATTTCGCCTTTGTCTGTCAACTTGTACCTTTCCTTCTTGCTGGAAGTTTGCTCTCATTCAGCCAGTCCCAAAGAAGGGTGACCACTCCCAACCCTCCAACTATCGTCCAATTGCTTTAACGTCCTGTATTTCAAAAGTTTTCGAGTCAATTCTTAATAAAAAAATTTTAAGGCATCTTTCCTATCACAACCTTCTTTCCGATCGTCAGTATGGGTTCCGTCAGGGACGCCCCACTGGCGATCTTCTCACCTACCTTTCAGACTCCTGGTCATCCTCCTTTCGGGACTTTGGCGAAAGCTTTGCCATTGCACTTGACATCTCAAAGGCTTTCGATCGAGTCTGGCATAAATCTTTAATTTCCAAACTGCCCTCCTACGGTTTCTATCCTTCTATCTGTACCTTCATCGCTAGCTTCCTTTCTGGTCGTTCTATAGCTGCTGTCGTAGACGGCCATCGTTCTTCTCCTAGACCTATCAACAGTGGTGTTCCTCAGGGCTCTGTCGTATCACCAACTCTCTTCCTTTTATTCATCAATGATCTTCTAAGCTGTACATCTAACTCTATCCACTCATACGCTGATGACTCCACCCTTCACCTTTCCATTCGGTTCCCGCAACGCCCATCTCAACAGTTACTTCAAGAAACAAGGGATGAGGCTATGGCACACCTAATGTCTGACTTGGCTCATATCTCTGACTGGGGTAAAAATAATATGGTTGTCTTTAATGCTTCTAAGACTCAGTTCTTACACCTATCAACCCGACAAAATCTTCCACAGGTATACCCACTAATGTTTAATAATATTCAGATTAATCCTGCATCATCCTTGAACATGCTTGGGGTTTCATTTACTCGGGACTTATCTTGGAAAGATCATATTGCATCTCTTGTAAAATCTGCTTCCAAGAGATTGGGTGTGCTAAGCCGACTCCGCTCTTTCTTTACCCCTGCACAATTGTTGACTCTATACAGGGGTTTTATCCGCCCCTGTGTGGAGTACAACTCTCATGTGTGGGGAGGCTCCCCACATACAGCTCTTCTCAATAGGGTGGAGTCAAAGGCTTTTCGTCTCATTAACTCTCCTCCTCTTACTGACTCCCTTCAACCTCTGTCTCTTCGCCGCACTGTTGCATCTTTATCTCTTTTCTATCGCTACTTTAATGGTCACTGCTCCTCTGAACTGTCTGCTTGCATTCCTCCACCTCTACGACGGGCGCGTAGCACCCGTCTGGCAGCAAACTCTCATCCCTTTTCTGTCCAACTCTCTAATGCAAGAGTTAACCGTTACTCCCAGTCTTTCATTCATGCAACTGGTCAGCTCTGGAACTGTCTCCCTCTGTCTGTATTTCCTCCTGCCTATGATCTCCAGTCTTTCAAACGCAGTGTGTCCAGGCATCTCAAAATGATCGGATCTTGAATTTGGCTCTCTATTGTATTTTGTTTTTCTCTTGGAGGGAACTGTTACTGCGGGCTCATGGCCTTTGGTTCCTTCTTCCTCGCATAAAAAAAAAAAAAAAAAAAAAAAAAACTTGCTACTTTGGCAGACACAAGGGGTGCTGTGGTTGAACCAGTGTCGCATACTAGTATGCTTGCAGCCAATCGGCCTAAGGCGGGCCAATTACACTTGGTTCACACACTACACACACATTCGTAGCCACTACAAGACTACAGTTACACTTACAAGCACTTCTCACCCTACATACAGTCTCTCCCAGACAGCGTAAGCCACTTGGTAGAGATATATTGGCTGTATCGTCCCTGCTTCGGTAGGGATAGGCCGGTCCTGCAGTGGACCTCAACGGCTGATGATGATGATATATACCCATATATATATATATATATATATATGCTTGACGTTGTTGTTTCACGGGGAGGGGCACTAATCCCTCGCTAACCCACTTGTTGACACGTAGGGAAACGTGTGGGTTAGTTATATGGTTACCACCCAGCACTGTTAATGGTTTCCTGGCTTAGAGGAAGCCATTAGGCTTGTCACTTAATATAAAACCATCTGAAAAGGAAAAATAAAGAGTGACAGGAAACATGGGAGAAATTTGAAGAGAGGAGGGCAGATACAGAAAAAGAATGATAAAGGTGAAGGAAGAAGTAGGTAGCACTACATCAAGAGAGTGGGTGATGGTCGCCACCACCTGCCTGAAATATTTCCTCATTATCGTAAGTACCAATGCTTGTTCAAAAACTATACAGTACTTTATAATTACATACTTCATTTCCTAATAGCACATGCATGTTGATGACTATCTTTTCATCTACCAAATTTTTATTTAGAAAAAAAAAAAAATGATCTCCATTTCTTAAATTATATATCCTTAGCTAAAATTAACTATTCTTTTAAAATATACCGTACAGTGTACAAAACCAAAGGAGGTAATGGGTCTTGTCAAACACCTCCTTCAGCAAATATAGGTACATACATTCGTTGGTTAGTGTAGTAACAAAAATTGGAAAGGTATTCATATTTCCGTAATATAGGAGAGAGTAGTAGCAACAGAATACTGAAGAAATATAAGCAGAGTGACACTTGCCGTAGCCTGGGAGGACGTGTACACACCGCCTTTCTTTTCTAAACATACCTAAGTTGAATCAAGAAAATCTGTATCGTTCTCTTCAAACTACAAAAGAGGGAGAAAGGCGACCAGGCGACAGACAGAAGAAAAGCAGCTCACTCATCACAAAAATACAGAGATGTTTCGGATAGTGCAGCAATAATCATATGTTGGTAGGCTGATTAACATTATACACAGTAGTTCTGCTTCTTTATTGTCCTTTTTCTGGGGAGTTTCCTATCACGATCACCCCCATGGAAAGTATTCACGGTTCCCTTAACAAGGCCCCTCCAACCCCATACATTCGGAGTTAGGAAACGCCGCTGTAGATGTCAGATTCACTATTATTTTTTATTTAGGATCTTTACTTACCATTCAGTACAAGCCCCAACACGCCGGGGAACATTTTCCCTGAAGGCCAAGCAGGGAAGGGTGCATGAGAAAAAAAAAAAAAAAACATCGGTACCTTTAGGGCATAGAAGGTATTGAAGTAATTATCATTACAAGCACAATAATAAACAAAAACATACAATGACACATACATGGTACGGTAGAATGTTTGCTCTAGTTATTCCTTCCTCATATAGTAAACTTTCTTTTTAACTCCTAAAGTCCTAAACGGCCCTGTGTGGGTTTGCGTTACTTTGACACCCTGGCCTAAAAAGCCCGGTAGAGCAATTGCAATTAAAAACTGCATTCAAATTTTCCCACTCCTTACTTGATGCAACCTGCTCCAAGACCATCCCAGCTATGAGTTGAGAGTGAGGGAGGAGGCCTCCAGCCCACCGACAGAGTGAGGGGTGACCCTCCCCCTGCCCTGTCTCTCCCTCAGCCTACCCCCTCACTCGATGCCTTATGTGACGTATCCCACTCTTTCTACCCTTCCTACTGCCACTAATGCATAGAGGTGAGGTTTGGCTGTAGCAGTGACTCCTCTCCTGCCCCACTCCCCCTCCACTCCCCTGACTCCCCTGGCTTGGCTGCCGGGAAACGTATACCTCACCACTTCTCCTTCCTACTTCAATTTGCAGATAAGGGTGATATTTCCACGCTCTACACTCCCTTCCTCTGAAAATTCCCCACTCTCCGTCCACCTTCCTCCTTTCCTCCTGTGTTACGCGCCTACATCATCTCGTGACGCATCTGATGAAGAGTCATTTCCCAACTTTATTGCACTTTATAAACCTATAATAAGACTTTGCTTTTACTGAAGCAATACCTAATGTATGTATAGTAATATGTGTGCCCTGTATGTTATTAGCCCAATGTAATGTATATTATTGGAAATTTACCATACATTACCGTATTTTTTTGTGGGTTACATCTCTATGCCACTGCTTTTTACATCTTTAGTCATGGTAAGTGGAACATTTTTGCACATATATAGCCGTGTTATACCTTTATGTTACAGACATATGGTTATATTACAGTTTCCATAACAGCTGAGTCACCGTTATGAGACCACATCTTCGAGGTACCGCCTCTCGTCAGGCTGGAAAGAGTAACTATTATTTTCTTTGCCGCACTGCTGTGAGCTACATCTTCGGTGAAAAATAGGCCATAAATTCTGATATTTACAATACTTGCGGTTTTTGCAGTTGGGGGGGGGGGTTGAGCGAATTAAGACTTTAGGGGTTAATTGTACCGACCGCTTTCTGGTCCACACCACAGTTTGCCCCGTAGCCCACACCGAGTACCTGACGCCGCCGCTGTTGGTGTGTGTGTGTGTGTGTGTGTGTGTCCAGGTATCTCCCCCATTCACGCTGACTCGTCCGCACCAGGGTTACAAACATATTACCTACAGATTAGTACCAACATGTCTGCAACACTGTATCATTATCAACTTAATAGGTTGTTGCCTACTATACTGTATTTTGTGTTGCCGACGTGTTTTGTCGCCAGTGTGGACGCAGTTAGGGTGAGTGTCCACTTGTTGCGTATCCGCATACTGTATCATCGTTGCGTAATGCCCAGTGATAGGATACGGTGCAGCAGTGTCCTAAATCGGGTATTCACTCCCCCGTATCATTATTACATATCCGTATCATATTCCATATCCGTATCAATAGAGGACACGGGATTACGATCAAACCTCACAGTATTTCTCTGATTGCAGCAATGAGTTCATCTCTGCGGTCAGCAGCTGCCTCGTACATTTTTATTCATTATATAGTCAGTAAAAGATAAAGTCACCACGTTCGTAGGGTTCAAAACTGTCTACAAGTAGGAGGGTGTACAGTGGATCACGTTTGTTGGCTGACATACGTTTCCAGCATGTGCGTGGATTGTACAATAACAATGAACACAAAAGAAAGATAACGAATAAAATCACATTCTTACGCTCCATCCCCTTCCCCCCCAGAAATTGAAAGTTCATAGGATGTTTGACAAACGTTTGTCAAAAGCTTGCAAGCCTGAACCCACAAGCCTAGAATGTGCTTTATACACTCCTATAACTAGCCATATTCTGTAAACAATTTCGGGCATGCAGAAGCTTTCGGCTAGCTCGTGACAAACCGGATTCACGTGCTTTCTACAAACTTAGCAGAAGCTTTAGTATGCTGGTATATTGACCCTAATAGGCTTGATATAAGCTTGCAATAAGCTTTCTTTTGCCATTCAGTGCCAATACTTATTGCCTCCTGGATAATTCGCTGACTCAGTGCAATTACGAAAGGAGTGAGAAAATGTTGTACATGTATATAATGACCAATTAAACATTGGAAGCTAGTAATAGGTCATGTACTGTAAGGGTGCGGCCACACTTGCAAGAAACATGTGATCGATGAGATGAAACGAAGCAGCGGGTTTGAGTTGCTGTAGTATTCGAGTCTGAACGTTGGATGGACCCCTGAGCCTCGTTTCCTCATAGCGATCACATGTTCAGTGGCAATTGTGGCCACACCCTTACAGTACATGACCTATTACTAGCCTGCAATGTTTAATTGGCCATTATATACTTGTGCTACATTTTTTCACTCCTCTCAAATTATAAAAGAGAGAGCGATGGAGGAGAAGAGGAAGAAGTGGCTAAAGTGGCTACAAGATAGGGCTTCAGTTGAAATAAGAACTGAGTATATCGAGACCAAGAAGCACATAAAGAGACTAGTGGAGGGGAAAAAGGAGGAGGTAAATGATAATCTGGGAAGAAAAATGAATGCAAACTACTCTGAAAATAGGAAGTTATTCTGGAAAGAGGTGCAGAAATGTAGAAGTGAAAGCGGAAAGAAATGTGATGGTGTGAAGGATGCAGGTGGTAGGTTATTAACCCATGGAGATGAATTAAGGACCAGGTGTAAAGAATATTTTGAAAGCCTCATGAATGGGAATAGAGAGAGAGCAGAGGGGCTGTAAACATGATTGGTTTTGGGGGTGTGCAGAGAAGGAATGCAGTGCCAGGAGACGTGACACTCGCAAAGGTGAAGAGTACTGCGAAACGGCTGAAAATTGGGAAAGCAGCTGGTGTTGATGAGGTGTATGCAGAGATGCTTAAGTGTAGTGGAGAGAGTGGAATGAGTTGCTTGTTGGAGATATGAAAGAAGGCATGGATGAGTGACACTGTGCCTGCAGAGTGGAAAAAAGCTGTGATTGTACCCCTATACAAAAATAAAGGCGAGCGAAATGAGTGCAAGAATTGTGGCATAAGTTTATTGATTGTGGTAGGGAAGGTATATGGAAGAATTATTATAGAGAAAGTAAGAGAGATATTAGAAGTCCTAGTAAGTGATGAACAGGGTGGCTTTAGGAATGGCATATGGATGTGTAGATAAAGTATTTGCAATGAGACAGATAGCAGAAAAGGCTTGTGAGAAGGACCATAAGGTGTTTATGGCATTCATGGATCTGGAAAAGGCATGCGACAAAGTAGACAGAGAGGGATTGTGGAAAGTTTTGCGAGTGTATGGTGTTGATGGTAAGCTGCTAGGTGCTGTGAAGAGTTTTTATGATGGTAGCAAAGCTTGTGTATGGGTTAATGGGCATCTAAGTGAATGGTTCACGATTGGTGTGGGCGTGCGACAAGGTTGTGTGATGCCCCTATGGTTGTTCAATATACATATGGATGGGGTGATGAGAGAAGTAAAAACACGAGTAATGGAGAGGGATGGCGTTGGAAATGAATGGTGATAGATGGAATATCTCAAAATTGTTGTATGCTGATGATGCAGTACTGCTGGCAAGTACCGGACAAGAACTTGGTAGGCTAGTGCAGAGTTTTGCTGATGTCTGTGAGTATCGTGCCTTGAGAGTAAGTGTAGAGAAGAGTAAAGTGATGGTTATTGAGAGAGAAGGTGACTCCCAGTGTAATGTCACAGTGAATGGAGAGAGACTGGAAATGGGTGAGGGAGTTCAAATACTTGGGTACAGTGATGGAAAAGAGAGGAAAATATGCAAAAGAAGTTGAAAGTAGAGTGACACAAGGAAGAAAAGTAGCTGGTGCAATGAAGGCCTTGACAAGAAACAGAGGCTTGAGTGTTGCAGCAGCACGAGGCTTACATGAGGGAGTGTTAGTGCCAACTTTAACATATGGATGTGAGACTTTGGTGTGGCATGAAAATGAAAAGTCAAGAGTAAGAGCAGTAGAGATGGGACTGCTGAGGAATGTATGTGGAGTACAGAGGGTGGATGGGATACGAAATAATGTGATTCGTGAAAGGTGTGGAGTGAGGAAGTCGGTGGACATCAGAATTGAAGAGTGTCCTGAGATGGTACGGTTATGTGGAAAGAATGGATAACAATAGAGTGGTGAGAAAGGTATACCTGAGAGAATTTGAAGGAGGGAGGAGGCGAGGTAGGCCAAGGAGAAGGTGGAGAGATATGGTGGATGAGTGTGTGTGGGAGAGAGGTTTGGAAGTCGGTGAGGCTAGGGACTGACAAGAGATCGAGTTGCCTGGATGAATGTTGTGAGGAGAAGTGCATGATCAGGGATTTTGGCATCCTTTGTGAGCATGGCAGCATCCGGATTGACTCACTCGGATACGTTTGTGTGAAGCTGCAGAATGTGGTGAATGTTTTTGGTGTATCCGGTAGAGCCCGGATTCCGGGGGCTTGAATGATGAGTGAATGGAAGTGTGGCCTATTTGGATTGGGCATATTTGGGCTGTCTGGACATTGCTACTCCTCACCCTGCCGTTGGGTGGGAAAGGAGGTCCGGATGATGATGATGATGATGATGATAAACGTATGAAAATATACGTTACATAATATATTCTCTAAGTACTGTATAATGCCAGAAAACATACTTATGTCACAAAAATTATCAAATATTTGAGTGCTAAAATAAACACATATACTGTATATAAATGACAGCATGAAGGGTATTATGAAGCAGCTGAAGTAGTGTATGTTAAGTAAACAGTGAAAGAGATAATGCACAGTTTAATAGTGATATACAGTAGGTGTAGCCTTTAGGACATAAACAAAGAATGCACTTAGATAGGGTGTGAAAAAATTTTTCTTGAGTGATATCGAGGGTAATGTCAGTAGAGGTAGACCTCATGTGGTATGTAAGAGAGTAGCGCAGTTTACTGTACTGGGGAGAGGGAAGGAAGAGGAGTGTTTGAGGAAGTGAGGATAAAGTAGCTTGGAACCAATTCTCTCGTGGCCATCCCATCTTCGGTTTCCCCTCAGAGAATGAGGCGTTGGAAATAATGATGAGGAAGTGACAGAAACATAAAAAATATGTAGACAGTACATACCAACCCATTTCTCTCTTTGTCCTTAATCATAAAAATAAAATCCGATAGATATCTTAATTCTTAAGTACATGAGATTACTAATTTATTGAGTGTCTCTAATAACATAGTGTACTGAGCGCCACTGCAAGCTAAACCGAGTTAAGTATACCACTATGTAGCCCAAACTCTCTTTGATCTGGAAAACAACCACGAGGTACAGAAAGCAACTGGCACTAGGGTCCAAATTCCCCTTCTGTAATATGGTCTCACTGGCCGCTTCACCTCAGTGGGTTGACAAGCCTTCATGCTGGTCACATAAAGTACCAAGTGCCTCCTAGCAACGTGATATCTGGTGTTACCAGATACTAGCATTTCTTTATGCTAACAGTCATGCATTTTTTTAATAGCATTATTAATTATTGTACCATTATTCTAACGTAATGGAATATTTCAGCATAAAATTGCATGATTTTAAGGGTAAGTTAGCCTTAATGTACAGAAAATGGGAAAAGCAGAAGCTCAGCAAGACATTGGCAATTGTGATCTGGGAATCTGTCACCACGTGACGCAGTTTTTTTGTTTACCAGCCAGTCAAGAACACTGCCTGGATTAACTGGCCATTTTCAGAAATGTTTTTAGTGTTTTTTCTCACTGTCTCGAGAACATGAGTGAATCTAGCAGTGAGCAAAAAGCTGCTGGTCCTTCTCATAACAGAAAAAGAGCGAGGAGGTCAGAGATGTGGGCACAAAACATTAGTAAGAAGCTCATGAACACTGGGCAGGCCTACGTGAGCAGGACAATAACAGATGTTCAGAAGGAGTTTGTTCGTGGACACATTAGGTCATTACCGATTGTGTCCATTCATTATTCACGTGCCAAGCCACCACATAGGTGTTACCTTCCATCTAACCGTAGTATAGAACGGTTGTATAAATTGTACCTGCTGTAGATTGAAAAGGAACACCCAGCCGAATCTAGCAACAGGGTGAAGGCAAGCTGTTACCATAAAGTGTTCACGGAAGAATTCAACATTTCTTTCAAGCCTCCTCTGACTGACACATGGAGTATGTGCGATCAGTTTAAAGCATCAATAAAGGGAAGACAGGAAGCAGAGAATGATGATCTGAAGAAGGAACTGGAGGAGAAACTACAGCAACACATCGCAAGAGCTGCAGAGGGACAGCAGGCAATGAAGGATTATAGAAAGAACAGTGATGACAATGTACGTGCCATTTGCATCGATTTACAGCAGACATTGCCTGTCCCAAGACTATCAACGAATGTGGCTTACTATAAACGCAACATGTGGGCGTTCAACTTGTGTATTTACAACCTGAAAACAAAAAAGTCAAAGTTTTTTGTGTGGGACGAGGTGACGGGTGGCAGGGGTTCTGTGGAAATTGCATCTTGCATAGTTAAGTGGCTTGACAGTGAGTATGATGAATCTAATGACTTTGGACATCTCGTCGTGTTTAGTGACAATTGCGGGGAACAGAATAAAAACATTAATATTGTGTTAAACTATCTGAAGGGGCAACACAGTGCTCGGCTGCAGGGCATTGAACACATTTTCTTATTGCCAGGCCATAGCTATATGGCCTGCGACCGGGCATTTGGCCACATCGAGAAGGCGATTCGAGTGCATGGGAATGTGCAGGATGTTGATGGTTACTGTGAAATTATTCGAGGTGCAGTGTATGATCATTATGAGGTAGTCAAAATGAAAAGGGAGGAATTTCTTAATTTTCATGAGCTGAAAAAGTATTTGGTGCAGCGTAAGCCTCGTGACTAGGGTTGTAAAATTCCCGGGAATTTTGAACTCGGAAACTTTCCAGGGGAATTTTGGGAATTTATTGGAAATGTTGGGAATATTCGGGAATTTTCGGGAACTTTCAGAAGGTTTTGAACGCCTTAAAAATTATAAAAGAAAAGAGGTGGCCCCTTATTCCTGAGGAGAATTAAAAGTCATGTGTAAAGAAAAATGTTTATTTCAATCCAAATATAACTTCCTAAGCTTTAGATAACCTTATCTCAAAATGTGTGGCGTTATTCAGTATGTAAGCTGAAAACCTTGTTTGTAAACTAAAATTTTACTCAAAACTGGTAAGCAGAATAAGAAAGCAAAACTTATCATTGATTATCACTGGCTATGCCATGCAAGTTAGAACAATAGAGCAGATTGTCTAAATTTTTCACTACATTTATTTCTCATTTTGTTGTTCGGTAACTTCGGTTTCCTTTGAATCAGATGACAATGAATCTTCCATCACTTCACTGTCTGAATCCATTTCACTGGTGCAGATGGTTAAATTTTTCCCGTCCATGTCATCTTCAAACAGTTTGAGATTAGCACGAATGGCCACCAACTTTTCCACTCGATCTTTGGTAAGTCTGTTTCGCAGTTTGGTGTGTGTATTTCCATACATAGACCAGTTTCTCTCTGACGAAGCGGATGTCGGCGGTATCTGTGAGAGAATACTTGCTATTGATGATACTAGTTCCGAGCTGCAGAGCCCTTTCCACCAAGTTGCTTTTGAAACATGCACAGCTGACTTCCAGACACCATCTGATTTCCAAATACCATCTTTGGCACGAAATTTTGCCAGGCTTCCCATCACTTCACCAACATCAAGATTCATATGAATGGCCATAGATGATATGATAGAATATGCACTGCCACCTTGTTCTTCATCAATGTCTTGCCCTTGGCGCACAGGATCAAGGATGTTTGCTGCTGCATGTATTGGCTTTATGCAAAACTGCATTCGGTTCTCAATATATGTTGTCACAGATGCCTCTTCTGATTGGAGTAAAGGTGATGAAGGAAGAGCTGCAGTTATTTTCTGCTTCAATCCAGCAAAGAGACGTGGTACATCTGGGAGCACTGCATCATCTTTTTCTATTTCCTGGATAGCAGAGGCAATAGGTTCTAGAATGGCCAGTGAGCTACTTACACGCACCCAGAAAACTTCGTTGTCTAAAATCAACTTGCGGATGTCCTTATCTACACTGAGACTTTCCATGATGACCAACTCCTGCAAGCCCTCTTTCCCTTCAATTAGATTGTTCAACATCAGGACTATGTCTCCCCACCTTGTTTTACTTGGAAGTTTAAGAGATGAGTTTTTGCCTTTGAGTTTTTGCTTAGAGGAAAAAGTTGAAGACTGTATCTAACTGATATATATATATCCCTAAATTGCTTTACTTATTAATACACAGAAAATTTTGTGAAAAATGTGAATATTCCTGAAAATTCCCAAAATTCCCTGGCCCTGAAAATTCCCGGAAAGATTCCCTGGAAAGTTTCCATTTTCCCGGAAACTTTCTCACCCTTTGCAACCCTACTCGTGACCCATCTGTCAGATTCAAGAATGCCAGGAAATTTGTGTTTCGGTCAAATTATAAGGAAGGTTACTTTCTTAGTATGGATTACAGTGACAGTGCAGTGTTGCATCCAGTGAGGTTGATGCCTGGGAAGAGTGCCTATGCCCCCTCAGGGTTTAATCTTAGTAGTGTTGATCTAGAACCAAAGTACCACCAGTCAATTGTCTTGCAGAAGGGCAAGATTAATGATTTGAAAGCAATGTGCACCTATATGACCGAAACACAGAGTTCTTTTTTGCGTGGAATAATCAGTGAACAAGAGACATTACAACCAACAGAAGGACAAGAGGGCCATGAGGAAGATGAGGAAGCAGAATTTGACAACGATCTTCTTGACTATGAATTTTGATGCTGTAAGTGTTAATCATTACGGTTCAGGTTTTCTGTTTCTTTTTCTTTCACTTTGATGCAATTGCTACCTTCATTCTCTCCACTGATTTAAACATTATAACTTTACAAACATGTACCACATTACTCTTGGAGCTTACCATTATTCCCAAATGGCTAAAATGAAAGATTTCTTTTTTATAATGGTTTTTAAATTCTAAAAATAGTATTACATACCGGTATATCTGTTTTGCTTTTGTAAACATTTCCCATTGATACGTTTGGGTGGTTTGATTGTTAAAAATGCTTACTGAGAGTAAGTTTTGCCTCTCCATAACCACAATGGAAAAAACGCAGCTATTGTTGTACCTTTTAGAATGCTACTAATATCTCTTCTGCCAAGATTAGCATGACATGAAAAGTACGAACTTCAAGCTAAAATATTAAAAAAGCATTAAAAATATTCACTAGTTCCAAAGTTATGGCATTTTGAAAGTTACGCAACTTTAACTGCGTTTTTCTCCGTTTTCAAAATGTGGCGTTTGGTACCCTATGTTATTAGGGGAGTTTATCTATCTACGGCCTGACACCTTAATCACGTAATGAGTGGCCATGAACAAACCGCTTCTCTATCATCTGTCACCCACCATTTGCCTGCCCTTCCTTCATCTTACTCCCCCCCCCCTCTCATATATCTCTCAATGCCATCCCTCCATCTCATCCTTGGTCTCCCCCTCCCCCTCACTCTCATACACATTCCCAGTCAGCCTTTCACTTTCCATCCTCTCCACATAGCCAAACCACCTCATGGTACTAATATTTCTCCTAACACTCTCAACCACATCTGCCTCAATACCATAATGTTCTTGACATCCTCATTCGTCAGTCTGCCTTTACATGTAACTCCACATGCACCTTTCAAGTAACTCATTGCCACTCCTCTCAATCTTGACTTGTGTCCTTCCAACAGAGTCTATGCTTTGCTTCAGTATGATAGAGTGGGGACTACAATACATCATGAGGCGACTTTTTAACTTCCATGCTCACTTCTCAGTTCCGTATCACTGTTTCCAGTGAACCAACAACCTTCCTTCCATTCTGCACTCTTTCCAGCACTTCATCCTCCAGACCCCTATCCTTTCTCATCACACTACCCAAGTACTTGACTGAGTTCACAATCTCCATTCCAAATACGTAGTACAGTATATATATATTACAGAAAAAACAATCCACTACACTTCACTCCAGAAATAGCAAATTTGGGATAAAAACACCTCAATGCAATAACATATATATATATATATATATATATATATGTGTGTGTGTGTGTGTATATATATATATATATATATATATATATATATATATATATATATATATATATATATAATAAACAAAAACTTAGTCCTACAAAAAAAGAAAAAAAGCTGCCTACTGGCCAAGCTACCTTGATATCATTAACCCTCATCCCACTGTCCCAAATCCCTCCAGCTGACTGTATCAAAACTGATGGAAAAACTTGTCCTTAGCAGACTAAAACCTGATTCAGACGGTATCACTCAATCAACATAACAGTATTAACATATGGGATATGTGATAAATGCATATATTCAACATTTTCAACCAGAAACATCAATAGTTTTTCATAAATCTTTCTCGTTGATCCATTTTCTCTAACACGAACTGCAGTATAAAACTAAAAGTCACTGTCAGATTTTTGAAGGTCATCCTCATCTATAATCTTCAGCTCATCACTGCTTATTGTGCCTGGATGAGAGCAAACTTCCGTATCTCCAGATAAACTAGCATTGTCATGTGCACGTCCTATACTGCCAGCCTGGGCCACAGTAGGTTCACTGTCATAATTATTAGTTGGATCATGGGCTCCTACAATCTGACGATCCACAAGTAATGGGCCACTCAGTGCCAAATTCAGCTCTGTGCTTCTCGGCTGCAGCTCTGGTGGCAGTATTTCTCAAGTATAAGGACAATGCTGTTATTTCTTCTCTTCGGTCAATTTTCAGGACTTTAATAGCAATCAGCACCACGAAGTTCATAATCGTTGGCATCCTTTGGCACATCGCAATATTTTTGGTGCCTGACCTTCCTAAGGCGCTAATATATTGCCACACTGCATCGTCTGCTAAGTATTGCATTGAGGCCCGAACAACTGCGGTCACGTTAGCCTTCTTGCCTGGTTTAGGGACCAACTGCAAGAGGGTCTTTAATTAAGCATTTCTGTTTTTCTTGTAGTCTGTGTGTGTTTATGCGAACTGCTGCTCCCACTCGATGAGCTGTAGGTAAATAAAATCACATTAGTATTCACTTTTATATCAGCAAATCTTTTTTATCACCCGGCTGGAACAAATCTCAGCTCTAAGCCAGAATAATGGTGGATTGAGCCTGTATAGGTTTCTGTCCGAGGGATGGTTGGAATTTATTGCCCATATGATACGATTCAAGGGCATGTGAGGCTGGCCAACCTTTCTTTTAATGTCGGGACCGATTAGCCTAGCCACAGCCTCCTACACTCTTCATAGGGCTAAAGAAGACTAGCTGATATATATATATGTATATATATATATATATATATATATATATATATATATATATATATATATATATATATATATTGTTACGCTGTCCGCCTGTCCTTTCCCACGGGTGTATCCGTTACAGCTGGGCTAGGGGATTATGCAGTATGTATCCGTGTCATTCGCGGAGTTTACATTAGCGAGTGTTACAAGTTCTTTTGTTTCTTTCGTTCCTGCCACTGAGGGCAATTTTATTTCATGCCATGCTGAGTATGCATTTGATTATTTTGATTGTCTTATGTGAGCTACCAGTATATTTAATGATGTTTTGCTTGCATTAGAAGTACCAATTCATTGTAGAGAGAGAGAGGGGCACGAATTTAAGTTCCTTGTTAATTAATCTGATTCATGCGTTCGCGCTTGACTGAACGAGCCTTGATCAGAGGCAGTCTCTTCCCAGCCAGCTTTAGTATCGGGTGTTTGTACACTCTCTCTCTCTCCCCAGTTATTTTTCTGCCGAGCTGGCGTTTTCATTTAAGTTTATTTTTATTCTTTTGTTGCTGACTGAGGGAAGTAGTTATTTTATTTTGTTTTTCTGACCTTGTTGTCTTTGGAGGGCCAGTCTGGCTCACCGTAGTCTCTCGCTGCCTTAATTAACGTTCCCCAACACACGTACATACACACACCCCCCCTAACCCCTACACATTCTAATCCCATCTACTTGCACAAGGCTAGTGAGAACTATCGTGAGCCGTCAACTGCGTTCCCCCTTGGACACGGGTTAAGTAGAAAGTCGTCACCACCGGAAGTAAGTGGGAGGTGTTCCTGTATACTGTCTCGGGCGGTATTACTTCCGGTAGTGACGATAGTAGGCTAGATCTATAGGTAGGCTGTTCCGTTTTACTATCACAGTACAGAGTGTTGCGTTCTTAAGTAAGTATTCTTCCGTTGCGCAGTTTTTTCTCTAGTTTGCGAAGTGTCAGTGCAGGGGTCTGCGTTATTTTTGCAACGCAGTGGAGGCCGATCATCTAAGGCTGACTTGTTGTCTTTTTGTAATAGCCCCGGGCTGGCGCAAACCGTAACAGTGGCGACCTCGCATCAGGATATCCTAACAGTGCCTTCTTCTTGCTAGGATATCGTTACCTTGGCGTTCTCTGTGCTTTGAGGTGAAGTTGATGTGTTTTGTAGTTTCTCAGTCAGCATTAGTATTTCATTATTTAGTACTGCCATTGATTTGTCGCCATGGAGTCACGCGTGTCTACACCAGATCGCGTACGTGCTGAGTCACCTGTGGATATGGAACAACGAGAGGCACATAGCAAAGGTACTCCTCGTGTGAGCCCTGAGTTTGACTATGGTGCTGAAATGCCTCGTTTCACTACCCCACTATTACCATCTATGATGCCGCCGAGCCAGTTTAGAGCAGTTCCCCCAGGTATGTCTAGTGCTTTCCCTGGAGTTGTTCATTCCACTCCCATATACCCTGGAGCCTTGTCACCGGAGGCTCAGTTGCAGTTGGAGTTGAAAAAGTTGGAGATGGAAATGCAGCGTGCAAAAGAAGAGAGGGAGATGCAGCGTGAAAAAGAAGAGAGGGAAATGCAGCATGCAAAAGAAGAGAGGGAGATGGAGTTGCAGCGTGAAAAAATGCGATTTGAGCTGGAGAAGACTCGCTTGGAGCTGACTGCTAATAGACCAACTTCAGATACCCAAACCTCAGGCCGTGCAGAGGATAGGGAGAGTTGGTTCTCAAGGAGTCTAAAATTAGTGCCAGCATTTGATGAGTTGAAGTTGACAGAATGGTTTGTCAGGTTTGAGAAGAAGGCTAGGGAGTTTGAGTGGCCAAGGCAGCGCTGGGTGGGGTTGGTATCTAATGTGCTGAAGGGAAAAGCCTTGGAAGTGTATAATAGGTTGAGCCCTGAGGATGTAGATGATTATGATGAATTTAAAACAGCCATCCTGAAGGCATATGAACTTAGACCAGAGGCTTATCGGTTGTTGTTCCGTGGTGCTCGGAAAAGGCCTGCTGACACCTATATGGCCTACGCTAGGTATCTGGAGGAGAGGTTAGACGAGTGGTTGCTGAGTGAGAGCGCCACTTCGTATAACGAGGTGCGTGAACTGTTTTTGATGGAACATTTTACCAACATGGCTGACAAAGAAATTGGTGTTAAAATTAGGGAGAAGAGATTTAAGACCTTGAAGGAAGCAGCGACGTGGGCTGATGACCGGGTGTTTGCCTTGCGGAGTATGGGGGTCAAGTATGCTAATTTTCAGTATTCCAGGGAGAGGACTGTGAGTGGCCCTGCCTGGGATAAATCTCCCGTGAATCAGTCCAAGGGAAGTACAGAGGAGAAAAAGAATGCAGGGAGAAAGAGCCCTGTATCCAGTTCGAAGCTACTTTGTTACTTTTGCAAACAGAGTGGGCACATCAAGCCTAACTGTCCTAAGTGGAAGGCCTCCCAAAATGCCAAACCAGTGGCACTAGTTATAGGTTCGAGTCAGGTGAACGAGAGGAGTTGGGAGAGTGGTAACGGTGAGGGAGAAGTCTGTGGAAAGCTGGAGTGCAGCCGGCTGTGCTCGCTGCCAGCTCAGGCTGAAAAAGTTGCCCAACATGCTACGCCACCTCCGGATGAACTGCCTCAGAAATCGTCCCTAGACTGGTGTAAACCTTTTATGTGTCACGGCACAGTGAAAATTTATGGGATCAGTTATCCAGTTACTGTGGTTCGTGATACCTGTGCACAACAGTCTGTGTGCAGAAACGTGACTGGAGGGCCTGTAAACTCAGGGAAGTATGTGCTGTGTAGAGGCATGAACGCAGATGAATACTATGATTATGTTCATGTGGAACTCGATTGCCCCATTGTTCAGGCTGCAGCTCAAGTAGCTGTTGCTGATGTAATGCCAGTAAAGGGGGTTGATTTTCTGCTGGGGAACGACCTGGCTGGGGAGAAAGTATTTCCATCTCTTCCCCCACCAGTTGTTGTGGCAGAGAAGTGCTTTGACGCCCCAGAAATTGGTATTGAAGTTGATGCAGAAGTGGAAGCCATGTTCCCGGTCTGTGCAATTACACGATCTATGGCACAGGTTGCAGCCCGGGAGGAAGAACTGGTGAAGTCACAGGTTCTTGGGGTCGACTGTGATGAGGCAGGGCCACCAATGGAGGAACCTAGTGAGCAGAGTGTTGCTGTAGTGGGTGAAGAGAGTGGGAATGCGTGCATGGGCGCCGCCCCACTTCCCACTCAGGACACTAGAGGTGGTGTTGAGTGTGTCTGTGTGGAGACTGGACCCAGTCCACCGACTGAATTAGAAGAATTTCAGGACGCTGGGGTCGACTGCGGGGATGCAGGACCACCGTCAAACGCGCCTGAGAAACAGTGTGTCACTGTTGAGGATAGAGGTGATGATGATGTCAGTGTGGAGTCTGACATTCCTCCCCCTGTCGAGCGTACTAGAGGTAACGCTGAGATTGATCGCCCTTCGCAATCCAGTGTCCCGACCAGTCCCTTATCTCAGTCCTCAGTAGAGCTGGCGGGTGTTGGGTCAGCAGAATTGAGGGTGAAGCAACAGGAGGATGTAACATTAAAGCCCTTGTTTGCTCGAGTAGGGGAAGAAAGAAGTATGGAGTGTGGTAAGGAGGAGTTCCTGATTAAAGACAATGTTTTACATCGCCGATGGACGCCCACTGGCGCCACGGTGGATGGAGGAGTGAGTGAGTTAGTGCAGGTGGTGGTGCCTGTGCAGTATAGGATGCCGTTAATACAGTTAGCACATGAGGGACCTTTAGCCGGTCACTTGGGAAACAGAAAGACAGTGCAGCGCTTAAGGTATAACTTTTGGTGGCCAAGTATGCCGGGACAAGTTGCTGCGTACATCAAGAGCTGTCACACGTGTCAGATAGTGGGCAAGCCTAATCAAGTTCTTCCTGTGGCCCCTTTGACTCCCATTCCTGCAGTTGAACCTCCGTTTACCCGGGTAATCATTGATATCGTGGGCCCTTTACCTCCTACTTCTGCTGGAAACAAGTATTTGTTAACCATAATGGATGTTACAACGCGATACCCAGAGGCTATACCAATCAGAAGCATGCAGGCGAAGTCAGTAGTCAAGCAACTTATCCTGTTCTTTACTCATTTTGGCCTGCCCAAGGAGTTGCAGTCAGATCGTGGAGTAAATTTTACATCTAATTTGTTTAAGCAGACAATGACAGAGTTGGGCATCAAACACATTTTGTCCAGTGCCTACCATCCGCAGTCACAAGGTGCCCTGGAGAGGCATCATCAGACCTTAAAGACAATGCTGCGCACCTTCTGCTATGATAGTGGAAAGGATTGGGACTTAGCGGTACCCTTTGTTATGTTTGCAGTGAGAGAGGTACCAACTGAGTCGTTAGGGTTTTCACCCAATGAGTTAGTGTTTGGGCACAGAGTTCGTGGTCCCTTGGATGTGGTGCGAGAGGCCTGGAGTAACAACAAATCTGGCAACCAGGAATCCATGCTTGACTATGTCTGCCGCACTCGGGAGAGACTGCATTGCGCTTTAGAGCTTGTCCGTGACCATCTAATCGGGGCTCAAGCGAAAATGAAGGCTCATTATGATAAGAAGGTCAGAAGTCGTGAGTTTAAGCAAGGAGATGAAGTTTTGGCACTGCTGCCCATGCAAGGAAAACCTCTGGCAGCTAGATTCAGTGGTCCTTATATTGTGAAGAAGAAAGTTGGGGAACTTGACTATCTAATTGTTACCCCAGACAGGCGGAAGAGTACTCAGTTGTGCCACATTAATATGTTGAAGCCATACTACCGCCCAGTTGATTCTCATTGTGGGATGACTGCTGATGTCTCTCACCTGGGATGTGAAGGACGGGGAAGGGAGGACGTAGCATCAAAGGAACGTGCTGTGGAGGGAGCTGTTGGTGCCGGTGATGTGAGTAGTGGACCAGGGTTACAGCCACAGTCCCTGGAAGGTGACTTTGGAGCGGACGTCGAGGGAACCAGGGATAAGAGCGCTCCTGTAGTTTTGACGATTGGTAGTGAGTTGGAGGAGCAGGAGGAAGTGCTTAGTCGTGGTGAGATGTTACCAGCTGACCTATGGGAGGGCAATGGTTATGCAGCTCTGGTGGAGAAATTGCGACACCTTGATCCAGTAAAGCGAGAAGAGCTGTGCAACAGTTTATGGAAACATCCGAAAGTTTTTGGAGATTCACCGGGATTGACAACTTGGGCTACTCATGACATTGATGTTGGGGATAGTAAGCCTGTAAAATTAGCTCCCTACCGCATCAACCCTATCAGACAGAAAGCTCTCGATAATGAGATCAAGTATATGTTGGACCATGGATTGATTAAGAGGCGTTTCAGTGAGTGGAGTTCACCAGTTACCTTGCAGCCGAAGCCAGATGGGAAGGTTAGGTTGTGTGTGGACTTCCGGAAGGTTAACTCACTGTCTAAGACCGATGCTTATCCCTTGCCTCGGGTCGATGACTCCGTGGACAAGGTGGGAAATGCCACTTATATCACCAAACTTGACTTAGTAAAAGGATACTGGCAGGTCCCGCTGACGGAACGGGCTAAACAAGTGGCTAGCTTTGTTGTCAGTGGTGCAGTATATCAGTGCCAGGTGATGCCTTATGGATTGAAGAATGCTCCAGCCACTTTCCAGAGGCTTATGGATAAAGTGGTGGATGGCATACCTAATTGTGTCGTTTACATCGATGATGTCATTGTGTATGACACCAAGTGGGAGGAGCACCTTGATCATGTGGAAATGCTCATTAAGCGGTTGGAGGAAGCTGGCTTAGTAGTCAACTTAGACAAGTGCGAGTTCGTACGTGCTAAGGTCCAGTACCTTGGATTTGTTGTAGGACATGGGCAAGTGGCTCCACCTCGGGCTAAGGTGGATGCCATTTCCAACTTTGTAGCACCCCAGTGTCGCCGTGCCCTCCAGCGATTTTTGGGCATGATCGGCTATTACAGACGATTTATTGGGAATTACTCCACAGTGCTTGCCCCTCTTACTGACTTATTGCGCAAGGATAAGAAGTGGCAGTGGACAGCCGAGTGTGAGCAAGCTTTTACTACGGTTAAGTCTCTGCTGTGCCACCACCCTATATTGCGTGCACCAGATTTTGATAAATCTTTTGTGCTGGCAGTTGATGCTAGCCGAGTAGGGGTAGGAGCAGTGTTGATGCAGCCGGATGAGGGCCAGGTTGAACATCCCATATCATACTTCTCAAAGAAGTTTAATAGAGCCCAGAAGAACTACTCTGTCATAGAGCAGGAGTTATTAGCGATTATCCTGGCCCTGCAACACTTTGCTGTCTACCTGCCCCCTTTTGGCCCTGTGATCAAGATTTATTCAGACCATCATCCCCTGCAGTTTTTGAACAAGTTTAAATTCAAGAACCAGCGTTTGACCCGCTGGAGTTTGCTTTTGCAAGAGTACAATTTAGAAGTTAGGCATATTAAAGGGACTGATAACGTAATTGCTGATTGTTTATCCAGGGAGGGGTCAGGGTCTTGATTCGAAAATTTTGATCCAGGGCTCAAAATTTTCCCTTGGGGAAGGGCGTGTTACGCTGTCCGCCTGTCCTTTCCCACGGGTGTATCCGTTACAGCTGGGCTAGGGGATTATGCAGTATGTATCCGTGTCATTCGCGGAGTTTACATTAGCGAGTGTTACAAGTTCTTTTGTTTCTTTCGTTCCTGCCACTGAGGGCAATTTTATTTCATGCCATGCTGAGTATGCATTTGATTATTTTGATTGTCTTATGTGAGCTACCAGTATATTTAATGATGTTTTGCTTGCATTAGAAGTACCAATTCATTGTAGAGAGAGAGGGGCACGAATTTAAGTTCCTTGTTAATTAATCTGATTCATGCGTTCGCGCTTGACTGAACGAGCCTTGATCAGAGGCAGTCTCTTCCCAGCCAGCTTTAGTATCGGGTGTTTGTACACTCTCTCTCTCTCCCCAGTTATTTTTCTGCCGAGCTGGCGTTTTCATTTAAGTTTATTTTTATTCTTTTGTTGCTGACTGAGGGAAGTAGTTATTTTATTTTGTTTTTCTGACCTTGTTGTCTTTGGAGGGCCAGTCTGGCTCACCGTAGTCTCTCGCTGCCTTAATTAACGTTCCCCAACACACGTACATACACACACACCCCCTAACCCCTACACATTCTAATCCCATCTACTTGCACAAGGCTAGTGAGAACTATCGTGAGCCGTCCCCTTGGACACGGGTTAAGTAGAAAGTCGTCACCACCGGAAGTAAGTGGGAGGTGTTCCTGTATACTGTCTCGGGCGGTATTACTTCCGGTAGTGACGATAGTAGGCTAGATCTATAGGTAGGCTGTTCCGTTTTACTATCACAGTACAGAGTGTTGCGTTCTTAAGTAAGTATTCTTCCGTTGCGCGGTTTTTTCTCTAGTTTGCGGAGTGTCAGTGCAGGGGTCTGCGTTATTTTTGCAACGCAGTGGAGGCCGATCATCTAAGGCTGACTTGTTGTCTTTTTGTAATAGCCCCGGGCTGGCGCAAACCGTAACAATATATATATATATATATATTAGCCACAGCCTCCTACACTCTTCATAGGGCTAAAGAAGAGTAGCTGATATATATATATGTATATATATATATATATATATATATATATATATATATATATATATATATTGTTACGGAACAGACTAAAATCACTACTGTCCCGCAAAGTTCCAGGTTCAAAACAAAAGAGTTAAGTAAAATTACAAGTTAAAGTTTAATGCTCAAACTAACAACTAAACATTCAGAACTCATAAAGATAATGTAATGGCAAAAAACAGGTTAAATATATGGTCAACTGCAATAGCCTCTATTAACACGAAATTAGCAAGAGTAAATTTATCTAAGTCAGCCCTGATAAAATGAGAAAACCGGATAATGCTCAGTTAATGCAAGATATATTATTACAAATACAAAATATTATTAACAATGGCTGACATCCAAACTTTACATTAACCACAAAAACCCCACCAGGCCCACGAATCAACACCCCATGCTACACAGTACAAGAAAAAAAAATGCAACAACACCCATACTCAAATTACACAGCAGCTAGATGGTTGGAGACTTCCTGAGCACTCACAAAAATAATAACAACTGTACAGAGGAGGACAGAGATGTGAACAAAAAAAGGAGTAGATCTAAGTGGCAATTAATGCAGAGACTGAGCTCATTATATAGGGGCTGACTTAGATAAATTTGCACTTGCTAATTTCGTGTTAATAGAGGCTATTGCAGTTAACCACATATTTAATCTGTTTTTTGCCATTACATTATCCTTATGAGTCCTGAATGTTTAGTTGTTAGTTTAAGCATTAAACTTTGACTTGTAATTTTACCTAACTCTTTTGTTTTGAACCTGGAACTTTGCGGGACAGTAGTGATTTTGGTGTTCTCACTTGAAATGTTCATTATCTATCTCTGTCCCGTAACATAAATTTGGCGACCTCTTATCAGGATATTATCATAAGGATATTGCTTGATATTTTGTGACTGTGATTTATTCATGATGTCTACTATTACTACGCTTGATGAAGCCAAAGATTTTTTGTCAAATGTGCAAACAGTGTGTGATGTAGAAAACAGAACAAAGAATGAACTTAAGCTTGTTGCTCAACAATTGGGAATTTCTGTTCGCTCTCATCATTCTAAAGATCAAATTGTTGACATGATTAATGAAAGCTTGTTCAATGTAACTCCTCCAGATGAGCAAACGCAGATTGAAATAGCAGTTACAGCTAGCCTTGCAGGAGGTTCGTGCTAAGGAGGCTGAGTTTCAGGCAAATGCTAAGGAGGCTGAGTTTCAGGCAAAAGCTAAGGAGGCTGAGTTTCAGGCTCATGCTAAGGAGGCTGAGGCACAAGTTGAAATTGCTAGGATTCAGGCAGACCATGAGTAACGCATGAAACAAGGTGGAACTGGATCATCTAGCTCTGATGATTTTGATGTGGCTAAAAATGTTAAACTTGTCCCTCCTTTTAATGAATCTGATTTAACAAAGTATTTTCAGTTGTTTGAGAGGGTAGCTACAGGTTTTAATTGGCCCAAAAAGTATTGGCCAGTACTCCTTCAAACTGTTCTCACCGGTAGAGCTCAAGTAACTTATGCATCTTTGCCTCAGGATCAATCTGATAATTATGATGTAGTTAAGAGCGTGATTCTTAAGGCCTATGAGCTTGTTCCTGAAGCCTATAGAGTAAAATTTAGGACAACTTATAAGCAAGGTAAGCAATCCCATGTTGAGTATGCAAAAATCAAAGAAGATCTGTTAGAGCAGTGGTTAAATTCTAAGAATGTGGATTCTGATTTTGGTAAATTTAAGCAGATGATTTTGCTGGAGGACTTCAAAAGGTGTATTAATAATGATGTCAGCCATTGTTAATAATATTTTGTATCTGTAATAATATATCTTGCATTCACTGAGCATTATCCGGTTTTCTCATTTTATCAGGGCTGAATTAGATAAATTTGCACTTGCTAATTTCGTGTTAATAGAGGCTATTGCAGTTAACCATATATTTAACCTGTTTTTTGCCATTACATTATCCTTATGCGTCCTGAATGTTTAGTTGTTAGTTTAAGCATTAAAGTTTGACTTGTAATTTTACCTAACTCTTTTGTTTTGAACCTGGAACTTTGCGGGACAGTAGTGATTTTGGTGTTCTCACTTGAAATGTTCATTATCTATCTCTGTTCCGTAACAATATATATATATATATATATATATATATATATATATATATATATATATATATATATATATATATATATATATATATCTATCTAAAACTAATGCTGTCAGGCAGTAGCAAAAATATCAAGCATGGCATGTGAACGGAGGAGGTGGAAGCACGGTAGCAGAATAGAACAGAGTAACAAGAGGGTATTGACTTGTGATTACATTAATTATGTATTTCAAGACATGCCATAGTACAAAGAAAACTTTTCGCCAATAGTACCATACGACTGCTGATTGTACAGCTGTGCTACTAATATTCCCATCTCCAAAAGTATTGAAATTCTTGGCGTCTCACTTAACGATGCCCTCAGCTAGACCTCTCATGTTAGATCACTTGCTAAAACCGTCTCAAAGAAACTTGGATTATTGTACAGAGTCCGTAACTTCTTCGTTGATGAGCAGTTAGCTATAATTTATAAGAGTCATGTGTGCTCTCAGCTTGAATATTGCTCACCCTTGTGGAATGGATGTGAAGAGGTTGCATTAAAACAACTTGACAAAATTCAAAACAAACCTGTTTGAATTATTAACAACCCTGCCATTACAAATCAATGACCTCCCCTGCAAGTAAGAAGGAATGTTGCCTCCCTTGCATTATTTTACAGATATTTTGGGGGGCAAATGCTCAGATGAAGTTGCGTCCATGGTGCCACCTCTCCTTGCCTTCCCTCGTTCTACACGGGCATCTGGTAGCGCTCATGACTGGCATGTCACTCAGCCATATTACCGAACTTCTGCCTATCAGAATTCTTTCATTCCCTGAACTGCATCTCTCTGGAACTCGCTTCCCCAGAGTTGTTTCCCTCCAAATTTCAACCCACAACTGTCCAAGTCTAATTATTACAGATATTTTATGAACAGAGGACACCAGTAATCTGGTGTACGGATTATTATTTTTTTTATTCATTTGTTATTCCTTCCTCCGTTATGTTATAAAATAAAAATGTTCTATAACTCCCATGGGCCTCCATCCTATCTAACACCCACTACAACACATTGTAGACCATACAGAACAACACTCTACACATCATCACTGCACCAGTACCACTCCCACAGCTCACTTACAATCTGAACCTAAAAATCCTCCCTGTTCGAGAATATCTTGACATGAGAGGTATGCAGTTCTACTCGGCAACCTGTGCTAACAGACAACACCCCTGTTAATATATGTGAGTCATATACCACAACTAGGTACATAAAGCAATCACCACCCACATATTACATGACCCTTTTCAACAAGAGGCCGCCTCCAGACATTCGAATGCAATCCAAATGCAAACAACTACTGATTGTGAGCAAGAAAGGGGGCACAGCAATATTACACAGGACAATAAGCTTCTATGTGAGGTGTTGGGAAAGAATTATGGAGATATGAGCTATTAACTGGGCATGCATGCACCGACAGCAATAAAGCAATGCCTTCCCTTTCCTAGTGCTGTACAGGCTAAATCACTCTAGTACACTTACGTCAACACAAGCCTAACTAGGGTAACACCAGCACCACCATAACCACTACTGATGCTTGTAGCTAGCCAAAATACTGTACATGATACTTAGTACCAGTAATCTGCAGGTAGTATGACTGCCATTGTTCCATCACATGTACATTTGATGAAATGTTGTATGATCTCAATGGATGCCCTGTAATCATGAATGCATTACCTTAAGTAACCGTGTCGTCATTTTACATTTTTTTTTTTTTTTTTAAATTCATATATGACATGCAAGGTTTACACAGGCTGCACGTGTAAAACATTAGCTCCTGCCTAATCTGCAAGAGACTGACCAAGAACCACATGGAATGATAAGGTGGAGGAGCATGTGGGAAGAGGTTGCTGTTGAGTGGGGACATGAATGTTTGGAAGTCTTCATGGTATCTCATCCATAATATGACAACAGGTAATAAACAGCTAGACAAATATAGGTGGAAGTAAGAATATAAAATGAAAGGAACTGCAGGAATGTAAATAGTGCAAAAAGGGTGTCAGAAAGTCCATAAAATGTATAAAGTAGCTGACTCTTGGAAAGAATGTCACCACAAGATGAACATGGTATCCATATAAGGCAAATGAAATAAAAACTTTGTTCAACAGAGCTACAGGAAAAAATACTACGTAATTTACATACTTCTTCTAGTGGGTTATCAATATGAGCTGAATCTGAGTCTTCAGAAGTTGAAGAGCCGTTTACTGCCATCTACCTTTTCTTCTACTCTCTGTTTGATTGATTGATTGATTGTATTAGAAACTGGCGGCGCAACTGCCAGGGTCATATGGCGCCGGACAACAAGATAAAACACGCAGCAAATGAATAGTACATATTCGAAATAAAGTTAATAACTATTTCTAGAAATAAAACACTGAAATTAATAAAGGAATAGTAAAAGAAAAAATCAATTACTTATAAAAGTGGAAGGAGGCCCGCCTCCTGAAGAAAGCTAAAAACATCAGTAAAATCGCTATGGGCTCCACCAAGCATCGAGGAGAGACAGTAGGCACCATATGCTCCTCTATGCCTGTGGAGGAATCTCTGACGCAGGTCCCCCAAACTTGGACACTCGACCAGCAAGTGACGGACAGTAAGGGGAACAAGGCAATCATCACAGTACGGTTGAGTCTCGCCACTCATCAGGAACTCATGTGTTAAACCGGGAGTGCCCAATGCGAAGCCTGGCAAGAGCCACCTCCAATCGTCGAGGCATGGAAGGGAGAACCCTTGGCACAACCTCTCTCTGAAAGACCTCTTTCAGCTTATTATGGGAGACACCATCCCAGCGTCTCTGCCAACACACATTAATTCTGTACCGCAAGTAAGGTGTTACACCAGAAGCAGGAAGCGGATATTCGGTTGGGGGCTGTTGTGAAGCTGCAGCTTTGGCCAGTTTATCTGCCTTCTCATTGCCCACCACACCAACATGTGCAGGAACCCAGCAAAAATCCACTCTCTTCCCCTGACGACGAATGAGGAACAGCCACTCCAAAATAGCTAAAACTAAGGGATGGGAAGAGTTAAAAGAGTCCAGGGCCAAAAGCGCCCATTGAGAGTTGCTAAAAATAGTAAAATAATTGTCAGGGTGAACCAGCTTCAGGGCTAAAATGATGGCTGACAACTCTGCAGTAAAAACTGAGGCAGCCAAAGGAAGACTACCTCCACGGTTAAAATTGGGAAATACCACTCCAAAACCAACACCTGATGCGGATTTGGAGCCATCAGTATAGAAAGGCACAGAACAACCATGACTAGAAGAATGTTCTAAAAATAACTGTAAAAGACACTGAGGAGCGACAAAATCCTTTGAGCCTGCAAAAGGCCTGCAGAAAGTTACCTTGGGCAACATCCAATGTGCAACCCTCGGGATCTGAACAGGACTGACAAGTGCTGCCAAAAAACCAAATTCCTCCATAATATCCTAAGCCCTATAGACAAACGGATGATGCATGCAAGGATCTACTACAACACAAAAAACAAGACTGTGTCGTCACACACTCACAGACAAGTGAGACTGGAAGGTGACGAATCCGGAGCCAGCATCGTACTGTAACAGACTGATGCAGTAGATCTAAGGGAGGCACATCAGCTTCCACCAACAAGCTGGGAATTGGAGAAGACCGAAAAGCCCCAGTTCCAAGGCGAAGACCAGCATGATAGACAGCATCTAGAGTTTTTAGTCTTGATTCTATGGCAGAGGAGTATACCTCACAGCCATATGACAGCTTAGAGGTTACAAAAATCTGAAACAAATGCAAGAGCGTCCTCCGATCAGCACCCCAAGAGGTATGGGACAGAACCCTCAATAGACTGAAAGCCTTCATACATGATGTTTTAAGATGTGCCAAGTGTGAAACCCATGTCAAATGACAGTCAAACGTCAGGCCCAAGAATTTCGTCTCTGTCACACAACGGAGTCTCCTGCCACAAAGCTGGAGATCAGGGTCCGGGTGTACCCCTCTCATCCTACAGAAATGCATAGCCACAGTCTTTGAAGGGGAAAACTGAAAACCCTTAGAAGTGGCCCAGACAGAAGTCTTGTCCAAGGCAAGTTGCATACGCTGCTCAATAGCAATATGCGGGAGCCAGAAAACCATATAGCTAAATCATCCACATAAAGGGATGAGGATACCCCAGCAGGCACAGTGTAAATGATACCATTGATGGCCACCGCAAACAGGGAAACACTTAAGACACTCCCCTGTGGGACACCTTCCTCCTGGCACAGTGGCGCAGAGAAGGTAGAACCCAGACAGACCCAAAATACACGATCAGTCAAGAAGTCTCCAAGCAACACAGGAAGGCGACCATATAAACCAAAGGCATGAAGTTGCTGGAGGATGCCATGGTGCCAGGCAGTGTCATAAGCCTTCTCAAGGTCAAAAATCACAGCCACAAGATGTTGCTTGGAGGCAAAAGCTTCACGGATCGACGCCTCGAGCCTGATAAGGTTGTCTGAAGTGCACCGTAATTTACGGAAACCACTCTGCAACACAGAGAGAAAGTAATCCGACATAAGCCTGACATTGACCATCTTTTCGAACAGCTTGCACACACATGATGTTAAAGTGATTGGGTGATAGCTGGAGACTTGGGAATGGTCTTTACCAGGCTTGGGAATGGAGAGGACAATACCCAACTTCCAACTCCTCGGAATAGAGCCCTCACTCCAAACCCTGTTAAAAAGGTCCAATAAAAACTGAAGTGAATCAGTCAGCAGATGACAGAGCATAGCGTATGGAGTATCATCAGGCCCAGGAGCAGTGGTACCACAAACTCAAAGGGCAGCACGCAGCTCACGGAGGCTGGAATCTAATTATACGGCTCTCCGCCACGAGAGCAAAAGTCAAGACCCAGCCTCTCCTGATTCCTACGAAAAGTAGCAAATGGCTGTGAAGAATCCTTTTTTGAGACAGCGTAAAACTGATTTGCAAAAACAGAGGCTACTGTATCTGGTGCAGACACCAGTTCTCCGTGAAGTCGCAACACCGGTGGGGAGGGGGACGAGAACCTACTAGAAATCTTGCGCACCTTTTCCCACACCATAGACATTGGAGTCGAGGATGTAGCTGTAGAAACATACGACCTCCACGAGTTACGGTGAACATTCTTCATGACCCATCTATAGTGAGCACGTGCTTTGCGAAACTGTATTTTTAGAAAAACAACATTACGATTGGCAAAATACCGATGGGCAGCTGCTTTGTAAGCTCCCTTTGCTATGGAGGAGTCATTATTCCACCATGGCACAGGTCTCCAGGAAAAAACACCAGAAGGCCGTGGGATGGAATGAACCCCTGCTGAGAAAATGGTCTTAGTAAAATAACGTTCGGCATCATCGATAGTTGAAAAATTAGTAACCCTGTTGGCAAATACACATAGTTCCTCAAAGAGAGACCAATCAGCCCTGTCCAGACACCAGCCTGGCATATGGGCTGCAGGAACAGAGTGAGTAGGCTGGACCATTACAGGATAATGGTCACTACCATGTAGATCATCCAAAACCTCCCAGGAAAAATCAAGGGCACAGTCAGCGGAGGAGATGGTAAGGTCAGTGACAGAATTCGTGCCAGTATGAACATGAAAATGGGTCGGCCTCCCATCATTTAGGACAACCAAATCTAAATCCCCAACCAAAGAGGCAAGAAGATCACCCCGGGGATTTGAAAGTGAGTCACCCCACAAAGAATGGCGGCCATTAAGGTCACCAAGGAGTAGGAAAGGGGGTGAAAGTTGGCTGATAAGGGTTTCTAGATCAGCATGCAGAACAGGAATGGAAGGTGGAAGGTACAGACAACAGATGGTATAGCACCTCCCAGTGTGCATCTGTACTGCTAGAACTTGAAAGGGGGACTGAATCTTAAAGGAAATAACAGGGACATCAGAACGGCACAAAATTGCACATCCACCACTGTGACCACCAGGAGGAGATGCATGGAAGACCTCATACACCCTAATAGAAGGGAACTGTCTGTCCCCCACCATCATCTCCTGAAGCCAGACACATAGCGGATTCATAGCAGAGAGTAATAACTGCAATTCCTCCCAATTTGCCATGGCACCTCTACAATTCCACTGGAGACAGATCGGTACCAATTGAGCCATATTGATTGGTACTAAATATTATGAACTGAGAAACACCAAGGGTATGTAGCAACCTTGTTGGGAAGGGAGTGAAAGCCTTTCTTCCTAGGCGTGGAGCTCTGCCTCACCAACCGAGAAGACAATGAAGATTTAGAGTTTTCATGGATGGAAGTACCTTTACCCCAAGACACGTCCCCCCCCATCACCAGAATGAGCCCGAAGCACAGAGACCTTCCTGGAAGACTTGCCACATCTGCACACCCACGTGAGGGTTCAGCTGGAACCTCGGGGCCAACCGAACCCCCCCCCCAACCGAATCAACCAAAGGTTGGCCACTGGATGACGGATCGGAGGGAGCAAGCGATGGAGCTCTTTGAGTATCTAAAGACCCAGGCCCCACCACACCTGAGCAAGAGGCAGGGACTGGAATCCTGGAAGACCCATCATGAACACCAACTGACTTAGACGCCACCACTGGCTGGATTGTCGAGCAAAGAGTCCCCTCGGAATCCTCATGCGGTACAGAAGTTTGAACCTTAGAAGGAGGGGGGTCACCCAAAGACTCCTCATTCCTCACACGTTTGAGGTTGGCGGATGCAACCTCCATCACTGCACCAGAACTTGAAGCACTAGAAATTGTAGTGGCACATGGTAAAGAAGAGTTAACACCAGTAGCAGAGCGAGCAGATGGTACAGGAGCAGCAGTCGGTACGGGAGTAGCAGCCGATACAAGAGTGTGAGAGACGCTGTTTTTTTTGGATATGTCAGAGCAAGGAGAAGCATCGCCATGGACGTCTACCACCACCACGGAAGGGTGTCGGCCCTCTCATTAAAATGGGGGCAGAAACATTAGTTGGAGAAGGCAGGTTACCAACCACCTCAAAAGCAACAGGAACCTCAGCAACATCAGTCCGCAAATCACAGGAGGAGCAGGAGATGGCACAGATCGAGGCAGAGTCCTAGACACAGGACACCGCACCAATGCACTGGAGAAGGCAGAGGCATAAGAAACTCTGGGCTGAAAATATCGAGTCTGGGCTCTCCTTGTCTCAGGAAAGGAAACCTTGTCATGGGTACGTATAGACAAAGTCTCTTTCTCAAAAGCATAAAGAGGACAGTGCCGAGAGGAGGCAGCATGGACACCCCCACAATGGCAGCATTTAGTAGGTGCCTGACAGTCACCAGCATGGGAGGAGCAACCACAAGAAACACCTCAATAAGGAGGCTACCATCCCCTTGTGACAAGACCACAGGTTCTTGACCACAGGTTGACACAATAGCACGGTGCAAGTCAAAAATATCAGTATCTAACACTAAGCCACCCGCAGAGGGTTTCAGCACTAGATACTTTGAATAATTTACTTGCACCGAGCTTTCCAGGCCAAACCCCTGGACTTCCCCCTTGTCCCAGTTGAATGCTGGGGCAGAGAAGGAAAGTCCCTGGGGGCCTGGAAAGGCTCCAGAGTGGCAATGAGGGAGTAGGATCCAGAAGAATGTTCAGGGGCAGGTGCCATGTCGTCAACAACATTATTAATAGATGATGCCATACAGTCAAAATCAAACCACCACGTCAAGGTGACCCCGTGCAGCGGGGTCTACTCTCTGCTAATGCTCCTTTATGTCTCTAAGCAAAAGCAGCATGTCCCCCAAATTATAATTCAGAAGTAATAAGTAGGCCTATAGCAATTCAATATAGCTAAAACAGGGCAGAGGTGGAATCTTATGTATACGGTGAATACAGTACTTTTACTTACAACAAAGAATCCCTCCCCCCCCAACACACACTCAGGTCACCCTCTTTAATCAAACACTCCCTTTAGAAAGATCCCCTAAATCTCAGACTTCCCGTAGCTACTCACATGACCTTTTCTCATCACAGATACAACATTGCTGTGTTGAATATCATTATTAATTATCGGTAACCTGTGTGGTAAAAAGTCAATAATAAAGTCAGGTGAAAGAAAATTAACTCACAGAAATAATGCAAGTTCATGATGGACAGACATGGTCTTTGTCACTCTTATCTTTCGGGGTCATGTTAACAGCTTCAAGATCATTTGATGTGTGTGTAGGTATAATGGCCTGCTTGTCAGAAGCATGTGTGGGACATCTAGCAGTTGACCTTGCAATAGCCTGACCTGTAAACATATCATTAATAAGTGTCAGCATATATATATATATATATATATATATATATATATATATATATATATATATATATATATATATATATACTATACTGCCAGGACAGACTCCAGCATTACTGAACTTTTATTTACCAGTTGACCAGCAAGAGTGATTACACTATTATACATTTCTCGTGTAGCAAATTTCACGTATTAAATTATGTTGTGACTCCCCCTCCTCCAAAGAAAAAATAAAATAAAATAAAATATTACCACTCTGGAGGGAGATGGTTACAACAGCTCCCATCTCATCTGCTTGTGCTGGCAATGTCTCACCAACTGCATATGTGGCCTGCATGGCTGGAATAATCAATCAATCAATCAATCATTTCCTGTGGCACCCTCGGTGATGCATAGGGCCTCGATGAACTCACACCACCACATCCTATCTTGTGCTAACTCCTCAAGATCTCCCCAACACTCATCTCCAACTTCCCGTCTCATTGTCCTCACCCACGTCTCTTTTGGCCTTCCTCTACCTCTCCTACCAAGTGCCACCCACCCTGGTGTACCTCGTACTATTCCCTGTCTCCTATACACATGTCCTAGCCACTTCCATCGTGAAAACCTAACATATTCATTGACCGGCTGCAATCCCGTTATTTCTCTAATTCTACTATTTGGTATCCTTTCCCACCACTTAACTCCTAATATTCTTCTAAGTGCTTTGTTTTCAAACACCAAGAATTTATTTTCCATAGTCACTGTGCTGTACCAAGACTCGTGTTCATAAATTAAGATACTCCTAACCATTACCTTATAAAGTTTGATTTTTGTATGCACAGAAAAATTGTTATTATTCCAAATATTTTTAAGCATTCCCATTGCCTGATTAGCCTTCTTTAACCTTTCCTCGAATTCAAAGTTCAAAGAACCATCCTTGGCTAAATAAGTACCTAAATATTTAAACCTATCAACTTGCTTTACAACCATACCTCCAATTACACATTCCTGTGCATTTTCCATATTCATATTGATTATTTCAGTTTTTCCACAATTAATAACCAAACCCACCTTGCGACCTTCACTCACCAAACAGTCCAACACTCTCTGCATCTCTTCTGGCCCATCACAAATCAAAACTATATCATCTGCATAATCTAAATCCAAAAGTTTCCTGTTCTCTCCCCAAAGTATACCTGCACCGGTTTCTGTTCCAACGCGTTTCATAATATAATCAATGACCAATATAAATAGTAAAGGCGATAGAACACCACCCTGAATTACTCCGGACTTGACTTCAAATGAATCACTCAGACAACCATCAACCATCACTTTACAAAATGTTTCCTCATGCATGTTCATAATGACCCTCACAAACTCCTCTGGTATTCCATAATTTTATTTCAGCAAATCACTCCGCTAGAGGTCGCTTTCCCATGAGATACACCGCGCTGCCTCACACCACCAGTTGCTGGGTTGTTTTCACACCGACCACACGCATACTCTGACTTGGGAATCAAGATTTGGCTGCCTTCTTCCCGTTATCCATTTAGGAGCGGAAAGGCTTTGCCTCAGCCTGTTATCCGTTTAGGAGCAGGTTGCTTCGTCACCCGTGATCCGTGTAGGAGCGGGTAAGTGCCCATTTTGGTGCACTTGGGAGAGTTAACGACTCTCAGACTGTGCCGGCTGTACCACCATTGCCAGCCTGCCGCCGCCATGTCTGATGTCCCGGAAGGATCTCTCGGCAAACAGTTATCAGGCACAGAGGACAAGTCCAGGCATGGGAGCAAGGGTTCATCGCATAGAAAGGATTTGTCCAGATCCACGAACCGCTCTTCCCAACGGGAATGTTCTAAACGGGTACATAAGCATACCCGGGGTCATGGCTCAGATAGTGAAGGTGAGTGTGATCCTCCACCCACTCATCCTTTAACCTCTACTTCAAGGGATGAGGTTAATTCCCCACCCTGGGCCATGGTGATGGAAGCTTTGGCTGAGTTACGGAGTGATGTGAAGAAATTGAAGGAGGAGAGAAGCTTGGCTACAGGTGACTTTGGGGAGAATGCTAACAGCCAACCCACAGAGGTGATTGATTCCAGTTTTCAATCGGTTCAGCGTCATGATTCTAGTGGCGACAGTGACATTCAGAGTGAAGTGTTCACTGGTAGTGTCCTCCTGCAGTGCGTCAAGACTTACGGTCCTGTGGAAGATGTATCTGTTGAGGTTGACAAGCATGTTGCCGACATGGTGAATCATGTGTTTGATTACGGCATGCGGGAGGAGGAGTACAAAGAAATTTTGGTTGATGACATTACCAAGAGACCGAGCAACTGTCATGCTCTAGCCCCGGTTGAATGTAACACACAAGTTTTGGATGCGCTGAAAACCGATGCCAAAAAGTCTGATTTTCGTATGAAAGAAGTTAGTAAGGACATTATAAAAGCTGCCATAATAATCACCAAGTCACTCACGGTGCTGGATAAAGTCGCCCATGAAGGACAACCAGATGTGGCCCATGAAGTCGGCATGCTTAATGGTGCGCTAGCATTACTGGGAAATGCTAACCACAAGAACAACTTGACGCGCCGGTTCATCATTAAGCGCGAGATCAATCAGAAATATGCTCACTTATGCTCAGATAAGGTGCCAATGACTAGGCTCTTGTTCGGTGATGATGTTTCTCAATCTGCCAAGCACATAGAGGAGTCGGAGAAATTGAAAAACAAGATCACACCGAAGAAACCGTTTCAAACATGGAAATTCGGTGCAGGAAAAGTCAGAGGCTCCTCAGGAAAAACCAACTACAGAGGATTTTCGTCCAGGTTCCACCCCTATGGACAGCGGACATATGGACACAGGAGTGACCACCGGCAATCCTTCTCACGGCAGGGTTCGGAGGCAAAAAACTCCAGAGGGCGGGGACAAAGCAATCCCCGGCAATAACTGAGGTGAGTCATAAATTTGAAGCTGGCAGGCTTCAATATTTTGTGCATGAGTGGCATAAAATAACCAATGACCCTCATATTTTGGATATTGTTGCACATTGCCATCTTGACATTAATGTTGATGATATCAGTCACTTATTTTCTGAAGGAACTGAATATGTTTTTTGTGAGGAGGAAAAGATCATTATTTGTCAGGAAAATGAAAAGCTGTTAGATCTTAAAGTTATCAAGGAAACACACAGACAAGAAGAACAAATTATATCCCCAGTTTTTCTGCGGGGGAAAAAGGATGGAGGTTTTAGAATGATCCTTAACCTGGAAAAACTAAACAAGCACATTAATTATAAACATTTTAAAATGGAAAACTTCGAACAGGCAATTCGGCTTATTAACAAAGGTGATTACATGGCCTCAGTAGATCTTAGGCATGCATACTATTCTGTCAGTATAGCTGAAGAGCAACAAAAATTTCTTTGCTTTAAATGGCAAGGGAAAATCTATCAGTTCACCTGTCTTCCTAATGGGGTTGCAGAAGGGCCACGTCTATTCACCAAACTAATGAAACCCATTTTTGCTACACTGAGAGAGATGGGACATACCATCACCAGTTTCATTGACGACACACTTATATCACACAGCTCATTGGAAGGATGCTATGAGAGCATACATTCAACAGTAGAGATTCTAAGGAAAATGGGATTTTGTATTAATGCTGACAAATCTGTCCTAGTACCTACAAAACGTTTGGAATATTTGGGGAACGTCATTGATTCAGAGACATTGACAGTTACATTACCTGAACGGAGGAAAGAGAAAATAGTTCAAAGCTGCAAACAATTATATCATAGTAATAGAGACAAAATCAGGAATGTGGCCAGAGTAATTGGGCTTTTGGTCGCTGCAATTCCAGCAGTAGAAATGGGGAAACTGCATTATAGAAAGTTGGAAACTGCTAAAATTTTAGCACTGGAGAAAGAAAAAGGTAACTTTGACAAATGGATGGCTATCACATATGACATGAAAACTGATCTGATTTGGTGGATAAATTTCATTGCAGTGCAAGACAGAAAAATTTTTAGGACGGGTACGGAAATAGACCTGTACACTGATGCATCAAATTTAGGTTGGGGTGGTTACCTAAATCATCAACAAATTAATGGAAGATGGTCAATAAAAGAAAAAGAATTGCACATCAATTCTAAAGAACTCAAAGCCATCTTACTGGCAGTGAAATCATTTGCACATCAGATCAGAGGGAAACACATTAAGGCATTTTGTGATAACTCGACAGCGGTAAACTATGTCAATGAAATGGGTGGCACAAAATCCGCAACATGTAATGACATCTGCCTCGAAATTTGGGAATGGTGTGCAAAAAATGATGCCTGGATTACATGCTCTCATATACCAGGTAAAGTTAATCTTATGGCAGATGCCGCATCTCGAAAGTTTAATGACAGACATGAATGGAAATTGAACGAGGACATTTTTAGGGAACTTTGCGAAATCTTTGGAGTCCCAAGCATTGATCTACTGTATTTGCATCCAGACTAAATAAACAGGTACCTCGTTTTTGTTCTTGGAAACCCGACCCAGAAGCCGAACACTTTGATGCCTTCTCAATAAGTTGGTCACAGTTTGACCTAATCTACATTTTTCCCCCTTTTGCTCTGATTGCCAGGTGCCTTCAGAAAATGCGAGCAGAGATGGCAAGGGGATGGTTGATTGTGCCACTGTGGACGTCCCAACCATGGATGGGGACCCTACTCAGAATGCTCATCAAAGAACCACGGCTAATAATGAGAAGGAAGAATGTATTGCAACAGCCGTCAGCAGCAGAGGAACATCCCATCATGAAACACACCAGGTTAATGGCATGTCTATTGTCCAGCAACAACTGCGAGAACGAGGCATATCTGCAGCGGGTACGGACATTATCATGGCCTCCTGGAGACCAGGAACTAAGGAACAGTATCGACCACATGTCAATAAGTGGATCCAATTTTGTGATAGACGGCATATCAATCTCCTTAATCCCGCTGTAACGGATATTGTAAATTTCCTGTCCGACACTTTCCACCGAGGTGTGGGCTATGACTCTGTAAACACGGCGAGGGGAGCTCTCTCCTCACTAGGGATAGTTGTGGACGGTTGCAGAGCAGGCAACCACCCTCTTGTCAACAGGCTCCTGAGAGGGGTATTCAACTTGAGACCGTCAAAACCCAGGTATGCAGAGACCTGGGACGTCCAGCTGGTGCTCCAGAAACTGAGAACTATGGAACCTTTATGCAATCTTCCTCTAAAAGAACTAACACTAAAATTAGTGATGCTAATGGCACTCACTCAAGCAGCCAGGGTGCAAACATTACATTTGTTAATGCTAAAAAACATTAGAATTGGCAAGGATTCTGTTTGTGTTTGGTTAGGGGGCAACATTAAACAATGTAGGCCAAAATTCAATGTGCAGTTTGTGGAGTTTAAAGCTTACGCTAAAGATAGAAGACTATGTGTCTATGAAACATTGAAAATGTACATTGAACAGACTGAACGCTTAAGAAATGATGTGGATCAAGAGAACGGGAACTTATTCATTAGTGTTATAAAGCCACACAAAAATGTAACAAAAGACACTATTGCGAGATGGATTAGGATAATGCTTAATATGTCAGGAGTGGACACAGGAAAGTACTCAGCTGGCAGTGTTCGGCCAGCTGCAGCTTCAAAGGCCAAGACCATGGCTGTGCCGATAACATCATTATGGCAAAGGCTGGGTGGTCAAGGGAGACCACCTTTGCCAAGCATTATGACAAGGAGATAGTTCAGGAGCTTGACACATTCCAAGAAGCTGTACTAGAATAGGGAGTAGGTATTTATTGTGATAAGAAAGTCTTCATTCTTTTGACAAGCTACTAAAATTTGTAAATTTCTTATAATACAGCGGGTTTTGGGTCATGGTTGTTTTATTTCACCAAGTCCACACTTATATAACTTCAAAACGTCAAAGTACGACACCCACATGGCTTCAAAACCTCATGGGAAAGCGACCTCTAGCGGAGTGATTTGCTGAAATAAAATTGAAGAAGTACATGAGACTTACCGCATGTCAGTTGAAATGTGCTTCGAATTTTATGAAGCAAATCACCTCTGCTAGAAGGGAGCTTTCACATGCCCTCCACTCCCTCCCTAAGCTATGCAGCGTCACATGGATAAAACAGTGTAAACGGTAGGAAATGATACACTACTTGTCATGTGGGTGATCGTACACTTTAAAGTCTGGTGGTGTGAGGCAGCGCGGTGTATCTCATGTGAAAGCTCCCTTCTAGCAGAGGTGATTTGCTTCATAAAATTCGAAGCACATTTCAACTGACCTGCGGTAAGTCTCATGTACTTCTTCAATGTCTCAAGATCTTCCCCATAGTCTCTCTCGAAACACTATCAAAAGCCTTTTCAAAATCAACAAAACAAAGACTTAACGGTACTCTCATTTCATTAACTTGCTGCATCAAATGCCTAACTATAAAGATCTGATCATTGCAACCACGTCCCTTTCTAAAACCAGCCTGTTCATCCCTCAGAATACCCCCAACCACAGGCTCCAACCTATTTAACAACACTCTACTGAAAACTTTCAAAGCTATCGGTGACAAAGAGATTCCCCTCCAATTACCACATTCACTCAGGTCTCCCTTCTTCGGAACTTTAACAATTACACCATTCTTCCAAACTGATGGTAGTAACCCCGTCACCCATATCTTATTGAATAGCTTGGTCAAGATCATTATTAATCTATCCCCCTCCACTTTAAACATTTCCGGAAATAAACCATCCTCCCCTGGTGCCTTATTATTCTTTAACTGTTTTACTGCTTTCTCCACTTCTGCAAGCCTCAACTCTCCTGTTTCTATATTTAAATCTTCCTGAGCAGACGGTATATCCTCTTCTGGTGGTATTGGTCTATTAAGAACTGTCTCAAAATGCTCTTTCCATCTATTTTTAATATCTCCATCTTTGGTCAATAAATTTCCTTCCCTGTCTCTAACTGGTATTTCCTTGCGTTTACCTGCATTACCACTCAGTTCTCTAATCGATTCATATGCTATTCTTTGACTCTGTCCATCATTTTTGTTTATTAAGATTTCAGTCTCTGCAACCTTTTCATCCACACATCTTCTTTTATCTCTCCTAGCTAACCTTCTTACTTCTGAATTCAAACTCCAGTACGCAGCTCTTGCTAATTCAATCTCTCGTTCATCAACGCATTGCATCTCACTCCTCAATTTAGCCTCACCTCTCTTTTTTATCATATCCCACGTTTCCTCTGATATCCATTTCTTTCTCCTGAATCTATGTCTCCTTCCAATCGTACATTCAGCAGTCTCATGCAAAACTTTGTTCACATCCTCCCACATCTCATCTACACTTCTCTCCCCCTCTTCCAACGTTTCCAACACCAAAAACCTATTTCTGCATTCTAATCTGAATTCCTCCTTTTCTTCTCCTTTCCTTCTAAGCTTAACAATATCGTATCTACCAACACCAGATTTTTCCTTCTTCTGATTTTTAAGTTTAAACCTTATTTTTGCAATGCTGAGTTGATGGTCACTACCAATATCCGCTCCCCGTTTAACATGAACATCTAGCAGAGAACTTCTATGCCTCCTACTGATAGCGATGTGATCAATCTGATTTTTATATTTTCCACACGGCGACACCCAAGTTGTCTTGTGTATATTGCAATGCTGAAAGAATGTGCCCCCGATGACTAAGTCATTTGCTAGACAGAAGCTTCCAAACCTCACTCCGTTTTCACTCATCCTACTACCAACTCCCATCTTACCCATACATGCCTCAAATCCCTCATTTGAACAGCCCATTACTGCATTAAAGTCTGGAATAAAACGAAAATAAATGTTTTACACCTCTGGGAAACATTAATGAAATCTAGTATGTCAAAATGGAGTCCAGCCTTACTCCTAGTTATTGATATGTCAAGTAAATTTGTTACCATAGTTATAACTGCCTGATAAATCATGTGATATGCATTTGAGTGTGTAGCCAAAAAACAAAAACACCGGATACCGGTAACTGTTAATTAAACCAGTAGGTAAAGTTTAGGTAATCACCATCTAAGTGATGCAGCTAGTCTAGGTGTTGGTGACAGGTGTGGGGGTATTTATCATTTTAGGGGAAATAGCTGTACTGCATATGATTTCAACGTGTGACCAAATAACAAAAACACAGTCAAACTGTTAATTAATCCAGTATGTAAAGTTTAGATAATCACCACCTGGGGAAGTGAAGCAGCTAGTCTGGGTGTTCGTGACTGAAGTGGGAGTATTTATCATTTTAGGGAAAGTAGCTGTATTTGATAGGGTAGTTCCAGATTTAATATATTTTCCTGTAGATCCTGTGGTTGATTTTAATAGGGCTGGGCCTCACACATGCTTTCTGATCTTCGATCTGTTGGCAGCTTTCTTGCTTAAAGCTGCCAAGCGCTCCACTTTGGTGTCGGTACTTTGAGTACTGTGGGGGAAAAATTAGAAAAATTTAGAATATACCCCCGGTAGTGTCGTAAATATTTAACTGGCTAATCACTTGCACTAAACAAGACAAAAATAGGCCTACAACACTACATAATTTGTCCGGATATATATGTCTTACTCCCAGGACTCACCTGGATCGTAATGACGTGTAGGTTGTGTTCCCTACTAAGCAACTAAACGATCTATTTAAGGATCCTCAAATAAAAGCTGGAAACCCTGGTGAAATATTATTCGCCCAGTCTTTCGCCACTAAGGGTCATTTAGTTACTTAGCTTAAGAGTAGCAATGGAGAGGCTTGTAGGTTGTTGCCATATGGTCGGAGTTGTTGAAGATGTTGCTTGTTGCTTGTGCTTGGCGGATTACTGGAGGTTACGGCCTGGACCAAATACGTACTTTTTACGTAAGCATTACTATTTACACTATTTATAAATTAAAGTGAATTGATAATGTTCATTCCCATCTAGGAGGAAGCACTGTCGTAAATTAATTAATCAGTCCAGTCTGTCTCAACCGAATTCTCTCTCAATACCACGAGAGTGGTTAGACTGCTTCCAAGCGTGACTAAGGCATGACTGGGACTGCCTCTGACTCGACTCGAGATCATCTGAGACTAAGACTCAATGAATTAGGACTGAGAGCGTGGGCGAGAGCCCGAGCAACTGAGGTCTCGAGACTCGTAATTGACCGAGGCCTAGCCGAGACTAAAACTTAGACCTCTGGAGAGAAGAACAGAGGCGATCCACCAATCAAATAACTAAAAATGCATATGTGCACATTCCATCCATGGCTGGGAAAAAGACTAAATTATGAACCATAGTATAAATATACGTAATCCTATATACCCATCACCCTGGGTTACGTATAATACATTATACTTCCAAAATACGACTGCCCATCACCAACTAAAATAGAAAATGGGAGGAATTATTCCTAAATTTCCGACAAGTACCAAGTTTTTCAGTTATGAAGGCATCTGCATCTTTTATACTCTTGAGGAAGTCTTTGAGAACCCCTGGAAGAGGTAACCAGTTTTTATGATCTGGTTCTGAACAATGTTGTATCAATCTGCAGATTGATTTTTCATCTGCAGAACCTCTTCTTGGTTAAAAACAACAGGCAGACTCCACATTCCTGCTGCTCTCTCCATAATCTGGTGGCTTCTTGATTGCCTTTACCCATGAAGCTGAGACAGTCATCAGGCTACCAGGGCGTTCACTAGTGAAGTTAAAAACAGCCCATCGTTTCTGCATATAAGATCAGGACTAATTAAAGTATCCTGTAATAACTCCAGAACATGGTGACACTGAATGTATATAATATCCAGAGAAAGAACTCCAAGAAAAAATAAGATATACTCTAAAGAATATTAAACCATGTTTAATTATGCCAAGCTATAATGATACTCACCTGTGCCTTATCAGACTGTCGTACAAAGAAGCGACATCGAGTAGATGAATTTACGGTACACATCTTCTTGGAGGAAGGCTCATTATCTGATGGCGAGGAGTCCTCTCCAGTTTGTGACATGATGGTTAGCTGTCAACAAAAGCACAAAAACATGAAAAACCTTTAAAATATATGTGGACTAAACAAATACAGGATATCAAATTACTGTACTTGCAGGTGAACTGGTTATGGTCAGTGCCTAATACTAATGCTGTTTACTGGTCTCTCTATTATATATAAGGTGTAAGCTACAGTACAGTACTCACACTGGGCCTTCCTTGCCTGATCACACCGGTTATGCATACCTGATCCCATACTTCCGTACACATCATGAAGTATAACACACTTTTTTTAAATTTATATGTAAGTTTCTCTTTTTCTTAGTTGCCAAGCCTTATTCCAGAGTTTAAAGTTTTCTTATTACACATCTGCCACTCTCAACTTCTCACTGTCTCACATACCGGTAATACATCATTTAATAATCTCATCACCATCTTAAATATCCTGTGTATTCTTATTTTTTTTTAATGTCATCTGTTCACATTTCTTCATTAAGAGTTGACAATTATGGTACCTAGTACCATACAAAGTAGTTTGTAGTTCGTGAAGCACTGACATCAGTGTAAATATATTTTCATTTTCTGGCATAGCCATGCCCTCTAACTTAGTCAATTTTCATCCCCCCCCTAAATTTCCTGATGTTAGTTGCAGCCACTGTGACATACTGGTATATGTCTAAACGCACACGGTAACAACCAGTCTCTCTGGAATCAATAGGTTTGGTATAGAATGGGCCGTCTCAAGGAACTCAATGCACAGCACTCTCTCACCTCGGACATTAGTCACTTGGTAACACTGGCCTGTTTCAATATTTATGCAGATGTTGCTGAGAGGCTGAGAATAGATATATGCTGGTTTGACATGATCATGGACTTCACACTCTGCAGCCTGCTTCCACTGGATGCCCTTGACCAAAGAGAGAATAGGTCGATGACATGACCTCACCATCTTCTTCAGTTCTCCCAGTTTACTTTCAAAAGCATTAGTGCTGACATTGTCCACACTACCATGCACACTGGCAACTGCTGGGAAGTGAAGCTGTGCATGGTCGTTATAGACCATGAATGAATTTCCATAAAGTTCTTGGCAGCCATCAACAAATAACTTCATTAACAAATGGCAAAACTCACTGTTGGTTGGGCAGTCCTTTCATCTACAAGGAGGGCACTTGCACAGTTGTAAGTGACAAGATGCTGGTAGTGCCGTAGCCATTAACCCCTTAAATACAATCTTGCCAATATACCGTTGCAGCTGTCGCACCTCAGTTGCCTTGAAGTAAGCAAGCTCACCGAATGTGCATGGCTTACAGCTAAAACAGTTGGGAATGCATTCCTTCAGCTGCATCATTCTCTTATTGAGAACTGCTACATTTCTACCATACATACGGCACACAGGATGGCTAGTGCTAGCTCTCCTGAGACCAGAAACATTCCACATTAACTTCATACATCCTCCCCCTTGATGCATAAAATCTGGAGGGAATGCACTTACCATATCAATATCTAGCTTTAAGAATGGACTGACTTTGCTGTTTGCCCTGCGGTGATCTCTTTGGGATTTAGCTCTGAAGCTGCCATCTGTCCTGAGTGGTAGTTTCCAAGTTTGAGGCCATGTCATTCTCTGGCCATCATGGAACCCCATGGTTTCACACTGGTCACACCCAGACACTGATGAGTATTGTTTGACATGCTTCGTTTGAGCTTTGGCTGGAGCATCATACAGTATAGCATTAACACCAACTGTGAAGTTCTTACCATGAAAGTTTAGTCCATTGTCCATCAGATGCTTAAGTTCAGTGGTGAAAGCCTCCAGGTACTCCAGGTCACATTGTTTCCCTGGTCCAGCGGTGACTATCACTGGGAACACTTTCCTTGATGGAAACACTTTCCTTGGGTTAATATTCGAAATACAAACAAGTACAAGCCACGCAGACACACTGTTACTCTTGAATAGCGGCAGACCATCATTATTTATCGTGATCAGCACGGCATCCAACTTTTGAAGATGACTTTCCGGATAAAGCCCTAAATAAAACTGCAACTGGGCCTCCAGTCCAAAGTTGTAGTAATCATGTCCTGATACTCTTCTGATGCCAGGAGTTACGGTTGTGTAGGTGGCTCTGTCAAGGGTCTTAGCAGACTTTCCAGGTTCCCACTAAGCTTCTCATGTTTGTGGAGGGTGGAAAGAACAGCATTCACCTGAACTGTGTTCATATTGGTGGCTGTGATAGCAGCTCTCAAATCATACCAGAGAGAACCAGGAGCATCAGCTTCAGCAGGTGTTAACAAAGAGCATTCATCATTGCCATCACTCATGTCATTGGAATTGTAACTTTCCCAAACTTCCAAATCGCAAACTCAGTATGCTTCACTGCCTCCTCATCAGATGTATTGAGGTCAACAGTGGGTATGTCTGCTAACAGTACACCACCACTGTGGACTTGCAGGATTATCACTTTCGTTATTGCCCTCTGGACCAGATTCTGAAAGCATATAGACTTCTAATTCACTGCCGTTAAGGACCCTGACTGGATGGACATGAATGGCTGGACCAGGCACCTCCAAATCACTGTCATCACTGAAAGCAGCGCAAGAGCAGCAGCTATTGCGGCTTTATGTCTCTCTCGGGTTGCTCTCCTGTGCTCAGCTACTTTTTGTCTAATGTATTCCTTCCTCGCAATATTCATTTTCCCCTGCATAAGCAGTGTTAAATCTTCTTCACTACAATTAGTTGCCAATGCTGCACAGAACTGTCCAATTACATGGACGGCAAGACAAATAAGAACACAAATTAATGCACCGAAAACACGGCTTAAAAAAATAAACCAAACTGGGTGAAGAAAAACCCTATTACAGCAAAATTACTTCAATTATATATATATATATATATATATATATATATATATATATATATATATATGGTAGCAGGGATCACTATGCTTATTGAGGTTTGGGTTGTGAAAACATGGTCTGGATTCACAACTCTTCTCAAGAGAAGTAATAAACATAGTAGTGGGCACCATACGCCTACTTTACTTTCTGGTGCAAAACAAGCTTGGAAGAAAAATGCATTGTTATATCTGCCATATATTTTCGGCAACAATGTACAATACAGAACCAATGATTGTGCATTTGTATACATTTATCCACTTCGTCAATTAATGGTTTAGTTTAAGCGCCAGAATAAAATTATCAATTAACATCTCTTTTTTTCCAAAAAAAATTTCTCCTGTAATTTTTTCCTTCGGATGATCATGATGATGGTAAACGAGTTCGTGGTGATTTGGTTTCCCTGTTGTTTTTATCAGTGTTGCTTTCCCAAAACATTTGTTTCTATAATGTAACGACAGGCACTTTCTATAATGTTCTCATATCTACCCAAATTCATTTACTTTCACAATTTGGCGGGTTATTTTAGGTTAGGTTAGATTAATTAAGATTAGGCTAGGATAGGTCGTTAGATTAATACTGTGTAGGTTAGTTTACGTTAAACCATTTCATTTAATCAGGTTAACATGTACGGTGGGTTAGGTTTGATAAATTTACGTTGTTTGCTTAGGTTAGGTAAGGTTAAGTTATGCTTATATAAGGTTGGGCTAGTAACAAAATTTGGTACATGTGAGCAGATTTTAGTCGCTGAGTGGATATTATTCAGATGTCCTGTCGTTCTCTTAAATGATTTCACTGTATTTTTCCCGATGTTAATTTGGCCCAGTAATTAAAATAAAAAGTATCATTTGGTTGTGCAAATTATATTTCTGGGTTGTGCAAATTATATTTCTGGTTGATATTTAAACCAAACTCTATTTCTTGTCCAAATTTGCATAGCAGTAGGCACGGAGCCAAGCAGACCCAAGCTGTAGGCTTACTACATAATAAATAACTACCGCAATTTCCATTCATTACTTTCTACATATTTCACAGTAACTATTGTTTATAAGAAGAATTGGTGGCTTTTAAGGTTAGGTTATTTGTATGTATTTAGGTCTATTCTGGTTGCTGTTTTTTCTTAGTCAACCGAACATTGACAACCGAACCTAACTAACCTAACCTTGCAAGAAATAAGTTCGGTATATCAATCAGGAAAATAAATTGCACAACCAAATTACATTTATTTCTTATCACTGGGTAAAATAACATTGGGAAAAATAAAATGAAGTCTGTAAAGCAGGATATCCAAAGAATTACCTCATGTCTCCGAAATTGTGTTACAGTGTAACACACATTGGAAATCCGTAACAAACATGGATAAAAGCAATAGAAAACAATAACTTACCATCATCAAAATGATTACAGTATTATAGAAAACATTAAAGAAGAGGAAGTAAAGAGCTAATCAAGTATTTCTCACTCTTCATACTAAACTGCTGCTCTACCACCCACTTTTCAATCACATTTCAAAGTTAGCACAAATAGGTTTGAATATACTATTTTAGATTTAACATATGCCTAGGTTAACTAGGCCGAGTGAAGTTTTGCAGCGATTCCTATTTATCTGGGTGAAGTTTTGAATTACCCTACAGGTTTTTAAAAATTATTTGCCGTAAGAACTGCAATACCACGTTGAGTACACCGCTTCCCGTCCGGTCAGCGAAGTTAAGCAACGTTGGGTCTGGTTAGTACTTGGATGGGTGACCACCTGGGAACACCAGATGCTGTTGGCATCCCTACGTGTCAAGTGGGGTTGGTGGAGGATTGGTGCCCCTCCCTGTAAAACAATTAACTCTAGGCCATTGGCCACCCGTCTGGGATACATGGCGTCTGGCAATGAATGAAAAAAGAACTGCAATGAATTTTCTCCGCATAGCTACGAGTTACCCCAGTATATGGGTTAGATACCGGTAGGTCATTACTTACCGAAACAGGGAGAATGTTTGTTGTTAACGACACAGATTCAGTTATAAATACAATTTTAATAAAGGTTTTTGGTTGTTTAGTAGTGCTGCTACTGCGCTACTAACCGTACCTTTTATTTCACTTTGGAACACTTTTTATCTTGTACTGTGCCAATTTCCAATGCCTGACAGGTATGTGAATAACCCGGTAACAAAGAAAATCACCAACCTTACTTAGTTATTGAAGGTATTGATAAAAACTCGACGCTTATAAGAGTCACCGTATCATGGGGCACTGTCCCGCAAAAAGTTGTAAACAAACGCGCGTATTAATACATGGTGAGAAAGTGTAAAGAACTTATGGACCCATATATGCATAATAGTAGATTTTAAGCTGAAATTTGAGCGTTATTATAATACAGGAGCACCACATTCCATTGGTGCTACAAGTGGTGGGCAACAGTTGGCTTTAATAGTGCAAAGAGATCTTGTAAGTTGAGACTCAGTACTAAGTCTAGCCAAGTCCACATGTCATGCTTGAGTCAATGTGTTCGTAGAAATTTTTTTATCAGCTTGAGTTTGCTGAATGAGCGGTATGCAAGGCGACAGTGGCAGGGATTGTTAGCAAGAATGCGCAGGCTGACAGATACATTTGGGAAGAGCCATTCTAGTCTGTACTCTGTCAAGCAATTCAAAAGCTGCAATGGGCTTAGTTGGTTCTGCCCAAATTTTGAGCGATGAACTGTTGGTAGGTGTCTCATTTTCATCACGATATCATGAGTGATATCAGCAGGATACTTATCTGCCAGTGATTTTGATTTCAGTTCCAGCTTCTCTTCTGATATCGTTTGGTACTGTACTTCCAGAGGAAACTGAAGTTTTCAGAAATATTCCTGACAGCTTTGAATCTAACAGTCAGTCCACCAATTACATTATCAAATAATGCATAAAACACAGACTTTCTGAAATATGCTTCTTCAGATGACTCATATGCTTCATTTTGTTCTGATAAATTTCTGTCTGCTGTGGCATCACCATCATCATGAAATCTTTTGCGTTTAGCTCCAGCTGCTTTACCACGTCCACGATACAGATTCACCTCGATGTCCAGGTCTGAAGCAACTAGCTTTGCTTCATTCCACATAGCTTTCCAGTTATTTCGGAGATCCGTCAGTTTTACAAGCAAGCCCTCTATGTTTGACACTTCACCATCCAGTGTCGCATCTCTGGCGTGAATAACTTTATTACAGAAGTCAGTTGGAAGTAGGACTTTGTATCATACAACAGACATTATCACACAAATGAAGGATGTCACATAAAACAAAGCTCCATATATTTCTGTTCTTGTTTTGGCAGTTAGGTTCAGCTCCAAGAGGTCTTCCAGTGCTAATTTGATGCCAGGCAGGTAGGCTACAAAGGCTTCACACTTTCAACACGATCAGACCACATTCTTTGATCTTTCTAAAATGACGTCAGTTAGTTTAAAAATTTTGTGACCTATTTATAGCCTTTGTGTGCGTTTTATTGCTTTCATAACAAAAAGTACCTCAAGAAATCATTTATAAAAATGAATATTTGTGTAAGTCACAATTTGAGAAAATAATATTACAGGAAGATAACACTTAAAAATTTAGACATTTGTGTCCAAAGCTAAAACAACCAATGTCTTCTGGTAAACCCCAGTTTGTTTACTAATAGCATGACTCACATAAGATGTACGTGCTCTTAGCCTCATTTTCAGAATGTAAACAGTGGCTATCTGCATAAGGTCCATACAACCCTACAGGCTACAATCATACCGATAATGCATAAAAATAATGAAAAGTAGACTGTAAAATCACGAAAATGGCGTACCCAAAACATTCACGTGATGTTCGTGGACACGAATAGTTACGGGCCTATATACAGCTTTGTAAGGGCTATCCTATCTCCCTTAGGTGGTATGTGTAGTCTATAGCCAGTGTACCTGTCAGATCCAGGTTTTGGCCCAATTCATCCCTATTATTGAAAAACTATATACAATAGAGGTTTTGATTTTTTTTTTTCCCAAATAAACTAATGTGCCCCCCCAAGAACCCATGGGCCTCGGGGCAATGCACCTGCTGACCCCCACTCTCCGTGGGCCTGAGGTAGCCGTAGGATCCTACCCCTCGATACACACACACACGCACACACACACGGTATACAGTATATATATATATATATATATATATATATATATATATATATATACAGTATATATATATATATATATATATATATATATATATATATATATATATATATATATATATATATATATATATATATATATATATATATATATATATATATATAGTATATATATAGTATATATATATATATATATATATATATATATATATATATATATCGTTTCATTTTTAAAGGCTCCAACATGCTTGCATGCGCCGGCCTTGGTCACCTAATGGCGGCTCTCCATGTTGCACGATCCATTGCAGCCTCGCTGTTCAGTCCCTTAACCCTGAGGTCACACTTAATGACCTCGTCCCATGTCTTTCTCGGTCTACCCCTCATAACCACACCCCCAATATTAACACTTCTCACCTTCCTCACCCAGTTATCATCCTTTCACGTCTGACAATCTCCACCTGCTCTCCCCGACACGCTGTACACATAAAATCAGCATTATCTCGCAGTCTACCTCTGATACCACTACATCTCTTTTGCACCCATTTATCACAAACAACACACAAGATGGAATTACTTCCCACGCCCCTGTGGCAAACTGCACATGGCCACTCCCTCGTCTTTGACAGTGCCGCTACCAACCCTAGATATCATCACTTTTGTTTTATCTGCATTTACCCTTAAGCCCTTGTGCCCCATATCATCTCTTCACTTCCTAAACCTTTCCTCCGCCTCCCTTTTGTTCTATGCAATCAACACCAAATCATCAGCATACAACAACTCCCACGGGAGTCCGTTTCTAAAGTCACGTGAAAGGGCTTCAAGTACCATGATAAACAACATGGGACTCAAAACTGACCCCTGATGCACACCAACATTCACGGAAAACTCATCACTCAAATCTCCATTCACCCTTACCTGGGTGTGAGCACCCACATACATGGCCATAACCACCCTAACCAGCCACTCCTCTAAGACAAGCTTTCTCATTGCCCACTTCACCGCCTCTCTAGGGACTCTGTAAAAGGCCTTTTCCAAATCAACAAAAACAAAATAAAGATCCCTTCTCCTACCAATATATTTTTTCTGAACCTGTCGAACAATGAATATGGCATCAGTGGTCCCCCTACCTGGCATAAACCCAAACTGCATCTCATTAATATTCACTCTTTCTCTAATCATACCTTTTAAAACTCTCTCCATTACCTTCATTATCTGATCTAAAAACTTTATACCTCTATAATTTCCCCTTTCCAGGGCATCACCCTTCCGTTTATACACATTTACAATTACACTCTTCAGTCAATCATCTGGGACAACACACTCATAAATAATCCTATTTATCAGGTCAGTCACTAACCTCACCCCTATTTCGCCTGAGGCCTTTAACATTTCGGCAGTCAACCCAGACACACCTGCTGCCTTCCCCACCTTCATCCTGCCTATTGCCTCACTCACAGTAGCAGCATCAATCAAAGGCCAAGGGCAAGACACTGGATCTGCTGGCTCCAAACCTTTCCTGTCCCAGTCAAACTCCTCATTCAACAACCGGTTATAATGCTCTCTCCATGCATCTTTAATATCCTCACTGTTCACCACTACCCTTCCTTCATCATTCTTCAAACACTGCTCACCTATAATATCCTGATTATCCCTCTTCACCTGACCTGCCACCCTTAAAATCATATTTTTCCTTTTCCCGTGATTTGGGTTATCAAGTAAAAGTCTCTGTGACTCAGACTTTGCCCTGTATACCTCTCTTCTAGCCCTACGCTTGGCAGCCAAATATTCCTCTTTGCTATCACCCTTCTTCCACTCGCGGAAAAGCCTTCTTTTCTCCTTAACTGCAGCTTCTACACCCTCATCCCACCACCAAGTTATTTTATGTCTTGGTGGTCCTCTTGTCCAACCGCATGTTACATCAGCAACTCTCAAGAGGTTGTTCTTGAGGGCTCTGTACTATTCATTAATGCCTCTGTCTACACCTCCCTGTTCAGCCACCACTCTCCTCAACTCGCTATAGAAGGCATCCCTTACTACTTGGTTTTTCAGCTTCCATATTTTCCTCCTAGGTACATAAGTCCTCTTTTTCATATATATATATATATATATATATATATATATATATATATATATATATATATATATATATATATATATATATATATATATATATATATATATATATATATATATATATATATTAATGCAAGGAAGAAGGAACCAAAGGTCAGGAGCTCGCAAACCATTCCTTCTGAGAGAAAAAAAATACAAAAGAGTGCCAAATTCAAGATCTGTTCATTTTGAGATACCTGGACTCACTGTTTGAAAGACTGGAGATAATAGGAAGTAGGAAATACAGACAGAAGGAGGCAGTTACAGAGTTGTCCTGTTGCATGAATGAAGGATTGGTAGTAACAGTTAACTCTCTCACTAGAGAGTTGGACAGAAGAGAGATGAGAGTTTGTTGCTAGACAACGTTCCCTTCATAGAGGTGGAGGGATGCAAACAGACAGTTCAGAGGAGCAGTGATCATTGAAGCAGCGATAGAAAAGAGATAAAGATGCAACAGTGCGGCGAAGAGACAGAGGTTGAAGAGAGCCAGTAAGAGGAGGAGAGTTAATAAGATGAAAAGCCTTTGACTCCAGAGCTGTATGTGGGAAGCCTCCCCACAGATGAGAGTTGTACTCCACACGGGCGAATAAAACCCGTGTATAAGGTCAACAACTGTGCAGGGGTAAAGAAGGTATGGAGTCGGCTTAGCACACCTAATCTCTTGGAAACAGATTTTACAAGAGATGTAATATGATCTTTCCAAGATAAGTCCCAAGTGAATGAAACCCCAAACATGTTCAAGGGTGATGCAGGATTGAGCTGGATATTATTAAACTTTAATGGGTATTCCCGTGGAAGATTTTGTCAGGTTGATAGGTGTAAGAACTGAGTCTTTGATGCATTAAAAACAACCAGATTATTTTTACCCCAGTCAGAGATGCGAGCCAAGTCAGACATTAGATGTGCCATAGCCTCATCTCTTGTTTGTTGAAGTAACAGCTGAGATGGATGTTGCAGGAATCAAATGGAAAAGCGAAAGGTGGAATCATCAGCATATGAGTGGATAGGGTTAGATATACAGCTCAGAAAGTTATTGATAAATAAAAGGAAGAGAGTTCGTGATAGGACAGAGCCCTGGGGAGCACCACTGTTGATAGATCTAGGCTAGGATATTAAAATGTTACCTGCCCCGACCTGGCTGATTTCTCACCAGTAACCCCCCCCCCCGGCAGATTTTTTATTACTTTTTTTGGCACAACCTCCGCTTTTTATGAGAAACATTGGAAATACCAAAAGAAGCGCTTACCTGAGCTTATAAGTGAGCTATACAGATCTCCCTCCGAACACCTGGTACTGTCTCCTATGGGTGCATGCTGCTGCTGTCACGTTTTCTGTGGTGGGGGTAACTATTCCAAACCACTCAGAGTAGGTAGATATGTGTTCATTTGGTACGAATTTATATATAGTACAAGAATATACTGGTTTTCACTCACTAATATAGGCGATATAAGCATTGTTTCACTCACTGAACACATCAGAATCACCAAATTCTTGCACAGTTGACTCACTATGACTGTTGTTTCAACTTACATTCTATTTTTCCGCCTATATTATACTTTTCTACAAACATTACACAATTTTCCACCATATATAAATGATATCACATTTTTACAGGCCTTACTGTTATAGTCAGTGTCGTATATCGCAAGCACACACAGTAGTTGCCAAGTTGCCAAGACAATGGCATGTGGGGGTCATTCAGGGTCAGGCAGTGTCGCTGCCTAGCAGCTGGTAGAGGAAGATCTCCCACATATGCCTACCAAAAATCACCTGCAAAACATGAAAAAATTACAGATGATGGACCTCGCAATTGCAGAACATACCAGTATGTTGTCGGGATTGAATGCAAAAAAAAGTCGTGACATACCCATATGTTCGTCAAGACGCCGCGGTTAATAATGATATACAGAGAGTAGTTCGGGTCATTCATTGCCCGTCTTCTGGGGACTTCACCCACCCCCCCACCATGGAAATTATTCATGCTTCCCAAGCAAATCCCCCATTCCCAGACCCATACGCTGCCAGTTAGGAAACGCCACTCTATATGTCAGATTTATTTATTAACTTTTTTATTAGTTTCTTCATTTACCATTCAGTACAAGCCCCAACATGCTGGAGAACATTGTTGCTGAAGGCCAAGCAGGAAAGGATGCGTGAGAGCAAAGGGTTACATTGACACATATATGGCATAAAAGGTATAAAAGCAATTATCATTACAAGCACAGTAATGAACAATGAGGTACAATGACACGTACATGGTACAAAGTTCTTGCAGTAATTAGCATTAAAGGTTTAGGAATGAGCAAAGGGATACATTGACATTTATATATGAACATACGTATGCAGAAAGAGGCACATATGCACACGTACATATATGTATATATCTTTACACACACACACACACACACACACACACACACACACATATATATATATATATATATATATATATATATATATATATATATATATATATATATATATATATATATATATGTGTAGCCACAGACATGCTGTATGTGCAGGACAAATACGGTATGCATGTATGAAGATACGGGGATGTGTACAGACATGCATACATATAATATGCTTCATGCACATATATATGATTTATTTATGGATCTAGAATGACAAACACAGTAAGATTCGACATCCTCATTGTCCCTCTTGCAAACGAAATCTGACACAACATGGAGCTGATTATACTGTATGTGTGTTTGTATACCCCGGTCCAGCTTAGGTAGGAAAATATCCCTCAAGTGAGAAACAGAATAACAAATAGATGTAGACAGAATGCATCATCGATTTATATCGATAGCTGTTTTATTTTTGGTACTGTCAAAAGGTAATATTCAGCTTAGGTAAGAATAGACTCACTCCGTAAAGGAAGATGTGAAAGACAGGTAGACAGACGGACAGAAGGAAAGTCGGACATACAGACAGACATTTTCAGACAATTCTCAATGATCTTTATTTCATTTTTGTTATAGCCAAACGATATTATTCAAACCAGGTTAAGATACACCCTTCCCATGGAGGAAGACGTGAAAAACAGACCGGCAGAGAGACATATGACAAAAACACGAACAGTTTGGCTGCACCACGAACAAAATAGTAGTCGATATGGGGCAGTAAAAAATGCATTTGTGTTCATCAAAGTGTATCAGTAACCCAGAGATTATTATCTCCCTGTCTCTGCTTCTCATTTCTATAGGGGGACATTCTCTCATGAAAGATTAAAATTCTCTTCGCTGTAGCTAGAATAAAGTGGCAAGATGTGTAAATCAACAGTTGAGAGAATGTGTGTGTGTGTGTGTGTGTGTGTGTTTTTTATGGGAGTTATGTTGTCGCCTTACCAGAATCGAATCGTCTGGCACGATGAATCAATAACTATGAGAGGGTCCGCCTGCCACGCTGCCTGTCAGTCTGTACAATCACGCCTGTCTTTGGGGGTGATGTATTTCCAATTAAGGTGAATAAAATTATCCGACTGAAACGAAACGCGATTGCAAAGTGAATAAATAACAGAATCTAGATCTTTCTCGCTGTCTGTATGTACAGTATGCCTGACTCGATGCTTGTATCTCGCCTTAGATCAATTCAATCATCTTGCGGTATCGGAAAAAAAAAAAAAAAAAGCTACCATTAAGAAATATTAATTGATAAAGTAGCTCTCTCTTTATCTGTTTATGTATTCCTTACAGGGATGGGGGAGGGGAAGTGCTCGCATGAGGTTAATAAAATAGTCTACGGTAACAAGAATGAAACGGCAATGTGAAACTGGTAATTCAGAGGATTTGTGTGTGTGTGTGTGTGTGTGTGTGTGTGTGTGTGCATGCCACGTTTTTCTTACCAGAGGACGTGTTCTCACCAATTGTTAACTGAGAAAATATACAGATTTTTATTTTGTCCCGTGTTCAACATTTCTGTCATAAGGGACTTGGTACATAAATAGGCAGAGTGAAAGCCATTTGGTTTAGGCAGGATAGCACGTATATATTAAAGGTCTCAGCATCCCTTTAAAGCTTAACTGCCTTCATTTCAAACAGCTGCCACTGCCACACACACAATGTAGCAATCATT
>NC_137046.1:13947222-14149722 GCF_032717465.1 Coenobita brevimanus
AAATTTGGAATTGTTAATTAACGTTAGGTTAATTTAAGCTGTGATTAGGTTAGGCTGGGATAATCTAGGTTAAGTTTAGGTTAGGATAGTCTAGGTTAATTAGGTTAATTATATGAACGGTTAACATAACTTAGCATTCATATGAATTATCCTATCCTAGCCTAATGTAACTAACCTAGCCTAACCTAACGTAAACTTAACCTAAATTATCCATGCCTAACCTAACTACAGCCTAAATTAACCTAACCTTACCTATCCTAATTTAAACTCATTTCACAATTTCCTTAGGGATTTCATGAAATAATATATATATATATATATATATATATATATATATATATATGTGTGTGTGTGTGTGTGTGTGTGTGTGTGTGTGTGTGTGTATAAAGTCAAAAGTAAGGCTATGTTTGTTGTGCTTGTGTCTGCCTTTACATTGGTCGTTTCTTTCACGAGAACGGTATTAGATATCGACCTAATTCTTTGTGCATTGGTTCGGGGTAAGTCCAGAAAGTATAAAAAAAATACCCCCTCCCCCCCCCAAAAAAAAAGGCAGTCACGAGACACGGGACGGCATGAAGTTGTAGGAAATCACGATACATTAAAATGTCTGTCTATGCCTCTTTTTCCGTTTCTTTCTCAAGAATGATAATAAATATCGACTTTTTTTTTTTTTTTTGCAATAGGTCGGGACAAGTCCAAGGATGGTCAAAAAAAAAAAAATAATAACGATCGCGCGACGCGACGGTGCCAAATTGCCGGAAATCGACACGCCAAAATATGCTCAAATAATCTTTTTCGACAGTTTGGTCAGCATTGGTCACTCTGCGCTCAGTAACTGTATGGAACCAAAGATAAATGTATTTCCAGTTATATGATGGAAAGGCTATTTGTTAGCCCTGAAAATTTTTTAGGGCCAGCACTAGTGTGTGCGTATATATATATATATATATATATATATATATATATATTGGTCAGCTCATGCTGCCCTTATTGTTAGTGGCGTTTTCTTGCTCGGTTTCTTTTTTTTTTTTTAATCTTGTTTAATTGTGGCAGGCACTTCTACCATTCATAATTACACAGTTCCGACCAAACTTGAACACAGTGATCAGCCTATGACCTAGTTGTGTCTGCAAGGTTTTGGTTGCTAGGTAACTACTCGTTGCCTAGCAACGATGGAAAACCTTTTTTTTTTTTTTTCATATTTACTGTATCATTCTTTGAGCTGTAAAAGCATTATTTATGGGTGTAGAAAGTTCTGATTTCTTTAGGAGTAATCTTGAGGTTATTCTCTATCGGAAGTGTGACGTTCATTTTCCTCTCTCTCCTCTAGTTTTCGAGTGGGAACCCTGCAAAGATTGATCCTAGCTCCCAAGCAGCCAATGTTAGTTTTAATTGCCCACCTACTTCCCCAGCGACTTGATGGAATTGAATAAAACTTTGCATGCTTATAGCCATTGACTAGAACTAAAACTTTCTACTGTTCGTCTATGTGCTGCATCAGCCAGGGCAGGGGTCAAAGGTCATCAATTGCAAAAACAGTGATAACTGCTAAAACCATGACTATGTTCGCATGAAATGCTAAGATTCCAAAGATTATCTTGCCATGGCCATGATTCATGGTTGGAATGTTGCTCTGTGGCACCTTCATACTTAAATGACATTTAGCGTCGAAACTCTCTTCCAGTCGCTGGCAGTGTCACCTAGAATTTGTACCTCTGGGTGGCCATTCCGCGAATTGTACGTTCCCTACCTCCACAGTGGGTGGATAAAATCGAATTAAACTTTGCATGCTTATAGACGTTAATGAGAACTACAAGTGTGTTGTGTACATGCATGACCTATATGCTCCAGGTCAGCGGTCAAAGGTCAAGTGCAGAAAATATGATAAGCGCTAAAATTACGACCTTGTTGGCGCGAAATGCTAAGGCTCCTAATTTCATTAAGCCAGGGGTATGATTCTTGTGTGGAATATTGCACTAGAGTACCTATATTTAGAACTAACTCGTAGTGTCGAAACTCACTTCCAGTCACAGGCAGCGCCTCCTGTAATTTGTCCCTTGGGTGAGCAAAAACTTGGTCCACTTAGAGCTGGCCATCGTTGCCAACAGGTTTGTATATCTACCTATCTTTTTATTTGTCTGTCTATATCTATCTATCTATCTATCTATCTATATATATCAATCTCTCTCTCTCTCTGTATAAATATATATATATATATATATATATATATATAGAGAGAGAGAGAGAGAGAGAGAGAGAGAGAGAGAGAGAGAGAGAGTATATATATATATATATATATATATATATATATATATATATATATATATATATATATATATATATATATATATATATACTGTATATAGCATAGTGACGGTAGACAGTTTGTAGGGATGTTGTCAATGCGCCGATAAGTCTTAACAAATATAAACCATAACTCCCTCGCATGGAAGTAATATTTTTTGTTTACTTCTAAAATGGTTAGTCTTTATGTCTGGTTATACATAAATAATCTAAACTATTTCAAGCATAATGGTAACATACTAAACACCAGTGACAAAAATTACAATTTCGTTATCATCATCATCATCATCATAATCATTATCATCATCTTCAGATTCTTATTCTTATTCTTATTCTACTTCTTTCTTAGGCCCTTCTAGCTCTAAAATAGCAAAACCGGTCACCTTGACTTTTCACCGAGAGGTTTCTATTTCACCTGGGTCGGAAGCACGGTTTATGTTGCCTGAAGAAGGTTAAAGGTAATAGGTTAAGAACAAGTTAATTTTTTTAGTCTGACCCGATTTTGATATAACTTTGTAGAAAGGTAAAGGGTGAGTAAAAGGAGAAGTGCAACAATTTGAAAACAATTGGTTAAAATTTAAGATCAAAAGATAGTGTCAAACTTTCGGAGACTTATGTTAAAAAATGCTTATTCAGTTTGAATTAAACTTAGTGAAAAGATTTAGTGATTCAAACAAATTAAAATATTACTTTTTGAGAACAACAGGACAAAAGTCAAGGTCATACGCAAGGTAAACTTAAGCACTTTTGATCCTATTTCAACCAGTCTTAGTGGAGGGGCTTATGGTCAAGCAAGGATGAAGTATTTCAAGTTTGAGAACAATGTAAAGGATAGTTACAGAAGTAGGTTAAAAGTTTCGTCATGGACCAATCGCGATCGCAGTGCATGGGTATTCTGGCTTCTGTGTTTTTCTTCGTTACTTTCTCAAGAAAAAAATAATCAGCTCAATAGAGACTTCTCGAACGGGAATGGGCTAGTCGGACCCTTCACTAATCTCTTCACTGCTGTGATCCTGTTAACTTAAGTAGCGTAGAATCAGCTTCGGAAGTCTTCTTACACACACACACACACACACACACACACACACACACAAAAAGTAAAACAAGTCTTATAATAAAAAAAAAAAAAAACATGTGCAGCTTCTTCCTATGTATTCAGAGAAAACATAGAAACTGCATACCCAGTCCTGCGATATGTATGCCATTTATATAAAAAAAAAAAATCCATGTGCTCACTCACCCTTATTTTTGGTCGTTTATATTTTTGGGAGAGGTTGACCCCCAAGAATCACTGGGGGGGGGAGGGGTAACACTCCCTAAATATCACATTGCAGCTGAAAGTCCACTGTACAACATGGTCTTAGTTATGAGAGACATTCCTGTGCTCCTTTCACTGTTGCTGAGAATTATTTATTAGGTTAGGTGAGGTAGTCCCCCCAAAAAATCATGGTTCGAAAATCGTATATAGTGAAGGACCTTCAATGTAACTAGATGAGCTTTCCTGGAAGTTTCTTTCAAAAATTATCTCTTATATTTTCGGAAGGGGGCTGGCCCCCAAGAACCATGGGTGGGCCACGCTCCCCAACTATAGCATTAGGGATGAGAGGCCATTGTACGGCGTGCACTAAGGTATCAAAGCCATATCCGCATTTCTTTCACCGTTTCTGAGAATTTCTAATTCGGTGAGGGAGGCTGATCCCCCCAAACATAATGGTGGAAAATTTTGTGTAGTCGAACGCATTCTCAAGGAAAGACGAACTACCTTGAGAAGTTTTGTTTAAATCCATATGCTCACTTTCCCATATTTCTTACCGTTTTAACTTTTGGAATCTGACGCTCTTAAGCACCTTTGGAGATGTCACGCTCTCCAAATATATATCGCATTACGGATGAGAGTCCATTGTACGACATGTACTATGATTTCAAAGATATATCTGCCCTCTTTTCACTAGTTGAGAATTTGTAAGTTGGCGAGGGGGTTGGCCCCCCTAAAATTCACTGTTGGAAATCCGCATACAGTGGAAGACCTTCCCAGTAACCAGACGAACTCACCTGCAAAGTTTCATTCGCATCCATGAAATTGCCTAGGAGTTAAATTACATACTGACACACATACAGGCTGAATCTCACGCAACGGTTTAGAGCGAGGTATTGAAAATTATACCATCCACTCACAGGACTGAGAAGTTATATGAAGATGACAGGATAGCAGTGCGTCAAAATCCACTGGAACCAAACTGAGGTAGTAAAACGACATGGAATCCCTTTCCTATACTTTTTTCCTACTCCGGTGCGTCCTATTCTTGTATTACATAAGTGCATTTGAAAAGTGTCATGATAATTGTATAACTAGTAACCAATCATGGCGTTCACAAATGCATGCCATGGTATTTACAGAGAGAGAGAGAGAGAGAGAGAGAGAGAGAGAGAGAGAGAGAGAGAGACAGAGACAGAGAGAGAATATATATTGAGGTTGGTGCCTCTAGCTGCCTCACACTACGTGGCTCACTGTCTCGCCTGCCGCTGCCTCACCAATACTTGCTTGTAAGTCTTGGTAGCGTGACGTTGGGTAGGTGTACCTGATAGTGTTGGTGTGGTGCTGGTATGTGTTGGTGTGGTTGATTATTTTGGGGTTGGTTTGATATAATGCTTGTGTGACTGAAAGTGTTAGTGCTGTGTTGTTTTGGTGCTGGTGTGATTGATAGTGTTGGTGTGGTGTTTGTGTACTGCTGGTGTGACTGATAGTGTTGATGTGGTGTTTGTGTACTGCTGGTGTGACTGATAGTGTTGATGTGGTGACGGTGTACTGGTAGTGTTGTTGACAGAGTTGATGTTGTGCTGGTGTGAGGGATAGTGCTGGTATGGTGTCGGTGTGGTGCTGGTGTGCATGATGCTCTTGATGTGGTATTGGTGTGGTGCAAATGTGACAGTGTTGATGTGGTGCTGGCGTGGTGTTGGTGATGATGACAGTGTTGGTGCGATGCTGGTGTAGTTCATAGTGTTAGTGTGGTGCTGATGTGGTTGGTAGTATTGGTATCGTATTGGTGACATGCTGGTGTGGTTGATAGTGTTGATGTGGTGTGGAGTAATTCTGGTGTGGTTGAGTGTTGGTGGTATGCCGATGTGGATGAATGTTGGTTAAATGTTGGTGAAAAGCTGGTGTGAGAGTTTTGGTGTGGTGCTGGTGGGCGATGAAGTCGTGTTGGTGTGGTGGTGGCCCAGTGGGGTAGTGCTGAGGTGGTGGCGGTGGTACTGAGGCCCAATTTGGAGCCAGTACCCATCTACTGGCGAGAGTATAGAATTGGATGAGGGATGGGTGGATAGCAAAGGCCTAATGAAAAGAAAATATGTGAGGAAGCGATAAGTCATTTGGCCCTTCTACCTTCACCCCTCCACCATAGTTCATAAGTGTTATGCAACAGGTCAGTTTTGTAAGACGCATCTGTTAGTCTATAGATGTGACAGCTTAGGTGGTAATAATATTTTTGTTAAGAACTATTTCGTAATGTTATTCTATCATCATATACTGTGCATTCAATATGCGTCACATTTTTTTTTTTCTACGCCGTGACCCCTTTTATTCAAATAAAGCTAAGACGTTGCCCTGGGTAGAGGACTTAAATTTGGAGCGTGTAGCGCGTTATGACTGGATGCCCCTCCCGATATCTACCAATTACTCTTGGGTGGACTTGAACCTATGACTCTTTGGCCATAGGGGAGCACTCAAATCCACTGAGCCAAGGCTGCTTCGCAAAATAAATTTCTTCGCCCGATATGTGCATCAATATTCATACAATATTTATTAGCCATTATACTGTAAACAAACCCCATTTAACCTGAGCACAAACAACTCAATATTTTTTTGCTGGAGCATAGGTTGCCAGTGAGTTTTCGGCGTTAAAATCTTGGTCATATTGTAACTGCATGTAACATTCGTTTATATTCTCTAAACACTAAGTGAACTAGAGCGTTTCTGATCAGGTTTCGTAGCTATAGCAGGAGATAGTATAGATGGTGTCAGCATATTAATGGTTATAAGCAACGATCATTAATTGCTGGCCATTACGATTCTGACAAGCCTATCGTAAACCCAACCATTCTCCAACACACTTCACCCATCTGCTTACCAGTTTATCCTTTCAGTCTCCAAACTCCACCTGCAGGATGACTTGCAAAGTTTTACACACACACACACACACACACACACACACACACACACACACACACACACACAAACACACACACACAAACACACACACACACACACACACACACTTTGTGTAGTTATGGTACGGATAAGGTGGCAACTGATATCGTTTCGATATCATATGAGGACCTATTATGGGCACTTGTTTCAATGTGTTTGTGCTAGTGGAGGGCCCGTTATAGTATAGTTTTTACTACAGTTACTATGATACAAATGAAAGGCAAAATTGAAAAAATTATTTGCGTTCAACATAAATAATCTGTACTTTCTCTCTCTCTCTCTCTCTCTCTCTCTCTCTCTCTCTCTCTCTCCTGTGTATAAGATGGTCATGCCTTTGAGTATGCTGCAAGACTGCACTATAGTAGTGGTGAGTTAGAAATGTGTATTGTTTGCTGCCAGCTTGATTGACACAGGCTCCTTACAACAACGCATTAAGTGACCGCTATTCTATTCAAAGGCAGGATCACCGCCATGCTAGTGCGGTATTTAGGGGATTCAAACAAATTTTCGTCTTACTACCAGTCCTTCCACAAGATATCCAAGTAGCAGACGGATGGTGCTCATTTCAAGTACTGAAAATCCTCTGATTTTTTTTTATACAGCTGTTAAGAGAAAAACAGAGTATAAAATATGAATTTCAGTTACTTGGTGTTTCTGTAGCATAGATGAAAAGACAGTGTAGTCTAGGTTTCCTTCCCAAAATAATGCGTGCTATTTAGTGCTACTGGTGCACAAAACATGAAAAAATTTTCATTGGCGCTCGGCCTATACCGTTTTTATGCCTACAGGTGTAAGTGATATACAGAGATTAGAATCAAAGGGAATTAAGAGGTCAAGGGTAGCCCAGGAGGTGGAAACTCAGGAGTAAAACACTCTTAAAATTCCAGAGACTTATCCAGACAAGTTTCTTTCCATGACTGGTACACATTTCACCGTCTTTTAACTGATCATTCAGAGGGAAAACTTTTTCTTCCGAACAAAGCAAGTTAAAATGCAGTGCCCGTATTAATAAAAACTCCTAGGAGCAAAAGGTTCCTCTCAAAGTGAAATTTGGCTCCTAACTTCTAGAAGTACTCCTAAAAGTTACTTTCAACTCCTAAGTTTACTCGTAAAATCGCTAAAAAGTAAAATTCCTCCGCAAGGACTTTGAAGGGGTTAGTAGTGCTTTTAGTGACAGTAAACACAGTAGCTGCGTCCCTCAAACACCAAGAGACAAGACAACATAGACCATGGCTGACCGATACCACCCACCATGCAGAAATTTTCGAGCTCGGAAGGATGCTTTCATGGAGTATGATGATCAAGAACTTGTAAGAAGGTACCGTTTCGATCGTGAGGGCATTCTGTTTTTTACTGATTTAGTAAGAGATGTACTGGAAAGACCCACACATCGAAACCATCCTCTCACACCCGAGATGAAGTGTTGATACTATTAAGGTACCTTGCAACTGGAAAAAGCAACAGTGTAATTGTGATGACTTTGGACCATGGCAACCATCAGTGAGCAATGTGATAACGGAAACACTCTATGCTCTAACTGCTCCACATATTATTAAGAGGTTTGTGAAGTTCCCTCGTACACTCCCTGAACTACAAAGAACTGAAAGAAAATTCAGGCGAATTGCTGGCTTTCCTGGGGTGGCGGGTGTGATTGATGGGACTCATACGAATTGTGGCACCAAGCCAGTATGAAGAAGTGTACGTGAATAGGAAAAATTACCACAGCATGAACATTCAGTTGGCGTTTGATGGTGAATATAAAATACTGGATGTGGTTGCAAGGTGGCCTGGATCAACACATGATGCCCTAATTTGGCAAGAAAGTGGATGAGAGGAAGCAGCATTCACGGCATTTGCAATCTTAGCCCATGCATGCTTTTTTATGTCCGAGGTGTTCCCCGGGCTGAATTTCCCTTTTATAATTCTTTTTCTTTCTCCAATGCCTTCTGCCAGCACGAGACACTCTCCTCCGCCCAGTTTCTCTTTCTCCGGAATTTATCTGCAGCCGTGGTATGTTGAAATTGTGCCATTGTTGACGGTCACTGTACCACGTGTACACACAATGCCCCGATGGTAGCAGGCACGATCAGCTGACCACACGATGTGTTTACATTTTATCCATTTTATCGACATTCGTAAAGAATCATAATATATGATCAAATAGATGTTGTTTCTATATATAAAAACTAATTTTTCATTTTTAAACTACTTACTGATACTCTAAGGCTTTCCAATGGTAATTTATTAAATATATTAAGCAGAGATTCTTTGTGTTGGTAACACTTCATGGTAAGAGCGAAATTACTACAAAGAGTCCTTCTAGGAGGAACTTTTAGAAGCAAGTCTCATCTACAACCACTTTTAGTAGTAATTTTAGGAGTACTCCTAGAAGTTTTTATTAATACCGGCCCTGACTTTTATATTGTTGGTAAGGTGACTGACTGGCTATCATAACTATGACGGAAAAGAAGTGCAGCGATTAGAATAAACTGCAGAGTGATTACTGGAATCTGGCTGTGGATGCTTGAAGCTAGCTGTTGTCTAGACGACTGTACAAGAAAACTGAGGATCGAGACATGAATTTATGAGTCTGCCATCGTCGCTCCAGTAAGCAGGCAAACATTGATAATAAAGAGCAGTTGTTATGCTACCTTCACATGACTCTACACTAACTGACAAGCTCAGTAGCTTCATTTAACCCAGGGAAATATTTACCGCGCTGGATGATAACATTATATCCAGTCTGACGCCTGTCAGACTAGTGAGTTTTGGCGCTTCAGTTACTTCAACCATATAAGGGTTTACGTCTGAATGATGGTTAGTTTTCTGTCACATAATGTCACTGAGGACAGGCAACAAGTCACTATTGCTTACTAAAAATAAGTCGTAACACCTGGCTTCAGCGCTCGTGATGGAAAAAAAGGATTTGATAAAATTATATATATATATATATATATATATATATATATATATATATATATATATATATATATATATATATATATATGAGCCTCTGTGGTACAGTGGTAGAGTGTGCGTTTCGTACACGGGTGGACCAGGATTCGCGCCCCGCCAGGGTAATAAACTTTGGGAGTGTTCACCCGGCCACGTACTGCATTGGCGGTCACAAGGGGTGCTGTGGTTGAACCAGTGTCGCTTACTGTAGAGTATGCTTGCACCCACTCGGCTTGCGCGTGCCGATTACACTTGGTTCACAGGCTACACACACATCCAAAGCCACTCCAACACTACAATTACACTTACAAGCACTTCTCACCCTACATTCAATCTCTACCAGACAGCCTAAGCCACTTGGTAGAGATACATTGGCTGTATCGTCCCGACTTCGGTCGGGATAGGCCGGTCCTGCAGTGGATACTCAAACGGCTGATGATTATATATATATATATATATATATATATATATATATATATATATATATAATCATTACACACATATATATATATATATATATATATATATAGAGTATATATCATCAGTCATTGAAAGTCCTTCAAAAGAGGCGTCCCCCATTCTCTTCCATGAATTCCTTGACTGAGCCAATCTCTGCCATATTGTGCCTGCAAACTTCTGTATCTCACCTCTCTATCTCCTGCCTGACCCTTTTCTGCTACACTTGCAATCTCTTGGAGTCCAGTCAATCAACCTCTTGTTCCATCGGTTATCCCTTATTATTGCTACATAACCCGCCCACCTCCAACTCTGTTCTTTTATAACACCTGTATTGTCTTTGGCTTTAGTATGCTGTCTCGCCCAAGTTGATTGTTGCCTGTCTCTTAAAATATTCCTAATACTGACCTTTCCATTGCTTTTCGAGAGCGTAATAGTGAGTTTCTGTTTTGTCAGTTTCCAGGTCTCACAACCGTACATCATTGCTGAAATTCTACATTCATTATATACTTTTCGTTTCATACATATTGGCAAGCCATTTTTCACGATGTCTCTGTGTTACCGAAAGCTTTCCATCCAATTGTAATGCGTCTTTTTATTTTGTTATCATGGTCTTTCGGTAGTTTTAGTGTTTGCCCCAAGTAATTGTAGTCCTAGACATCTTCAACAATTTTTTCACTTATTGTGATGACGCTCTTTTGCGAATTTCGATTAATTATTAGTTTAACTCTGGTTCATCTTTAGTCCTACTTTAAGACTTTCTCCATTTAGGTTATTTAACATTTCTTTATCTGCTGTTTCTTGCAAATCTTGAATAGTTTTTTTTTTGTCCATCTGTTTACCTCTTTGTTCTCCCAGTCAAGCTTTCTGATAATACTTTCGAGGCATGCTGTAAATAATTTTTCTGAAAATGTATCTCTGTGATGCACACCTTTCTCAGTCTTAATTTTTTTGCAAGACTTTATGTAGGTTAACTATAGAGTTCCCTCTTTACGTAATATGTTCTTGACCAGTTTTACAATGTTCTCATTTACTTCTTGTTCCTGCAAGAACCCTCTTCACCATCACATCTCTGCATTTAATGACTTCACCGTTTCGTCTTTCAGTGATATCGTTTGTTACTTTCCTACGGATCTGTTTAGGACTTTTCCCAGTTTTGATGGTTTCTTTGAGCTGATCCATGTTTGTCCTTCTTTATTCTTCCCTCTGTCTCCTGTTGATTGGCTTCTATAGGTCCCCTCTGCCAATTTCATGTTTCTTTGTTTTTACTTTCATCTCCTTTCTTCTTTTCATCAGTTCGAGGGTAAGTTTCGAATAGTTGTTGGCTTTGGTTGTATTAGTTTTCCCTACTACCTCTGCTGATTGTCTTAGCAGTTTTGCTAATCTATCATTTAACTCATTAATGTCACAGCATAACTTAGAGCCTGAAGTCTGTTCTTTATTTCTTACTGAAAGGCTGCTTTGTTTTCGCTTGCTTTTACCGGGCACATCTTTTTATCTTTAATCAGATTCTTTCTTTCATCTCTGAAATTGAATCTGGCTGTGGAACCCAAAATTCTATGGTCACTTCCTATATTTACTTTGTTGCTAACTGTGACATTTATGATTGTGTTATTTTTATCGCTATAATGAAGTCAATTTCATTCTTTGTTTCTCAGTTTGGACTTCTCCATGGTCTGTCTATTTTATGAAGCGCGTTTAGGCGTTGTCCCTCTTGGGAATTTCCTAGGACGCCTCTCTGCCAAAAGTGTACACCTCTCTGTCTCATGTCAGCTATTTACTACTTTTAAATGAAGTTTATTTACAATATATATATATATATATATATATATATATATATATATATATATATATATATATATATATATATATTTAATTCTCTAATAAGGCTATGTAAAGTTATAAATGTGTCTTTTTTTTTCTAATAATAAAAACTTTTTATAAATACCACATCACTTGGCACGTTGCTTTCCAACGTTGCCACACTTGTAAGGGTAGAGTGACCGTGTTAATCCAGGTCATTTCCACTCTGGCCGCCACCTGAGATGGATGCTGTTACTCCTGCTACTCGCTCACGTGTGCTCCACAGTAGAGAAAAAGAACTTATTTACAGCGTAAATAAGTATTTTTTAGAAGAGAAGGCGAACAGAGGACCTATAATTGTTCCCTCAAAATCTGTTGATTAGGCCTCCTGGGGAAAACCTCTATAAAAAAAAAAAAAAACCGCGCCTTGACTTTTACCTCAAAGGTGGTGTGGAAAAAAAAAATCGAAATGATAAAGAACAAATAAAACATCATACTTTATGGAAAGTATCACATTCATAAGAAAAACATAATGTTGACAGACAGACAGTAACAGAGAGAGAGAGAGAGAGAGAGGAAGGAAAGGGAATGGAGATAAGGGGGATAGGCGGACAGCGAGGGAGGGAGGTTGTAGAGGCTGGAGGTAAGGGAGAAAAAGCAAGTCGGAGGGAGGGAGGGAGGGACTGTGGTGGAAATTGAATAGGAGCGCAACAAGACAGTCAGGATGCTTTTCCTCAACCTCAGAGGTGGTGTGGAAAATAAATCGAAATTATAAACCACAAATAAAACATCATACTTTAAGGAGAAAATCACAGTCATAATAAAAAATAATGTTAGAGGGAGAGAGAGACAGTCAGTCAAGAGGCTTTTCCTCAAATTCTAATAATTCATAAAACCGTATAGACTTTTTACAGAAATAAATCTAAAAAAAATGCAGTTTCTACGTGCAGAGAGAGAGAGAGAGAGAGAGAGAGAGAGAGACAGACAGACAGACAGACAGACAGAAAGACAGACAGAGAGGAGAGAGTGGTGTGCTGGGAGGGAGAGTTGTCATTTACGCCTTGTTTCTAATCCGATTAAGTTGCCCAGTACAAAGTACAAAGTATGGCAACACTGTGGGACGGGGACTCCCCAAGACGGATAACACCCAAACGCTCTTAATAAAATAGACGGACCATAGGTTCATTTTCTCCTTGTTCCTTGGTGAAAAGATGTATTCTATCTATCTATTGCCAGAAGCCTCAATCCCGTTTGGGGTGGCCACAAACAAATCGCCTCCAAGTCGCCCTGTCCCCCGCCATTTCACTGCCCTGCTCCCAACTCACACCCCCCTCTCTCATATACCTCTCCACCCCCTCCCTCCATCTCATCCTCGGCCCCCCCCTCCCTCTTCCCCCCTCCACCTCACTCACATACACTCTCTTCGTCAGTCTTTCACCCTCCATCCTCTCCACATGGCCAAACCACCTCAGTGTGTTCCTCATAACGCTTCCTATCACATCCACATCCACACCACAACGCTCCTTTATATCCTCATTCGTCAGCCTGTCTCTCCATGTGACTCCACAGGCTCCTCTTAAATAACTCATTTCCACTGCTCTCACTCTTGACGTGTGTCCTTCCAACAACATCCAAGCTTCACTTCCGTACGTTAGAGCTGGTATTACAATACTGTCATGTAGTAACTTTTTCACTTCCATGCTCACTTCCCTGTTTCTTATCACTGCGTTCAAAGAACCAGCAACCTTTCTTCCCTGCTGTACCGTTTCAAGCACTTCACCCTCCAAACCTCCATCCTTACTCATCACATTACCCAAGTACTTAAACGTACTCACATTTTCCAATTCCTCACCATCCAACCTCGCTGTACATTCACTGACTTCACCTCTCTCAAAGACCATCACTTTACTCTTCCCTACATTCACCTTTAGATTCCGTTTCTTACACACTCTCCCAAACTCATCCACCAAGCCTTGCAGCTCTCCTTCGTCTTCACTCAACAACACAGTATCATCTGCAAACAAGAGTACAGGGAGTTTCCAAACATTATCCTCTCTCACCAGGGCCACTCCAACATCCACTACCCTACCTTGTATCTCTTTTATTACCCCATCCATGTACAGATTGAACAACCATGGAGACATGACACATCCCTGTTTCAACCCAACTTTCAAAGAGAAAAATTCACTTAGTTCACCATCCACACGCACTGCAGCCTTCGCACCATCGTACATACTCTTCACAGCATTCAACAACTTCCCATCTACTCCATATATTCTTAACACTTTCCACAATCCTTGTCTATCCACCCTGTCATATGCTTTCTCCAAATCCATGAAAGCCGCATACAACTTCTTTCCCTTCTCTAGAAACTTTTCCACTAAAGATCTAGGAATGAATATCTGATCTACACAACCTCTTCCCTTCCTAAAGCCTCCCTGTTCTTCTCCAACTAATTTCTCTGTTCTTTCTCTAACTCTGTCAATAAGTATCCTACCATACACTTTTCCTATTATACTAAGAAGACAATTGCCCCTATGATTACCACACACTTCTTTTTCCCCTTTCCTTTGTACAAGGGAATAATTATACCTGACTTCCAATCCTCCGGGACTCTACCTTCCTCCCAGGCCAATCTGCACATCTTCCACATCCATTCTACTACTATCTCTCCCCCATGCTTCAGCATTTCACCACACACTCCATCAATTCCTGGAGCTTTCCCCGCTTTAACTTTCTTCATTGCTTCCACAACTTCTAACCTACTGATTTCTTCCTGTCTTCTCACCTCCCTCCTTCTCCCAGCCATTCCCCAGCCACTTATACTCGCATTATTTCCATCCTCTTTGTTCAACAATTCCTTAAAGTGTTCTATCCATTTGCTCACTTTTTCTCCCTTCTCCACTTGTAATCTACCATTTTTTATCTTTCACTCCCCTGCTAACTTCACTCCCACCCTGTCTTACTCTTTTCACCCCTTTCCAGAACATTTTCTCACAGTCCCTCCACTTTACACTCAAATTCTTTCCAAATTCCTCATCCACTCTCTTCTTACTCTCTCTTACTAATCTTTTCACCTCTCTCTTTCTTTCTACATATAACTCTCTCTTCCACTTCTCAACTTCTTCCACGCCCCTATTTCTCATCCATTCATTGTATGCTTTCTTCTTTTGTGCCACAGCCTGTCTCACCTCTTCAGTCCACCACGCTGTTCCTTGCACCCCCCTCCGTCTTCTCTTCCTTCCACACACCACATCACATGCTGCACATATTTCTTCCGTAAATATCCTACACACACCTTCCACATCTCCCATCTGCTCCAATTCATATTTGCCCAATCGTTCCTCCACTTGTCTCTTATACTTTGCCTTTTTCTCATCCTCTTGTAACCTTGCCACTCTCCTTGCAACTACTCCTTCCTCTCGTCTTTCCCTTCTTCTATTCCTCCATCTTACTTGAATTCTAATTCTGGCCACCACCAAGTAGTGGTCAGAAAGTCCACTCCCCCAACTTTATGCTTATTTTTTACATTTCAGCAAAATTTACCACAATTTCTCATCTGTCATTAATTTCTTCCACTTCAAATTTTCCCATACATGGTTCTCCATTTTTTGATTTCCCAATTTGTGCAATGAAGTACCCCATGAGTATAGTATATGTCCTCTTTTCTTCTTCCATAATCTGGGAGATTTCGTCACAGAATGTTTCTGTTTCTTCATTTCAGCTCTGAGAAGTCGGTCTATATAGATGCTTGCATTACTTTCGGGGTGTATCTTCTATATAGTTTAATAACAATCCATACTCTGTAAGACACACTGCTGAATTGAGCAACGTTCTCTGCAAGATTTCTGTACACACACACACACACACACACACACACACACACACACACACACACACACACACACACACACACACACACACACACACACACACACACACACACACACACACACACACACACACACACACACACAAACACACACAATCTATCTATCTATCTATCTATCTATCTATCTATATATACCTCTATAACTATATCTATCTATCTATCTATCTATCCATCTATATACGGTATATATATATATATATATATATATATATATATATATATATATATATATATATATATATATAGATAGATAGATAGATAGATAGATAGATATATATATATATATTGCCAGACGACCTAATCTCGTAAGGGGTGGCCACAGACAAATTGCCACCATGGCACCCTGACCCACGCCATTTCGCTGCCCTCCCCCCAGTTACACCCTCCTCCTTCATATACCTCTCCACTCCAACCCTCCATCTAATTTTCGGGCTCCCCCTTCCTCCCCCTCTCCACCTCACTCATACACTCCTCGTTAGTCTCACGCTCTCCATCCTTTCGACATGGCCAAACCACTGCAGTGTATTTCTCCTAACGCTTTCCGCCACATCCACATCCACACCACAAAGGTCCTTCGCTTCCTCATTTGTCAGTCTGTGTCTCCATGTAATTTCACATGCTCCTCTCCAATAACCCATTTCCACTGCTCTCCATAAGTTTGTGTTGGTATCATAATACCGTCATGCATCGACTTTTTCACTTCTGTGCTCACTTCCCTGTTTCTTATCACAGCTTTCAAAGAACCAGCAACCTTTCTTTCCTGTTGTACACATTCAACCACTTCATCCTTCAAACTTCCATCCTTACCCATCACACTACCCAAGCACTTAAAGGCACTCACATTTTCTATTTCCTCATCATCCACTCTCACTGTGCGTTCAGTGACTTCATTTCTCTCGAAGACTACAAAAGTTACACTTCCCTACATTCACCTTTGCAGTAGTTTCTGTTTTTACACACTACCCCAAACTCATTCACCAAGCCATGCAGTTCCCCTCCGTCTTCACTTAACAACACAGTATCATTTGCGAACAACCAAACTGGGGGAGTCGAAACTTTGCCCTCTCTCATTAGGGCCGCTTCAACATTCATTGCTCGAACTGCATTACTTTCGTTCTCGGTGTTAAACAATTCTTTAAAGTATTCTCTCTATCTACATACTTTTTCTCCCTTCTCCATTATCAGTCTACCATTTTTATCTTTCACTCTCCTGCCAACTTCTTTATCGCCCTGTCTAACTCCCTTAACCTCCTTTCAGAACTTTTCATACATTCCCCCTACTTCACAAATTCCTTTCAAAATCTTCATCCACTCTCTTTTTACTCTCTTTTACCAATCTTTTCACGTATCTCTTCCTCTCTACATGTAACTCTCTCTTCTGTCTCTCAGCTTCCTCTATGCCTCTGTTTCCCATCCACTCACTATATGCCATCTTCTTTTGCACCTAGGCTTGTCTCACCTCTTCATTCTACCATGCAGTTTCTTGCACCTCCTTCCGTCTTCTCTTCACTCCACACACCACCTAACATGCTGCAATTTTTTCTGCCGTGAATATCTTGCACACATCACCCACGTCCCCCTTCTGCTCTAAATCATATTTACCCAATCACTCCTCCAGTACTTTCTTATATTCCCCTTTTTCCCCCCATGCTCTTGCAACCTTTCCACCCTCCGTGTATGGACTACTTCCACCTGTCCTCCTCTCCTTCTATTCATTATGGCATTTGTACCTTGAATTTCATCACCACTTGGTGGTGGTGAGGAAGTCCACTCCCCCTAACTCTGTATGCCTTGCATTCATCACATCCTTTCAGATTCTCTCATTCACACACACAGTCAATACCACCCAGCCTTCTCATTAATCGCCACGTGTACCTGTGGATCATGATGTGCCTAAAGAGGGTATTGGCTATCACCATCCTCGCACAAATGACCAATAGAGTGCTGCCATTCTCATCCACTTCTGCAGGCACACCAGACTCACCTACTACTCCATCCACCTTCACATTCCCTACTTGTCCATTCATATCTCCAGTCAAAAACACTGTCTCATTCCTCTGAATAATTTCCATGCATGCTTCCATATTTGTCCGAAACACTTCTTTCACTCTGCTTCCTCGGTCTTTTGTCGGCGCATATAAAAACACAATCGGCCACATATAAAAACACAATCGGCCACATTTGTTTTGCTACTTTCAATCTTACTCACACAAGCCTTAAAGCAACTGATCTATTCTCTCTTACTGTGTATTCTCCTTCCATATCTTGCACACAACAATACACACACCCTCCTTGGCCCTCTCATTGTTACCCACTCCCGCACATGCATTCCATCCATACTCCCACTTTCTCACACTCTCACCACTCCAATTGGTCTCAGTCAATTCACATATGTCCTCCTTTGTACCCTCATGCACGTGGACAATCTCTCTTTCACCTCACCATTTGCACCCCTTACATTCCACGTTGAAACCCGAACCATTTCCTTTGTACTGTCCCCGGTCGTCACGTATTGGTTTGTTCTGGTCCAAGGAAATTTGTTTGACTTCTTAGTTATTTCGTTTCCTAGGAGGAGCGATAACCCTCCGGAAACCCACTTGTTGTCATGTAGAGAACACGTATTGGTAGGTTATAAGATTACCACCGAGCGTATTAAATGAGTTTCCGCTTTACAGGAAATCATTTGGCTTGTCACGCAAGGTAAAGTTACCCTGGAACAGAGTAATAGTACACTGAATAAGTGTGCGTGTGTGTGTGTGTGTGTGTGTGTGTGTGTGTGTGTATATATATATATATATATATATCAATCAATCAATCAATCATTTCCTGTGGCACCCTCGGGGATGCATAGGGCCTCGATGAACTCACACCACCACATCCTATCTTGTGCTACCTCCTCAAGATCTCCCCAACACTCATCTCCAGCTTCCCGTCTCATTGTCCTCACCCACGTCTCTTTTGGCCTTCCTCTACCTCTCCTACCAGGTGCCACCCACCCTGGTGTACCTCGTACTATTCCCTGTCTCCTATACACATGTCCTAGCCACTTCCATCGTGAGAATCTAACATATTCATCGATCGGCTGCACTCCTGTTATTTCTCTAATTCTACTATTTGGTATCCTTTCCCACCACTTAACTCCTAATATTCTTCTAAGTGCTTTATTTTCAAAAACCAAGAATTTATTTTCCATAGTCACTGTGCTGTACCAAGACTCGTGTCCATAAATTAAGATACTCCTAACCATTACCTTATAAAGTTTGATTTTTGTATGCACAGAGAAATTGTTATTATTCCAAATATTTTTAAGCATTCCCATTGCCTGATTAGCCTTCTTTAACCTTTCCTCGAATTCAAAGTTCAAAGAACCATCCTTGGATAAATAAGTACCTAAATATTTAAACCTATCAACTTGCTTTACAACCATACCTCCAATTACACATTCCTGCGCATTTTCCATATTCATATTGATTATTTCAGTTTTTCCACAATTAATAACCAAACCCACCTTGCGACCTTCACTCACCAAACAGTCCAACACTCTCTGCATCTCTTCTGGCCCATCACAAATCAAAACTATATCATCTGCATAATCTAAATCCAAAAGTTTCCCGTTCTCTCCCCAAAGTATACCTGCACCGGTTTCTGTTCCAACACGTTTCATAATGTAATCAATGACCAATATAAATAGTAAAGGCGATAGAACACCACCTTGAACTACTCCGGACTTGACTTCAAACGAATCACTCAGACAACCATCAACCATCACTTTACAAAATGTGTCCTCATGCATGTTCATAATGACCCTCACAAACTCCTCTGGTATTCCATAATGTCTCATGATCTTCCCCATAGACTCTCTCGAAACACTATCAAAAGCCTTTTCAAAATCCACAAAACAAAGACTTAACGGTACTCTCATTTCATTAACTTGCTGCATCAAATGCCTAACTATAAAGATCTGATCATTGCAACCACGTCCCTTTCTAAAACCAGCCTGTTCATCCCTCAGAATACCCTCAACCACCGGCTCCAACCTATTTAACAACACTCTACTGAAAACTTTCAAAGCTATCGGTGACAAAGAGATTCCCCTCCAATTACCACATTCACTCAGGTCTCCCTTCTTCGGAACTTTAACAATTACACCATTCTTCCAAACTGATGGTAGTAACCCCGTCACCCATATCTTATTGAATAGCTTGGTCAAGATCATTATTAATCTATCCCCCTCCACTTTAAGCATTTCCGGAAATAAACCATCCTCCCCTGGTGCCTTATTATTCTTTAACTGTTTTACTGCTTTCTCCACTTCTGCAAGCCTCAACTCTCCTGTTTCTATATTTAAATCTTCCTGAGCAGACGGTATATCCTCTTCTGGTGGTATTGGTCTATTAAGAACTGTCTCAAAATGCTCTTTCCATCTATTTTTAATATCTCCATCTTTGGTCAATAAATTTCCTTCCCTGTCTCTAATTGGTATTTCCTTGCGTTTACCTGCATTACCACTCAGTTCTCTAATCGATTCATATGCTATTCTTTGACTCTGTCCATCATTTTTGTTTATTAGGATTTCAGTCTCTGCAACCTTTTCATCCACACATCTTCTTTTATCTCTCCTAGCTAACCTTCTTACTTCTGAATTCAAACTCCAGTACGCAGCTCTTGCTAATTCAATCTCTCGTTCATCAACGCATTGCATCTCACTCCTCAATTTAGCCTCACCTCTCTTTTTATCATATCCCACGTTTCCTCTGATATCCATTTCTTTCTCCTGAATCTATGTCTCCTTCCAATCGTACATTCAGCAGTCTCATGCAAAACTTTGTTCACATCCTCCCACATCTCATCTACACTTCTCTCCCCCTCTTCCAACGTTTCCAACACCAAAAACCTATTTCTGCATTCTAATCTGAATTCCTCCTTTTCTTCTCCTTCCCTTCTAAGCTTAACATATATCTATATCTATATCTATATCTATATATATATATATATATATAGATATATATATATATATATATATATATCCATCTATCTATCTATCTATCTATCTATCTATCTATCTATATATATATATATATGATAACTTCGATTTGAGTAATGAAAATTATTTAGACGTACAGTATACTGACTCCAGTTAAAGCTGGTGTGGATGACATCCAAAGAAAAAAAGCAAGTTGGATTATGAATTCACTTAACTTGATTACTAATTATGTAGTCTGATTTCTGTCACAACTCTAGTCCATGATGTGTTGCATCACTGTGACGGACGTATTTTCTAACGCAAATAAAAGAACCAAATACAAAAATCATGGAAAAGTTGTTTGCCAAATTTTTGAAAAATTTAAATTCATGATATTTTCGATTCGTCTGGAAACAACGCTTAAAAGATCTGAAGTGACAGGCAAAGGGAACTATAAACTGAGGAAGATAGTTAGATAGAGAACCTGTTGTATTCATGAATGAGTAAGAACATCTGTCAACACTTGCGTTAAAAAGCTGATAGAAAAGAACGTGAGGGTATGTTCCCAGACGCGTGCTACGATCCTGTCGCATGGCAGAAGAATGCAAGTAGACTGTTTACAAGAGCAGCAGCAACTGAAACGGCGATGTTATAAAGATGAAACAGTGCGGCGAAGAGAGAGGTTCAGTGAAGTAGGAGAAGGATTCCTGCATGTGCAAGGAGTGATTCTGAGGATCACTTGAACTACAGATGAGGAAAGGAACATTCCATTCCAATTACGTGACTTCGACAATTACAGGTGGAACACATTATGCAATACGGTGAATCATATTGCATAGACATCTGAGCATTGTTGGGTAATAGTTTTCACTGTGTTAAACAGTGGAATTGATAGGATAACTTACTGTAGTTACGAGTGGAAGGGAAAAAAAAATAAAAGATGTATGGGAAAATACTATACCGGTAGCAGAGAAGTACAGCATAACCAGCCCAGTGGCAAACCAGACAGGAAAATTAACAATGAATATTGTTTAAGTAATTTACGAGTGAATAATGGGCACCTGTTAGCGGCATGAAAATGCTGGTAATGAGTAATAATCCCTAAGTGACCCAGCGGAAAACCGAATATAAACAAGGAAACTTCATGAATGTTTAAGGTATGTATGTATGCATGCATGTATTTTAACGCACGGCTTGCACAGCCATACGTGGATTGACATCACTCTCGTTCAAAACTCATTCAAGCCACGCATTATGGGTCATGAAGGGCAACTAGTCCACAGGGACAAGGAAAATCACTTTCTACCAGTGGAAAAGTGACCTGACCTATCCAGTGCTTCATCCTTAAGTATTAACTTAATTGATTAAAAGAAGGGTTGATGAGATGATCATGTGAATATCTGATGCGATGAGTGGCTCTGTATGTGGGAGAGTGTGAGTATCATTTAGGGAACCTCGAAGGGATATGGATTTGTTTACTGTAGCAACAGGCTTGCACATGCTTGACTTAGACTGGAAGCCCTACTATACATGTTCAAGCCGTGCATTACCGACCCTGAAGGCATTTGATTAGTAAAACCAATAACACCACTGTGTCAATGAATACGTGACTCTCCCTCACCAAATGTTACATGCAAGTGCATAGGTATGGACCATGTAAAAATATATGAAAGGACATGATACTCTCCCAGTTTCAAAGTCCGACCGCGGGTGGAACTGAACCCGGATCAAGGAGGTTGGTAGACGGATACTGTACCAACTCAACCGTCGGAACTTATTGATGGTAAACTAACGGTAATTTTCATATTTACGATTTCGAGGGGAAAAGGGGTCCAGGTACTGACCATTCGAATTTCAAAATATTTAAGGCTAATTGTGTGTGTGTGTGTGTGTGTGTGTGTGTGTGTGTGTGTGTGTGTGTGTGTGTGTGTGTGTGACCGACTCAAGGCATAGGCTTCGGGTCAAACACCCACTGTTCATAATGAATTCATGTCATACATGCTAGGGCTCCCTCACACAGGACTGATGTACTGTTCTGGTATTAGCAGGGGTGTTTTTACATGACGTCGGATCGTTTGACAGATCAATAATATCTGGTTTTAGCAAAATTATAATAATTGAACTGTTCCCTGCCCCACCCGGGATTTGGCCCAACGCGTACTGGTGCCACCTCTGCCAACTTGGCCACCGCCTCCCCCAGCTTTTATCCCAGGCCTCATTACGTGACAGAAGAACAGCCATTAGCTTCTTATTGAAACCATTACATGCCCACACCATCTGATTTTTAACCTGACTTCAGCTCTCGGTACTAGACGAGAGAGAGAGAGAGAGAGAGAGAGAGAGACTTGAAGTTATCATAATAGGTAATGACACTAACTAACCTGAATCTGGTAATACAAGAAAGAAAGGAATATCTATCTATCTACCTCTATCTACCAATCTGCTATATGACCATCTATTTATCCATCTGTATAAAATGTGTGTATGTGTGTGTGTGTGTGTGTGTGTGTGTGTGTGTGTGTAAAACACCAAACTGTCAAGCCTGGGAAGGCTTCCCAATTGTAAGTGGACTCATTTCGCTTTAGCCAGAGTAAAAATAAACAAGTGTTTACATATTTCCACTCCCAAAAATATAAGAAAAACACTTATCTCGCACCATTTTTTAGTTAGTGATTCACACACACACACACACACACACACACACACACACACACACACACACACACACACACGCTAAAAGACTCCGTATACTCGTAAAATTCCGTTGTATGTGGTAAACTGTACATTCAGTATTACCATAAATCACTCGTACAAAACACATTACTTTCATAACTTACCATGAAATTATATTTCCAGTAAAATGTTGCAATGTGGATTTTTTTTTTTCTTTTTGCCATCCGACCATTGGGGCCGGAGCCCCTGGTCATTAAGGCAAATATATCATCATCATCATCATCATCATCACCATCATCCGGATCTCTTTTCCCATCCTAGGGTAGGGTTAGGAGTAGCAACGTCCAGACAGCCAAAATATGCCTAGTCCAATGGGCCACGCTTCCATTCACTCACCATTCAAGCCCTCGGAATCCGTGCTCTATCTGAGAAGCCAAAAACATTCACCACGTACTGTAGCTTCACATAAATGTATCCGATAGACTCAATCCGGATGCTGTCAGGTTAAAAAGGGGTGCCATATCCCTGATCATGCGCTTCTCCTCACAATATTCATCCAGCCAGCTCGATCTCTTGTCAGTCCCCTACCCACACCGCCATACCTATCTTCCTCACACACTCATCGACCATATCCCTCCACCTTCTCCTTGGCTAACTTCCCCCTCCTTCAAATTCGTTTAGATATACTTTTTCACCACTTTGTTTTTATCCATTCTCTCCACATGACCATACCATCTCAGTACACTCTTCGATTCTGGGGTCCACAGACTTCCTCACTCCACGTCTTTCACGAGTCCCATTATTTCGTATCCTATCCACTCTGTACTCCACATACATTCCTCAGCAGTCCAATCCACTGCTCTCACTCCTGACTTTTTATTTTCATGCCACACCATAGTCTCACATTCATATGTTAAAGTTGGCACTAACACTTCATCATGTAAGCCTCGTGCAGCTGCAACACTCAAGCCTCTGTTTCTTATCAAGGCCTTCATTACACCAGCTACTTTCCTTCCTTGTGTCACACTACTTTCAGGGGCGTCATTTAAAATTTCCCTTGGGGGGATGCATAGGCTATTTAGGAGGCCCCCCCCTACTCCCACCTCCCCACATGGGTGGGGTGGCGAGCGAGCATTTTGAAGCCACATGCAAAGCTATGGTCAGGGAATTAAAGCAGTAAACAAATATATATATATATATATATATATATATATATATATATAATTATTTATTAAACTAATTACTTCCTGACATACACTAACGGATATTCTAGCATTGGCAGTATTTTTGTGTGAAGTTGAACATGTAATTTAAAGTGCATGGTAAAGTACATATCATTGCATTATACAGTATGTTAATGACCTTGGATAATAGATCACATAGCAATTAAAATATTTGCATTGGTGAAAGCTTAAACTGACTTCATTCTTATAGCCTAATGAAAAGATAAAAAATATAAATTTGAGAATGAAAAGTTGTAAATTTGTAAATGAATTAAAAATGGAATGCTTTTAGCTTACTAGCCCCCAAAATACCATGAACCATATAATGTATTGCGAAAAAGTAAGCTCTACACTAAGAGTTGGGAGAAATAAAATGATGGTTTTTAAATTTGGAAGTAAGAATAGTATATTGATTTCAGAATTCATTACAGGAAATTGAAAACTAAACTACTTATTTTTATTGCTTTGAATAATGAATAAACTACTGCAACAGTGGATATCTCCGTGATCTCTGCTTGCAAAGTTATCAACCAGGGTGTTGAGACCATAAGTAGCAAGTCACTGAGCGATCAATTCTCACTGAGGTTCTTAGATATGTCTTGACTAAGCTAAGTACTGAAAAAAAGTCGTTTATTGCCTGCAGTAGTTAGTAGAAGAGTGATAAGAATTTTGATAATTTTCAGTATTTCTGAATAAGCACAATCTAATGGTTTGAGTTCATCATATAATTCAAACAGATGCTTTGGCTTGTCACTCTTACTTAGAAAATGTCTTTTTGGAACAGAGATTTGGGAAACTAGAAGAATTTGTAAGACTGCACAATAATAGAAAGCTTCTCATATTTTAGAAAGTCTCTGGAACTGCCATCAAGTGCATTCATTGCTTCTATTAAGGGCATTTTTGTGTGATGCGAATACCAAGCTCTGAGAGAAATCTATCTAATATATCAAAATAGGTTCTTTTGATTTCAGTCTCTCGAGTAATACAAGTACTGACCTCGATTCTCCTACCGCTGAATCAGTTAAGCTCTTTAGTCTTGATGATACCTTCTGAATTCTCCTAGGTGTGCCCAGCTGATTTGAATTTTCCAAGTTGGTATCAATCACATATGTTGAAGCAAAATCTTTAGCTTTGTCAAAAATATCAGAGAAAGCCTCGTCAGTTCTCAAGACCTGTAATTCTTTAATAACTGACTGTATGAGAGGGCAAGCTTCAGATAGTAAGGCTTCCTTTGTTTGAAGCTGATCTGACAAACTACTGATAACTCTAAGGACTTGTTCAATTATGTTGATCCATTACGAACCTGAAAGACTCTAACTTTTTGTACAGGCCAATTACTTCTGCTTCAGCTTCTGAATCAGAACCCTCTGAAACTGTATGAAGCACTGACAGCAAACTTCCATAGCGAAGCTTAACCTTTGATATTGACCTATAACAGTAAGACCATCTTACTATAGCAGGTCTTTCTAGTGTCAAAACCTGAAAATCTTCCGCTTTCTGTGCCTCTATGAAAAGTTGGTTCCCTGTGTTACTGTTAGTAATAAATGTGTAAGGTGTGTTAATAACTGAATAAATGAAGAGAGGCCACTGGTATTCTTTATGCAGTCGCCCAGTACTAAATTCAGCCTGTGTGCATTGCAATGTATGTATACTGCTTGGTGAATTTTATCCCTTAGTCTTGCTTAAACCCCTCTAAAGCATTTACTCATTACACTAGCATCATCATAACACTGAGCCACACAGTTAGACCAAATTAAACCAGATTGTTCTATCTCCTTATATATGAAATCAGTTAAACTTGCAGCGTCAACCTTTTCCATGTGATAGATTCCAATGACACGTTCCTTCACAATACCCTCACTAAAGTACCGCACAAGAATAGCCATCTGTTCTTTTTTTGACAAGTCTTTCGTTTCATCAGCCATAACCGAAAAGTACTTGGATTCTTATGCTTCAGCACTAGTTGTGTCTTTGATATGTCTTCCAACAACTGATATCAACTCATTCTGGTATTGAGGACTTGTGTGATGGCCATATCGTCGATGTGACTTGTTATAGAGAGGGATTTGATTCAGCAATTAGGTGAAGAACTGCTACAAAATTTCCTGAATTCAATGGCTCACCACCCTCATTATGTCCACGAAAAGACAGGTACGTACTTCCTAAGATGAATAAAAGCTTTTAATGATAGCCAGAATACAATAAAAAAGGCAGCTTGATGCTGAAGTTACTGTAACTGAACAGGGGGCTAGGAACATATTTACATTGACATCCTTTAATATACCTAGTAAATTATTGTGATTATTACACACACACACACACACACACACACACACACACACACACACACACACACACACACACACACACACACACACACACACACACACACACACACACACACACACACACACACACACACACACACACACACACACACACACACACACACACACACACACACACACACACACACACACGATATATTTCACTCAAAACGTATTGAGGCTAAATACAAATGATTTTTAATTTCACGGTGTTAACCTTTTTTTTTTCATTAATTGTACCTGATTAGGAGGCCCCCTCCGAAAGCTTGGGGGGGCGAGCGCCCCTCGCTGCCCCCCCCCCAAATGACGCCCCTGTCTGCTTTCCACTTCTTTTGCACATTTTCCTCTCTTGTCTATCACTGTACCTAGATATTTGAACTCTCTCACCAATACCAATCTCTCTCCATTTACTGTAACATCACACTGGGAGACACCTTCTCTCTCAATAACCATCATATTACTCTTTTCTACATTTACTTTCAAGGCACGACGCCCACAGACATTAACAGAACTCAACACTGGTCTACCAAGTTCTTGTCCGGTATTTGCAAGTAGCACTGCATCATCAGCATACAACAAATATTCCATCCACCACCATTCATTTCCAACGCCATCCCCCTCTCCATTACTCGTGTTTGTTCTTCTTTCATTACCCAATCCATATATATATTGAACAACCATGGGGACATTACACAACCTTGTAGCACGCCCACACCGATCGTGAACCATTCAGGTAGATGCTTATTTACCCTTACACATGCTTCACTATCATCATAAAAACTCTTGACAGCACTTAGGCCTAGCAGCTTGCCATCTACACCATACATGCGCAGAACCTTCCACAGTCCTTCACCATCTACTTTGTCGTATGCTTTTTCACGATCCATGAATGCCATAAACACCAGTCCTTCTCACAGGCCTTCTCCACTATTTGTCTCACTGCAAATATTTAATCCACATATCCTCTTCCTCTTCTAAAGCCACAATGTTCATCACTTACCAGGACTTCTGATACCTCTCTTAGTTTCTCTATAATAATTCTTCCATATGCCTTCCCTACCACACTCAATAAACTTGTTCCATGATAATTCTTGCACTCACTTTCCTCACGTTTATTTTTATACGAGGGTACAATCACAGCCTTTTTTCACTCTCCTGGCACAGTTTCACTCATCCATGCCTTCTTACATATCTGAAACAAGCACTTCATTCTGCTCTCTCCACTACACTTATTCATCTTTGCATACACCTCATCAGCCCCTGATGCTTTCCCATTTTTCAGCCGCTTCACAGCGCGCTTCACCTATGCGAGTGTCACGTTTCCTGACACTGAATTCCTTCTCTGCACACCCCGAAAACCAATCATGTTTACAGTGGCTCTGCTCTCTTTATTCCCATTCATTAAGCAATCAAAATACTCTTTCTATTTGGTCCTTACTTAATCCCTGTGGGTTAATAATCTTCCACCTACATCCTTTGCACCTTCACATTTCTTCCGCTTTCGCTTCTACATTTCAGCACGTCTTTCCAGAATAACTCTCTATTTTCAGAGCAGTTTGTATTAATTTTTCATCCTAGATCATCATCTACATCCTTCTTTTTCCTCTTCCCCAGTCTCTTTACGCGTTTCTTGCTCGCAGTATATTCACTTTTTATTTTAATAGAACCCCAGCCCTGTAACCACTCTATCCACCTCTTTTCCTCCACTGCTTTCTTAACCTCTTCATCCCACAATGCCGTATCTTTCTTCTGTGTTGTTACTCTTGCCACACCACACGCTTCTTTAGCATTCCTAACTAAGAAATCCCTATATGCATTCCACAGGCTGTCCAGATCCATTTCATTCCAATTCACTGATTCTATCTCCTCCCCTGCTTTGGTCCTGTATTCTTCTGCCGTTTATTTGATCATCAGTTTTTCGACTTCCGGTCTTTCTTCCTGAGTGCTCCTCTTTCTCCTGGTCCACCTCACTCTTCCTAGCTTGATCTTGCATACCACACTCGTATGATCTGACAGACCTCCACATCGTCCTCTCACGGCCCTCGTATCAGCAACCATTCCCAGCATTGGCATCTCTAGGAGCAAATAATCAATCAGGCTCATTTCAACACGATCCCCGTTCCCTCCATACCATGTATATTTAGGTGCATCTTTGTGTCTGAAATACGAGTTACAAATGCACAACCTCCTTTCCTGACACATATCTTTCAGCCGCTTCCGATTATCATTTTCCCCTGACACTCCATTACAATCCATTATGTTATCCTCAGGACCCGTGCCTACTCTTCCATTCATATCGCCTATTATGAAGCCAGGAACATTTCTCCCGGTGCTTCATCCAGCTCACCCCCAAACCTGTCTTTCTCTCATGTCACAACACGGAGCATACGCTACAATCAGAGCCACTTTCACCTTCTCAAACTTGAACTTGACATACGAGTACGTACATCTCGAGCTGACACATTTGTAATCTCTCATTCCACTCTGCCATACTTCATTCATCGACGAAGCAGCTCCTTTCATGCATCTTTCTCGCCCATTCATGCCCTCCCTCACACACTGTACACCTTCCCACTCCTCCACTTCACACCCTTTCATCTTTGTTTCACGCAATGACATCACAGCATATGTCGTACTCTGGAACACATTCACAACTTCCATCCTCTTGCTCTCCTCATTCACCCCTCTCACATTCTACATGGCCATGCGAATCTGCCCATTTGGTTGGGGCCCTGGGTAGGTATTTTACCCTCTGAGGCTCTCCGAAACATTTCCCATGATTAAGTGACTTTAGATAGGGGAATCTGGAGGACATTTAACTCGACTAAAACCCCCGGTGATATGGTTACCACCCAGCGTAGTACATGGTTTCCTTGGTACAGGAAACCATTTGTCTTTTCACTCACTGTAGAGACCATAAGGCATCCCTGCATTGAATGGTGGATGATGGGCGTCCCCATCTACCACAAATCTATCTATGTATAAAGGAGCGTTGTGGTTTGGATGTGGATGTGATAGGAAGCGTTATGAGGAACACACTGAGGTGGTTTGGCCATGTGGAGAGGATGGAGGGTGAAAGACTGACGAAGAGAGTGTATGTGAGTGAGGTGGAGGGGGGAAGAGGGAAGGGGAGGCCGAGGATGAGATGGAGGGATGGGGTGGAGAGGTATAGGAGAGCGGGGGTGTGAGTTGGGAGCAGGGCAGTGAAATGGCGGGGGACAGGGCGACTTGGAGGCGATTTGTTTGTGGCCACCCCAAACGGGATTGAGGCGTCTGGCAATATATATATATATATATATATATATATATATATATATATATATATATATATATATATATATATATATATATAAATGAAACACATCCATGCATATATATATATATATATATATATATATATATATATATATATATATATATATATATATATATATATATATATATATAAAACATATCCATGCATATATATATATATATATATATATATATATATATATATATATGGGCAATGGTTTCAGGGCCTATTTCTTAGGGGCAGTGACCTATTCCAAGGCCCAGTAGTCCTCCTACACTTCCACATGCCACTACTTCGGCGCTAACACCCACCATCCATATTGAATACATGCTTGTGCTGTCTCATACAGGAATGATGTATTGGTATTAGCGGAGGTATTTTTGCGACATGTCGGCGGGTCATCTGGTAGATCAGGGAAGTCTGCTTTTAAGAAATTCAAATCCTTAAACTGTTCCCTGCCCCAGCCGGGATTCGATCCTGGGTCCGTTAGGATTGCAGGCTGCCTCTCTACCGATTCAGCCACCGCCACCCCCCAACCTGACATACCTGCACTCATCACCTGGTGACTGTCAGTCGAGGCACAAACTAATGTACGGGACATTGGAATATGAAAGAGAACCAGAGGAGTCAGGAAGTATTCCACATACATCAGCTATCGACCCTAATTAGGATAAATTACACATGATGGAATGCATTTACATATGTACACAAAGTGAAGTACCTCACTCAACAGAACACCATTGACTGAAAATGCCCAATACCTTTCTCTATTGAACACTTGCACTCATGAGCTGGTGACTGTCAGGTGAGGCACGGGGTTTAATGTAGGGAACATCAATATTAGAAAGAGATTAGTCGGAAGCAGGAACTATTCCAAATACGTCAACTGTCAGTCGTAATTAATGATACAATATATTCATATCTAATGGCGATCAAAACCATAACCATAGAGTAAAAAAGTCACATCACTCTGATCAATTAGGCTTTCTCAAGAATGCCATCAATTTATCAGTCATAACAATATCCCAATCGACCAGGATGATGAAAAGGGTGAAGGGGACATCTGCTATGCCACAGTAATTTATAAGTAAAGCACGTTCACGAACAAATCACCGGCGGCACAAGGATGATATGACTGATAGATAACACCGCATTATAGATGTCACAATGCGGTGGAAGCTGTCTTTCAGTATATAGTTTCATATGAGTTACTATGGTGGAATTAAGTCGCAAATGCGCCAGCACGTTTTCTTCCAGGCGAATGGGACGGTTGCCAGTATCCCAGTTGCCCAGGTACGGCTTGCATGTTGGAATAGTTAGTCTGGTCCACTGACCTTGCCACAGAAAATTTATTGATTTCATTCCGAGAGAGAGAGACTCGACCATAGATCACGAGGAACGTCCCAAGTCTCCTCGAGCTCCACAGTCGACTTTGCAAGTAAGTCAGCCTGCTCATTGCTGTAGATAAGACAATGAGAAGGCACCCAAATCAGCGTGAAGGACTTGTCAGACGAATGCAATTTACTACCAGTGCGGCCCTGAACCTCATTAGTATCCGTAGTGTAAGAAGCAGTTGCCTGAAGAGCTGATTTTGAATCTGAAAATATCGCAAATTAGTTATGCCTTGAATTTAAAACAAAGTCTATGTCTTTGTCAGTCGCAAAAAGTTTGGAGGTAAACAAAGATGTATGACTCGGCAACCAATACCCAGTTTTCTTGGATCCTGTGTTATGCTGTGGGGCAATTTGAAAGAGAAACTTCTGTCCCTTAAAAAAATTGGAAATAAAAATAAGCAAATTACTTCTTAAACCAAAAGCATTGAACTTTATTAGTATCTGTGTTGCCATGTCACGTCATAGGCTTTATGGATGTCCAAGAACACCACTATCATGAATTCTTTATTGGCAAATGCCCCAGAAATGGAATGCTTCAGGTTCATTAAATGATCTTGTGAACTTCCGTATTTACAGAAGCCACATTGTTGATCATTTAACAAGTTCTTCAACTCTAGAACAAAAAGTAGCCTGTTATTAACAATTCGTTCCATAACCTTACATAGACAAGATGTCAACACAATATGACGAAATTAAGTGGGATTCATAAGACGACCAGCTTCTTTGGGTATCGGTAAGATATGCACAAAGTGCCATGAGTTTGGGAACGTTCGGGACGCCCAAAGCTCATTTCACAGTGCTAACAGCTTAATCAGGTTGTCCTGATTAAGATGCTGGATCATAAAGTGATGTTGTCTGGTCCAGGTCTGGTGTCTTTACAGGATTCAAAGGCGTAAAATCTTGGTTGTACTGGGAGTCTACGTCTTCTGCGGCAAAGTCTAATATCTGTAGCTCGGCAGTGCCTTTATGATGTTGAAAACGTGGGTTATAATTGGCTGAGCTACTTACTCCATGGGATCGTCGTAGATGGTATTATTCACCTGCACGATCATAATAGGGATGTAAAGGCGTTTTTTGTTTAATATTTAAATAGTGGACGAGACTTTGCTGAGTGGAGTAGATCGATTCATCGAGGACACCAAAGATCGCCAGGAGTCACGTTTAACTCTACGAATAATTCTCCTCGCCTCAGCCCCGTGCCTATTTGTATGCGATAAAATTTTCCTCAGTAGGATGACTATCAAAACTCCTGTATCTCCTATTTCGTTTCCTTAATGCTTGTCAGCAATCCGGCATCCACCAATGAGCTCTGTGCTTTGCATGAACTGTAGAAGTCTTGGGAATAGCAGCTTCAGCTGCATGTAATATGGAATTGGTTGAATTTTCTACAATAACATCTATGGTCTCCTCAGATTTATCTAATTATGTGATCCTTGAGAAGGATCCCCGATCTGCTGTCTGACAGATAAATATTGGAGGCGGTAGGTCCGAAACATTGTCGCGTGTATAAGAAAGGCAGATGGGTAAATGATCACCTTCCATGGAATCATCATAAGTATCTCACGAGAAATCTTGTTGTACACCTGGGGAGTCCAGAGATAAGCGAATAACCGAAAAGTTACCACAACGATCATCTACACGAGTCGCTCTACCATCGTTCAGAAGACAGAGGTTGGATTGTAGTATTACATCGGTTATGATCGTCGATCCTCAAGCTACCCCATTGATAGTGATGGGTGTTAGTCACCCATCACTAACTTATTAACTGGAAGATGTTCAAATAGTGAACTGAAAGCATCACTATCATTGGGTCCATGTGGTGGACAGAAGAGAGAGCAAATAGACAGATATGTGTTATTCAATTTTACTTTGCATGTGACAGCATCCAGAATAGAACTTAGAACCACTTCCGTTTGTGGGTGTGCTTTGTGTGAATATGGCAACTCCGTGACCATCATATCTTCTATACGAGTGGTAGTGTTTGAACTGTAGAGGATCAGGGTGATCCTGCAAGTGCGTCGCCTGTAAACAAATAACGTCTGGCCTGTGCATAGGTAGCAAAATTGCTATATTGTGTATTTTTTTCCCAAGAGCCCTACAATTCCACTGTAATACAGTGACTGCGACGGTTTAAGATTGACGTTGGGGGCCAGTGTGCTTAGTCTTTTTATGCCGCCTGCCAGCAGGTGAGCGTCTACCAGGGGACCTATCCAGGTGCTTGCTTATGGAAAGCTCCACTTTATCATCAGTTTTAAGGCTCCCAGGCTCCCCCAAGGGAGAGCTTACTCTTCTCTCCCTCACTGGACAAGGTGCAGGAAGAACATGAGAACGTGACTGTTTCATTAGGGTGGTCATATTACTCTTACTAGATTTGCCGGACTTTGGTTCAGACTTGACTGACTGAGACTTAGCAGCAGCCTGAGAGTAAGTTGCAACAGGTATGTCAGTTAGAGTCTGAGCAAAGAAGAGGCTGAAATGGAGAGGTAGAATGCGTGGCAAGAGGAACAGGGGCAGGGGCAGTCTGTGTTTCAACAGAGCACATCACGGGAAGGGACATCACCGTCGAAGGATAGGATCTATTCGGTGTGGGAGATGCATGCAACTCCTTCAGCTTTTTCCTAGCTTCATAGTAGGAAATGCCCTCAGTTGCCTTCACAGTGCAGACCTCTTTCTCCTTCCACTTGGGACCGTCCCTAGAGGAAGTGGAGTGAGCACCCTTACAGTGAAAGCAGCATACTGTCTCGGATGTGCAATGTTCAGCATCATGACCCTGGCTTGCACACTTGCCACACACTGGCTGGGAAGCCAAACAAGCCTTGTCACTATGCCCATACAGCTGGGATTTCGAGCAACGTAGAGGGTAGGGATATACGGCTGTAGATGAACAATTTCATAACCAATTTTTACATGACTGGGAAGAGACACTTTACCATGAGACAAAATGATGGTTGCAGTCTTTGTCCTGACGCCTTCCGAAAATCTAGTCATAAATCTAGCGTCGATGACTTCTTGTTGAGCGAGTTCCTGTATGATCTAGTCCTCACCTACCACCAGGAGATCCCTCCAAGTGATAACACCCTTGCAGCAATTCATGGAATCTGGGATCTTGGCCTCGACATCATAGCAATGAAACTTGCGCAGCTTCAACAAGTCCCGTACCTGAGAGGAATTAAAAGTCTTAATGAGGAGGTCTCTGCAAATTTTTAACTTGTTCCACCTCCCCAGCCCTGCCATCAATGACCTTCTTGATAATGAAGAGACTGAGCCTGCTCAAGGGGTGGAACATAGACTATGGAGGGTGACATATTCAGCGTTATTTACATTAATGTCAAGAGGTGTACGAGTCTGGGGCCGTTCAATCTGGGGGCTGTCACTCCGTTTATCTGTTAGGGGTTCGTCAGGACCACTTCCCCTCCTGAAGCGGGAGGGGGGGGGGGAAGCGGCAGGGGCGTCCGCCATAGAAACCACTACCCATCACTTCCCCCTAACGGGGAAAGTGGGAAGAAGGACATAAACGAGCAAGGGACGAAACAAACCGAGGCGAAACACCCAAGTCTGAGATTGCTCTCTCGAACCACTCCAGGGAGGCCCGACTGTGTTTATTCACGCCCCAGAGCGATCAGTGGGGAGGACTGGGCGAGTGACCAAAGGTAATTTCAGTATATAGGAACAGACACCTAGTTCCTAGCTATCAGGGAGGAGAGGGAAATGAGAAACTAACCAGCCCTTGTGGAAATGACTGACTTTGGCGTCTAAATAATTATGGAAGGAAGTAAGTGTAGGCAGCTGTCACTGACGTCAGTGATGTGGTGAACTCTAGTTTCCCCCACCCAACTGCTTCACGAAACTTGCTCACACCAAAGGTCGAAGAAGTTCGATTGTGCTGTCCTTCGACAAGCAAAAAAATTGACTCACCCCTGGTCAGAAATTTAAAATCGTGTGTGTATATGAATTTTCATATTTTAGTAGAATCAAGTAAATTCTCTGGTGGAGCAAATTTTTGGATATTCAACTGCATTCAGTAACATACCAAACACACATTGTGGCTGCAATCTTCACAAAAGCAATTGCTCTGAACTGTAGGTGACTTGGTACACGTTGCCCAGAAATGACTGCCAGACATGAACACCTTGAACTGCACGCACAGGTTACGTAGTCAAAAAGTGTTCACGAAATAAAGGCAAACACACACACACACACACACACACACACACACACACACACAGATGCACTAAGAATCTGAAACACACACACACACACACACACACACACACACACACACACACACACACAGATGCACTAAGAATCTGAAACACACACACACACACACACACACACACACACACACACACACACACACACACACACACACACAGATGCACTAAAAATCTGACAGACACACACACACACACACACACACACACACACACACACACACACACACACACACACACACACACACACACACACACACACACACACACACACACATACACACTCACATACACACACACACACACACACACACACACACACACACACACACACACACACACACACACACACACACACACACACACACACACCGACTGCTCTCAAATGACTAAAACTTCACCCTCTGCTGACCCTTTCCTCTTCTACCAAGTTTAGTTGAAATCAAATCAGCACTAAACGTTGACTTGCTCCCAGCTTATTATCTTTGACCTTTTTCGGACACTGTCTACCGAGCTTTAGACTTAAAGAATGAAACCCCTCTATGAAAAAAAAGAAAGAAAAAGTGATCCGTTTTTCCAAGGGGTCTAAGAAAGAAGGATGATATGAAGAAATCGGGATCGATTGTATTTTAGTGTGTCAATGTTATGTTTTACCCACATTAGACGATGTTCTGTGTATAAGAAACAGTGCGACATTTCATGCTGGACCAACTATAATCAAAATGGTTTTAGATAGAAATAAAATTCCATAATATTTCCCAATAGGACTGTTAGTGTAACCTAATACAGTTCTTGTTCAACACAATTCGTGATATTTTGAACCATCATAAGATTTGCGGTAGAATAATAGACCGACTCATTGCTTCCAATTAAAGAATAGGCTGGAAATAATTTATGTGAATCGTCAGAACAGACTACAATTAATTTTTAACACTCGTCATAACCCTAGCCACTCTCAAAGATTGTAAAAAGGACTGAACATATATGTTTTCCTGCAAGTTTTATGTTTTCCTCCAAGTAAGGGTTATTGATTATGGTAAACAGGTATTTAGACCTGTTACATCATTATATCTACTATTGATATCTATTAGCGGATTCCTAGTTTCCGCTGATTTGAAAAAAGCTGCTTACCAGACGAGTTATTTGGGAGAAGCCTATGGCGTTACGTGAAAAGGCAGACATGTAAACAAGAAAGGAAGTGAAGGAGCGATGTGGCAATGAGATGGGGGTCTCTGAAAGCTGTAGGATAAATACTTTGGGGTGGAATGGTCATGTAGAAAAGATGAAGAATTAAACAGTATCTAGAAGAGTGTGTCACTGAGGGGGGAGAGAGGGAAAGGGAGACTGAGGATGATGTAGAGGGACTAGTGGATATTATGGGAGAGAGAGGGAGAGAGAGAGAGAGAGAGAGAGAGAGAGAGAGAGAGAGAGAGAGAGAGAGGTGAGTTGGAAGGAGGGCAGCCAAATGGCAGAGGAAAGAGCGATATGGAAGCGATTTGCTTGAGACCACCATTTACGGGATATAGGCGTCGAGGACTAGATAGACAGACATGAAGATAGACAGACGGCAGATCATTGCTGCGTTCATCTCACACGGCAGTAGGCAGAGAGAGAGAGAGAGAGAGAGAGAGAGAGAGAGAGAGAGAGAGAGAGAGAGAGAGAGAGACCATGATAAATTAAGTAGGGTTCGGATCGAGTCTTTGATCTTATCTAAGCGATTCATAGTGAAGCAGTTTAATAAAGGAAGTGATGAAATTCCTTTTAAAGTAGAATGTTAGATATATAGACATGATGAAAAGATTTGAATATAAGTTACCAAACACTGTTAAGTAAAACTACCCCAATTTGTTTTTCCATCCCAGTATTTCTTCGTGTCAATCATTGCGTTTTAGTCCACACACACACACACACACACACACACACACACACACACACACACACACACACACACACACACACACACACACACACACGCATCCACCCACCCACACACACACACACACACACACACACACACACACACACACACACACACACATATTCTCGAAGCACTGAGCCTGAGCGCCAGCGCTCCACCCACTAACTCCCTTCACCTCCTCAAATCTCGCGTCTCCTACAGCCTGACTCCGCCCCTGTCCTCGAGAAACGATTAAATCGTCATCTGTGTCCGAAAATCGTGCCAAGTTGGGTCTAAGAACTGAAGTCTTGAAGGCGTGAGATTTCCTATTCACCAGCTATTTGGACCCAACTCTTGATCATCTTTGCTGATTTTCTTTAGTGTTTCAGCAACATAAAACTCAAAAACTCTGTTCCTCAGTCTTTCAAGTCAGCCAAATCTTCTACAAGAGTATACTTCAATCTTCAGCAACACATGACTCCGTTCTTCATTTTCTTAATACTCTTGGGGTTCCTCTCTATCTTGGAATCTATCATGGAAAGTTCACATTGCTTCATTGCAGATTTGCTTCCTAGAGATGGAGAAGAATAAACTGACACTTTTATTATTTTGTTAAACCCTGGACAGCTTTAAAGGGCTCTTATTCACTCTTGTGTAGAGTATATCGCTCATATGGAGGTGAGGACACCACGTACAGGGTGGAGTCAATTTTTTTCTCATCATTCCACTCCTACTAATTTCCCTTAGTCTTTCTTTCCGCGCCCGTGTTGCGTCCCATTTCCTCTTTTGTCACTGGTTGGTAGTTGCTTTTCTCAACAGTCAGCATGCATCTCCCCCATTGTAGCTAGAGTGCAGCACCCGTCTGGCTCCGCAGTCTCACCTCTTTTCCATTCAACTCTCAAGAGTTATCTGAAATTCATAGTGTTTCTTATATTCACTTGGTCAGCTCTGGAACTGTCTTTCTTAGTCCATATTTCCTTCTTTTTCTGATATCCTCTCTTTTAGACCCAGTGAACTGATCATAATTTTGAACTGATCAGACTATGCATTTTGAACTGATCATAATTTTGGGTCTTTTTCTGAATTAAAAAAAAAAAAGTCTCGGTCTTTCTTTTTTTTTTTTCTTTGTAAAATGCATTATTGCACTAGGTGGAGGCAGCCAACATCTGCTCACTTGATGTTCTGTAACCTCCAGGCAGTTGTACACGGTGTGTCAAGCCAAATGGTTTCCTATAACCCAGGATATTATTCTAAACGTTGGGTGGTAACCATAGCACCATGTGGATGCCTGGTGGTCTAGTAAGTTAAGGAGCTTCAGCTGATTAAACCAGAACAGAATAGTGTGATGGTAGCAAGAATAAAAGGACGACATTATCCTGTTGAAGGGATTGATGACAGGGTAGTGTTGATTGAAGTCCTGTATGCAATGGGGGGCAATCACAGGGTTGAAGGATAGGTAATCTTCCTGCTGTAGAATCTTTATTTCCCTAGGAGATAGATAAAGAAGTGGAGAGGTGAGGTGAGGCGTACACGTGCCTCGAAGTGGAAGAAGCTCTCTCTCTCTGCTCGCGCAGGCGCATAGAGTGCCCAGCTGGCCAAGTTACATATCACGATGGCGACTGCGCGGCACATTTGAATAGGCACATTGGCATGGGTAAATGTTACAATGACATGGGTACATTTTATACATCCACACCTCCCCTTCCCTTTGCGTTCGAAGAAGTCGAACGGCTGAAAAGTAACATACATAGAAAATATATATGTGAAACATCCCCGTAATTCATAAAATAAAGTATGCAACTCAGCAATATACAAGTGACTGCAACATGTTAAAGTAGATACAATCCCACAGGTAATCAATACATGGTAACAAGCAATGTATGAAAATCCTACAAGTGTCTACAAAGTGTGTACATTGTAAGCAAACATACAGGGACTTCTTACGGGCAGTGTACACTGTGTTAGGACTTATTTAGCCTTGGAGATCTACGTGGGGTCTTGGGAGGAGAAACTGAATTGGACTTTTCGATGTCTGTCTGTAAATTAGACTTTTCCATGTCATGACAAGGGACCACAGGGATGTTAGGTGTAGTGTCAGAGTGTGGGTCGGGCACTGGATATAAGAATCTGCGGTTTCGACGTAGCACTCGGCCACTTGGAAGCCTAACCTCGTATTCCCTGGAGCGAGCACCACCCATAACGATGGCGACCTTATCCCACCGGCGTGAAGTGGGGTCCTGAACGCGAACATGTTGACCCATAGCCAGCCTGGGGAGATCACGGGCGTGTTGATTGTAGTGCTTCTTGACCTGGGCGGCTCTGGAGGCGACCCGTCTGTCCCAGTCGTCTGCCAAGTCCTTCCAGTCACTCTTGAAGGACTGCGGATGAGCAGGTACACAGCTGCGGAGGTTATGACCAAATAGAACTTGAGCAGGTGAGTAGCCGGTGTGGTTGGGGACATTCCTCAGTTCCATGAGTCCCCGGTCGAAGGCTTCACAATTTATGTTACCAGACGGTGCTGTTGCCATGATAAGCCTCTTGACGGCCTTAACAGCAGCCTCGGCGTGGCCATTCGACTGCGGGTAATGAGGCGATGACATGAAGTGCTGGGTCCCCCATCGACGAGTGAAATCAGCAAACTCACTGCTCGAAAAAGGTGGTCCTCCATCTGTGCGCAACCGAAGAGGTACCCCTACCTCTCGAAAGTAGTTGCAGAAGTATCGGATTGTGGAGGAGGCGGTGGTGTCACTCTTGCAAGGGATGACAGCTGGCCAGTTCGACAGTCGGTCGACAATCACTAGGAAATGTTTCCCAGCAACTTGAAAGAAATCAGCGGAGACTGACTCGATGGGCCTGGTGGGCTTATCATCGTTGAGAAGCGGTTCCTGCTGCTGTGAAGGGCGTAGAAGCTGGCACGACTCACAGGCGGCGACAGTATTGGTGATATTGGACTCAATGCCAGGCCAGAATACCGTCTGGCGTGACCGTCGCTTGGTAGCCTCGACTCCTCGATGACTGTCATGTAGCCGTGCGAGAGTCTTGCGACGAAGAGCAGCAGGAATGACGATCCGAGCGCCTAGTAGTATGAGTGATCCGTCAACAGAGAGGGAGTCTCGGAGTTTCCAATAAGGCAGCAAGGATGTATGTAGAGAATACCTGTTAGCAGGAAATCCAGCCAATATGCAGTCACGTAAGCGAATGTAGTCAGGGTCCTGTTGGGCTGCATTTGCTAACTCCTGTAGGTGACGGTCAGCTTCGATCCGCGGGGCGTCGTCCTCTTGATATGCCGCAGAAGTTATGACGGACCGTAGATGTGCCGTAGTACAAGCGGAGTCCGATGTATCCTCAGGTGTAGGTCGGCTGACAGGTGCGTGCGTGAGAAGGCATCTGGGATGCGGAGTGTCTTACCAGCACGCCATACGGCTCTGAAGGTGAAGTGGGACATGCGCTCTGTAATCTCTGTAATCGAGGGTTCTCAATCATGTCCAAGGTGTACGAGTTCAGAATCGGTACTAGTGGACGATGGTCAGTGTGAACTGTGAAAGACTGGAGCCCTGTAAGATAGAGGCGGCACTTCTGAAGAGCCCAGCTGACTGCCAACATTTCCAACTCTATGGTGGCGTATCTTGTCTCGGCGTCTGCCAAAAAACGGGAGCCACACTGGACGAGGTGAAGTTGACTGGAACCATGATCCTGCAGTAGGGCGTAACCTATACCATACAGGCGAGATGCGTCGGTCTGGAGATATGTAGGTAGTCCTGGGTCGAATGCTGCAAGGATGGGTGGACTGGACAAGGCTTTCTTGACTTGCTTGAATGCCAAGTCGTGATTTGGAGTCCACGTAAATGAGCGAGATGGGCTCAAGAGAGGTCTAAGTGGCTTGGCAGTTTTGGCGATTTCAGGTGTAAACTCAGATAACTGATTCACCAACCCCATAAATGAGCGTAAATCGGTGAGGTTAGCAGGTGTAGGGAAGTCCAGAAGAGCTGCAACACGTTCTGGGTCGGCGGCGATTCCTTTGTCCGAAAGAATGTATCCACAGAAGTTGACCTTAGTGGCTGCCACGATAAATTTATCCCTGTTGAGAGTGATACCGTGTGAGCGGCAGCGTGTGAGTAGCTCCTGAATCCTCTTGTAATGTGACAGAAGATCATCGTCAAACAGCAATATGTCATCCACCACTTTGACGCATTTCGTTAGACCTTGGAGGGCAAGATCACCACGGTAGCAGTATGCATCTCCGGTAGCGGCGAGCTTCCATCGGTCCGCGACAGTAGTAATAGCGGCCGTAAGGTGTAATGAAAGTAGTAAGATGCCTGTCCTCCTCTGCCAGTTCGATTTGCCAATAACCATGGAGAGCGTCCGCAGCTGTGAAGTACTCGCTGTAGAATCAACCGTACGAACAGCTGCAATAGGCGTCATCGAAGAGTGGACAGGGCGGGCAACTTGACTGTTAAGTTTAGTCAAATCAGTGGTAATCCTGACTCCTTTAGGTTTGGGTACAACTACCATAGGATGACACCAATCGGAAGGCTCATCCCCACATTTCTTGATGATTCCTTGAGCCACCATACTCTGCAGTTCGTCCTGGACTGCATCTCGGAAGGCGTAGGGGATCTGACGTGGAGTGGTAAGAGCGAATGGTGTGGCGTCGGGTTTAATGTGTATCTTCATAGGGTCTCCTTTCATTGGTTGTAGTGGAGCAGTCTTGAGATCATCTTTCGATGCAAGTACATCCGGAAAGTTCCTGACAAAGTAGTCCCTGGCCTCAGCAGGTGGGGTAGCTTCGGTGAGTGGGAACTCAGTGCATCGATGTACGTGGGTAACTTGCAGAATGGGCTTAGGAAACTTGGGCGAAATAATAGCCAACTCCTTGCAATGGCTGAAGGACAGTAGCGGAGTGGTGACACCATCATGCACCTGTAACCGGGCTTGGCATGACCTCTTGGCAAGGGTCAAGGTAACTTCTAAGGATCCAAGCGGTGGCGACATCTCCGACCCATCTGCGGTGAAAGTCTTGGAAACTGTGGGAGGTAGGAGGTCACTTCTGTCAATCTGAAGATGTGCAAGGTGTTGTGGTCCCAAAACACTGACCTCCGCACCTGTGTCAGGTATGAAACTGATCTGGGAAGATACATCCCGATAAGACACAGTAACTGGTACGGGTGAAGGTGAAGTTGCATGGACCTGAATCTTGCGAACGTTAGTAGTCGTGCTTGAAGGCGGAGTAACATGCTTATCAGGCTTGGCATCACCAGTCTTCTTCCAGCAATATCTGTCGTAGTGGCCTGTCTTGGTACAGTATTTGCATTTCACCTTGAGTGCAGGGCAGGTTGGGGTTCTGGCCCAATGTCCCTTCCGTCCACAGTTATTGCAAGTGCTCGAAGCCGCTGGGCACTTGGCTGCGTTGTGAGACTTGTTGCAATACTGGCGGGTATTAGATTTGGTCGACGGCGTAGAAGTTGGCTGATGGTTACGACCTTAATCCTTGTGGTATCTTGAAATCTTGGCGACAGAAGCAGTAGGGGCCCGAATCGCAGATGTGGCTGTCCTGGTGGCTTCATGGGCTCTGCAAACGTTCACCACGTCCTGAAGTGTGGTATTAGAGTCCCGGGCAATAATCTTCTGTGTGAGCTCTTCATCATGAACTCCCATAAGAAGTACCATCTTTATCTGCGTCTCCTTGCAGACATTAGAATTTCCAGGGCATATGTCAACTTCCTCTGCAATCGACTGCAGGCGTACATAGTAGTCGTCAAAAGATTCACCATCCTTTTGCTTGCATGTAAGAAGATCCTGGCGGCGAAGAGCTTCATTTCGTTGATTCCTGAAGTGGTTCTGTAGAACGTCAAGGACTTCTTCCACTGTTTTCGCGGTATCTGGAGGTACACCAAGTGTGTGTTCTAACAATCGCTGGGTCTCGAGAGACAAACACATCCGTAACTGTATCTGCTGCTTCGGTAATGACAGAGCAGACAAGTCCACCATGACAGCATAGTCGTCCCAGCGCCTTCTCCAGGCCCTGAAGTTCTGAAATGTAACGTCTGACTTCAGCGGTTGGGGTGCCTGAGTGCTAGCCTTTGTGGGTAGCGTTGACGTGGGTGGGTGGGTGTGACGAAGTCTCGGTAGCAGACCGCTGGTGAACCTGACTTGGACCTTGTGTAACAGGTGTGAGTAGCTGGAGAAATTGTTGAAATCTTCGGTGTTCCTCTTCTCGACGAATTTCTTCCCTTCTTGCCTCATCTTCCTGACGAATTTTTTCCCTTCTTGCCTCTTCTTGACGTCTCTCCGCTTCCTCACGCCTATGCTGAGCTTCCGTAGCTAATCTGCTTTCCTCCAAATATCTTATTAGTACCCGTAAGTCTCCATCATGTGTCCTGGATGGCGGCGGTAGGGTTAAATTTGGAGAGAGTAACGGCAACTCAGGCTGACAGCGCTCGTCCTCAGCACTTGTGGGCGTGTGGGTGTGTGGGAGTGTGGGCGGATGTTCGTGTCTTGCAGGCAGTAAGTCATGTGGGGTATCATCTGAGAGCTCTACAAGTGGGAATTCTTCCATCCTGACTTATTTCACGAGATACAACACCACTGCAGAAAACTGAAGAGAAGAACAAATCTTCTCCCTTAGAAATTATAGTAAACTCGTGCAGAGAAGCAGAGGTGGAGTTGCGGGCGAGCGTTGGCAACTCACTGGGAGCTTTCTCGGGACAAATTATCCTGTCTGGCGACGTCTGGTGTCGCCAGGGCGAGGGTCGTGAATGGCCGTCCAGCCGTGACGTGGTATCTGACGTAAGGCTCTAACGTAAGGCTCGCTGATTGGCTGCCCAGAGAGACGTTGGGGTAAAGACGCTCAGTGCAATGATGAAGGATGAGGAGGGAGGGTGTAACAGAGCAAGTAGTCAGTGTAGGCGATCATGGTGTCCATTTAAGATGTCCAGCGGGTGCGACGAGAACACCCGAAAACCTCACACAGAATAAGCACTGCACTGCACTTGCACATAACCACTCCACTGTAACACTGCACTGACACTGCCCAGTAAATCCACTGAAGGCGATCTAGAAGTTGTCTCGCTGGTCCAAAACAAACATAAACAGATAATGGTGGCGTCCATGCGGGTCCCGGTGGCGGGGTATAAGCTTGAAATCTTCTCCTTGGGCCTTAATCACTGCGCCATGTTGATTGAAGTCCTGTATGCAATGGGGGGCAATCACAGGGTTGAAGGATAGGTAATCTTCCTGCTGTAGAATCTTTATTTCCCTAGGAGATAGATAAAGAAGTGGAGAGGTGAGGTGAGGCGTACACGTGCCTCGAAGTGGAAGAAGCTCTCTCTCTGCTCGCGCAGGCGCATAGAGTGCCCAGCTGGCCAAGTTACATATCACGATGGCGACTGCGCGGCACATTTGAATAGGCACATTGGCATGGGTAAATGTTACAATGACATGGGTACATTTTATACATCCACAGGTAGGATCTACAGTGAAGCACGCAACCCAATTCCTTGACTTCCTTGAAGAGAGTGCCAACAAATTTGACCTCTTTCTTACTCTCAGTCCTTCTTTTTACTCTCTCCATTTCTTTTCCAGTAGGCTCCTTGGATCATAGCAATATTCCAGTAACATGTTCAATCCCCACAATGAGTAGCATGGACTCGTTCAAAAAGTGGTGACTGTGGTATTATGGTGCTGCAAACTGAGAGGCCTTAAGTAGTACTAATTTGACTTACCTTGGCATGGTCACTGCATCTGTTATTGTGAGACTTTGAGGAACATGGAGGCCCATCCTCATGGAAATGGAAACATACAGTTATGGCATATCCTCTGATTAATACCGAAGTCTTCGTTCAGTCTAACATTGATTTTATGCTGTCCTCAACAAGGAGATGGCTTTTAAATGGTATCGGTGCTAATTTAACCCTAAATCATGTTTTTCGTCGTCCTAAATCAGTCACCCACTATGTGCAATGAACTTTACATTATAAACCATTCCTGCTTCTTTTTGTCACATAGCTGAAAACATCTTCCTGACATTCCATGGCAGTCCTTCTTCTCTAGTGATGCCAATTCTACCCAGTCCCACATTTGGGACTTAATACAAGCTCGTATGGATTTATTCATACCAAAGCAACAGTTCACTAAAAGATCGAACTCTCCAAAATGGTTTTAAAGCAACTGTGCCAGAGCAACAGCCCAAAAGTCATGAGCATATAACTCTTAAAAACAAAAACATCTGAATCACTCTCTCTATTTAAAATTGCTAGAAATCATGCAAAAGCTGTAATAAATCTCGCTAAATCAAACTTTCTTCAAAATCAAGCATTAAAACTACTTAACAACCCTAATGACAATAGAATATTCTGGTCAACTCTCAATTCTTTCGGTAATAACTTTAACAAATCATCCATTCCCCCACTAAAATCTTCAGATAGCAACATTACAAATGACCCACGAGGGAAAGCAGATATCTTTGCCAGTACATTTGCCAGAAATTCTACCAGTGAGGAAGTCAGCCAGAACGTCCCAGTACTAGAACGTGACTCTTCCGAAAGTGTTCCACTTAAAATTCAGACTAGAGACTTACAATCTATCCTAGACAATTTACCAGCCAACAAAGCTCTAGGCCCAGACGGAATTCTTCCAGTTGTTTTGAAAAAGCATCCCCCAGAACTTACCTCTGTTCTAGCTAAATTATTCAGACTATGTATACATATTACTGCATTCCCTAATTCATGGAAAGAAGCCAATATCCACCCAATTCCAAAGAAAGGAAGTTCCTCTGACCCCTCTGATTACTGACCAAAAACTGTCATATCTTCTCTAGGTAAAGCATTTGAAATTTTAATTAATAAGCACATAGTTAAACATCTTGAATCCAATAACTTAATTAGTAATGGACAATTATGGTTTTCGCCACGAAAGATCCGCCATTGACATACTCAATCTCCTGACTCATACCATCCATCAATCAATCGACCTCCCTGGAGAAACTCATGCAGTAGCTCTTAATATTTCTAAAGCTTTCAACAGAGTATGGCACTGTTCCCTGTTGTCCAAACTTCCTTGCTATGAACTAACGTCTTTTGTTCCTCTGCTTTCCTCATATCCCAGCAACAGAAAAATAGGAGTAAAAGTAGATGATGCATTTTCCAATTTCCACTCAATTAACGCCGGCATGCCACAGAGATCAGTTCTGGCGCCAACCTTGTTCCTGGTTCATACTAATGATCTCTTATCTGTCACCCACAATCCCATCCATTCATATGCAAATGACTCAACACTTCATAGTTCACTCACGCTCAGACACCCATTTACAAAGTCTAATATCTCTAACTCTTAACTCAGTACAGCCATCTTCATAAATCAAGACTTATCTACGATCAATGAATGGGGACAAAACAACCTTGTCCCATTTAATGCTAGTAAAACCAAATATATACTATTTACTAATAGACAGATATTGCCAGATTCGTATATTATCTTCAGTTCTACAAAAATTCCCATCTCCAATATTGAAATTCCCGGCGTTTCACTTAACAATGCCTTCAGCTGGACCTCTCATGTCAGATCACTTGCTAAAACCGCCTCAAAGAAACTTGGATTATTGTACAGAGTCCTTAACTTCTTCATTGATGAGCAGTTAGCTATAATTTATAAGAGTCATGTGCAGTCTCACCTTCATTATTGTTCACCCTTGTGGAGTGGATGTGGGGAGGTTGCATTAAAACAACTAGACATAATTCAGAACAAAGCTATTAGAATTATTCATAACCCTGCTATTACAAATGAATTACCTCCCCTAGAATAAGAAGGAATGTTGTCTCCCTTGCATTATTTTACGGATACTTTTATGTCCAATGCCCAGACGAAGTTGCATCCAATGTGCCACCTCTCCATGCCTTGGCCGTGCTACACGGTCATCTGGTAGCACTCATGACTGGAATGTCACACTGCCATACTTCAGAACTTCTGCCTATCAGAATTCTTTTTTTCCCCGAACTGCATCTTTTTGGAACCCGCTTCGTCTGAGTGGTTTCCCCGCAGATTTCAACCTGCGGCTGTTCAAGTCCTGTCGTTACAGATATTTTATGAATTTGGGGACTCCAGTAATCTGGTGTATGGATCTTTTTTTTTATTATTTGTTTCTCCTCTCTCTGTTCTGTTATATATATATATATATATATATATATATATATATATATATATATATATATATATATATATCATTGGAGCCCGGTGTCCGGAATATTGGACAGAACTAGGATTTTTCAAGTCTTTATAAAGTAGGGAACCCCCGGGTAGGGACCTATGAGCTTCGCGACTATGAGCCGATAGGCGGAGGGCGGTACGCTTAGTACCCACCCAGTGCCATGCCTCGCCCAGCACCCCTGGGATCCAATGGGATATATATATATACATATATATATATATATATATATATATATATATATATATATATATATATATATATATATATATATATATATATATATATATATATATATATATATATATATATATATATATATATATATATATATATATATATATATACAACTTTGATTAATGCCATATCTTCGAGGGGGATCTCCAGAGCCTGATAAATCGTCCGGTGGCAAAAATATGTTACACAAAAACGTCACTGTGTTTAGTGTGTTAAAGGGAATGGTTAATATAAGTTTGAAACCGTGGATATTATGGGGAAACGGGGTGGAGAGGTACTGAGAGAGGGCTGCGTGAGTTGGAGGGAGGGCAGCCGAATGGTAGAGGACAGGGCGACATGGAGGCGTTTTGTTTGTGCCACCCCGTGGGATTAAGGTATCTGGCAATTAATGGATTGATAGGATAGTTAAGGTCAGTATAAAGAGACTGATGCCACATTAAAGAAGATGAGTGAGGGACAAAAAAAATCTAATTATGTTTGTGTCTCCGCAGCCCCAGGTAAACTACCTGAGATGACAGCCTGTAGAGCTGCTGTGCTGTTGTGCCTGACCCTCACCCTGCCAAGAACATCGGGTTCATTTGCTCTTCGACCACGGGAACTGCCTGGTGAGTGTTTGTATGTATCGTATGTGTGTATAAATGCTTAGTATGTTTAAATGACTGATATGTATTTTTGCCGTGTATGTGCTGAGTATGTGTATAAGCCTTTTATTTATATGTATTTGCCTTGAGTATTAATCTGACTTCATATTTGTAAAGAATGCAGGTAATGTATGGATATGACTAGTATGTTGTGTGCCTGGTATGTATGTGTGCTTGGTTATGTATGTTTATGTCTTGTATGTATGTATGCCTGGTATGTATGTATGTATGTCTGGTACATGTATGTATGTATGCCTGGTACGTATGTATGTATGCCTGGTATGTGTATGTGCCTGGTATGTGAATATCTTCCTGCCACGTATGTTGGCCCCACACAGCATCAGCGGCAAACACTCACACACAATAGTCACGCACATAACTCAAAGTTCACATGCAGTCTTGCAAATTCTATTCATATTCACTTCATACCCATCCATTAGTAATGTCACGCTTTATTATTTCAATCCGGGAAAAGTCAGACAATTATATTCAGCTGAGAACATTTCTTATTTTAAAACTGTCTGTCTCTCAATACAGGTTTAACAGCCCGTTCCCTGAGGCCAAGCACTTCTCCTACGTACCACACACCTTCCACATATCACCACTTCGACGCTTACACCCACTGTCCATACTGAATACATGGCGTGGGTGTCTCGTACAGGACTGGTGCACTGGTATTGACAGGGGTGTTTTTTCGACTTGGCGGCGGGTCTTATGGTAGATTAGTAAAGCCTGCTTGAACGGAATTCTGATCCTTAGTCTTAAACCGTTCCCTGCTCCTGCTGGGATTTGAAACCGCATCCACTGGGACAACATACCACCTCTCTCCCGACTTGGCCTTTTTTTTTTTTTTTAACCTCGCCCGGACGGAGTCCGGCAAGGTTTTGTATTGGTCGAGTCTGCTTATTTTTGTCTGTTTGTTTGTTAGCAGCATTACGGAAAAACAGCAGAATGAAATAACATGAAACTTTCAAGATATGTGTACTGGTCCTAAAAGAAAGTGATTAAATTTTGCAGGTGGCCGAGTGACCTTTAAAGGTCAAAATCAAGGTCACGGATTTTCAAAGGGGTATAACCTGAAACCGGTTGAAGTTAGATACTAAATATTGAGCACATACAGGAACTCGTAATATGGGCTTTCATTTGGGATCAAGACTACGGATATTCAGGGGGCCATAACTCGAAACTCGTTGAAGATACAGAGATATTTACTATTATCAACATACAGGAAGTCCCACATGAGTTTTAAATTGGTACCATAACCTTTGACTGAAGGGACCTTGAAAGATCAAACTCAAGGTCACGAATATTCAGGAGGCTATAGCTCGAAACTCGTTGAAGATAGAGATGTAGACAGTTTGTAGAACTTGAAGTAAGTTTTGTAGAACAGATATGCATATATTGTACTCGTGGACGAGCCAGAAGAGTACGTATGTAAGTAGATAATCTTAGTCCCCCTTGTCATGCAATGACATGAGAAGGTAAAGGTAAGTATGGGACTATTCACAATTTTATTCTTTTGAACAGATTGACTAAAGTCTATCACATACGAGTGAAGTTTGGAGTAGAGTCCTGCTTGCTACCTCTCAGCCTGCCTCGCTCTCTCTCTCTCTCTCGACAACCTCTCGCCTGTCTCTCTCTCTCTCTCTCTATCTCTCTCTCGACAACCTCTCGCCTGTCTCTCCCTCTCTCTCTCTCTCTCTCTCTCTCTCTCTCTCTCTCTCTCGACAACCTCTCGCCCGTCTCTCTCTCTCTCTCTCTTCTTCCTGTCTAATTCCTCCTTTCTCATATAGGAGAACTTGTGGCACGTGTACTGGATGTTCGTTAGAATCTTCTAGAAGCCTGTGTGTCTGTGTGTATGTCGTGTTCCCGGTGACACATTGCAGTCTGGTACTCCTCAGAGAAATCTGCAAACGACATTTCCTTTCCACCCCTAGCTTGACTTTCATTCACACTTCAGACTACACATTTATGTTCTTATCTATTATGCATTGTATTTTAGTCCTGACATTGCTCGGTCACGCCAGCTGGCGAACCTATGACAGCATGTAGCAATTACACACTCTAATCTATTAATACATAGTATTGATTATAATATTGTACAGAGATAATATTCATTATAATATTGTACTGACATAGTAATATTCTAGAAACATAATACATTGTAAACATATTGTATACACAATGGAGCAAATACACTCTAGTAAAATTGAGTATAGAATATTGTATAACATGTTGTAAAATGTGCGTGTATAACAGACATATGCATGCATGAAAAAGCAGTACAATGCCAAAATTATAATAAGAGTTATTAATATATTTGTAATTCATCTATATGAGATATAATATTGTTATAAGAATTGGATACTTCTATATCATGTAATATTAATTCATTTGTCATCTCATAATTTCCTTCATTCTCTCTCTCTCTCGCTCTCTCTCTAATTTACTCTATATACATATTATACACATTTCCCTCAGGGGGTCTCACTTGAATGTTCACTCTTCCTCCAGTGAATACTGACTCCATTCTTGCTTGCATTCTATGCATCACCACCAGCACTATATTATAAAGATAGTTGTGCCGGGCTATACAGTACACAAAATATGGGTTGAACATACTCATACTCAGTTCTTCCCAGGGCTTCATTGTTTCATTGATTAGTTGCATAGTTTCAAACTTACGTGAAGTCAACTTATTACTTGTGCTCATGTTTAAATCCATCTTAGGTAGTGAGTGGAAATATTTGTGTGTATGATTGAGGATGGCATAGTGATTGCTGGTAGCTAAAGTGGACATGGATGGTGTAAGTACAGCACAGTAATCTGGTGCTACGTTTATGCCTGATGCTGAAATATGAGATGGCGGTATATCGTGACAAATTACTGTATATAAACTGATGTGTCATGGGTGAAGTAGAAAAACTGTGAATGTCCAATGCGTTCATGGTTTGTAGGTTTATCTGGAGTAAATGTGAAGTTGCAATGGTGATGAATGTCATGATTTCTTATGATAGCCATTTCACAAGGGACTGTTCAAGTAGGTTGAAACGTGAAAATGTATGCAGAACAAAGGTGAACAGCATGTAAGGATGTACGGCACTTTCATTCAATCGTTGATACACTGGCAAAAGTGACAGTGTCCTGTCTCTTGGATACCAAAGTTCGGTGTCTGTGTTGATGTTGTTGATGACCAGTCATTATTCTTAGAAGAGAAGGGGTATACTTCATAGACTGTGAACAGATCGTCAGTTATGAATGGTACATGTACTAATACTGATGTTGGTGTTAGAGTTGCTTCTAAATATGTATAATATAACATGAGATTCCTACCCCGGAACAAAGGCTTCAAACCATGTTTATGTATGTCTTGACTAATTATCTGACGTAGATCGTGAACTGGAAGCAGATTAACAGTTATCTTGCCATTTCCAGCATTTGTTCTGTAACGAATCTAGTGTTATCTAACTGGAGTATTATTATGTCAATATGTTCCATGATTACGAAGAAGTGTTGGAAAAGTGCCATGTTTCCTTCCATGGCATTTATTTTGTCCACACTCTGGTAAATTATACTTTCTGTCTTTCTTAGATTTTTCACGATCGTCTTCAATGCTGTGTTTTTACCGTCAACTAACGTGTGTTGATATGTTAGTACCTGAGCTATTTTATTAAATTTGTTGTTTATTTCTTGAAGATCTTCTCTGTATCCAATCCAAAAATGTTCTCTAGAATTGCAGCACCCAGGTCAAACAAACTGCGCCTTTGGCGAGTACGTGTGATGTTGTTCATGTCCTTTAATGCCTCCGTTCCATGAGATGGGATGTCTTGGATCATGATGAATATGATTGATTTAGCCTGTTCTATCTTCCATTTTGCCAACTTCACGATCTCAGTCACCTCCTTTGAGTTATGAGCTTCTGAAACATAAATTCCTATCATGAAGTCCAGGGTCCTCAGTGGTTTGGCAATATTCTCCAGATAAGTAGGTAATTCATATAAGAAATCCAAACTAATTTCAGTACTCATGATATCTTTCACGATTGATGTTGAGGCCATTGGAGCTTTGAGGCATCCTTGCCATACTATATGCTGAGGGTCTAAGTGAGGGGCTAAGTAAGCTATTAGTTAGCTAATTCAGTCATGATGTGGTCGATGCTAGTGATGATGTTCGTTACAGATGGCTCATGGAGAACAAAAACTTGCTTGTTGTTTCATTTATAGAAGGAGTTTAAATCGATACCTACATCATGTAAATGCTGTATTGTAGCATTTGTAGCAACAGTTGCACCTATGTTTGTTTGTTTGTTATGCAGTCTTAATATATTGTTGTAAGCCCCTTTGGGGCTAAGATGTGAATGAATGTATTTGAATGGATGAGTAAATTGAGAGTGTGTCGTCCCGTCTCGGCTACCTCCCTTTCCTTGGGGGAAGCAGCCTAGGTATATAGATAGTTAGATAGATTGCTGTCCTCTTGATTGGTTTCATAAGTATTGTTGTTTTTTTCGGTGGTGTCCGAGGTTGTATAATTGCTGGCTATTTCCCTTGGGACCCGTTTTAAATGATGAACATGAATTTGTTTTTCGTCGCCACTTGACAGTGACTCAATTACTACCTTGTTTGCTGTCTTTTTAATTACTCTGCATGGGCCTTCAAATTTCAGTGATGGTTTATTTGTCTCTATTATGAATGATACCATAGGCAGTGTCTCCTAAGCTGGTAGTTGATTCTTTTGCCTTTTTATTGATTGACTCTGTCTCTCCTTCCTTGGACATCGATAACTGTTTTTTTCACCGTCTTGTGTACAACCTGGAATTTTCGCAGACGGCGTTTAGGATAATCATCATAATTGTATATAGGCAGATTATCACCTTTGAGAATTTTGTAAAGTAATGTTTTATCTGTCCCGTAGATAATGAATTGTAGTGTGTCTCTTATAGACTTATTTATAGATTCATTAATTGATGCTTCTACTCTGGGAATCCAATAATCCCAGCTTGCGTAATTTTCATTGAGAATGTGTCATAGCACATCCAATACTTTTTGTTTTGTCTCTCTACTAACCCATTGGATGCTGGGTGATAGGCTAAAACGTTAACCTTTTTGATATTGCATTGTTTACATATGTCTTGCAAGATTTCAGAAATAAATTCACCTCCATTATTGCTAATTAGTACCTTTGGGGTAGTGAAGCGACCTATGACATTATCTATGATTGCTTTTGCCATTGTTTCTGCTGTCTTATCCTTAATTGGGCTAAAATCACATATCATGAGAAGTGATCTGTTGCAACGAATAGGTATTGGTTGTTACTGTATGATAATGGTAACTTGCCCAAGTCAACTGCGACAACGTCCCACGGTTGAAGTGGTACAGGGTATTTACCTATAGGTGCAGGTTCGTGTAGCCTAGTTCTGTACATGACTCGCATCTGTCTATATGATTGTATATATCTTTTCGTAACATTGGCCAGTATAACAGCTGGGCTTGTTTAAATGTCCTATCTTTTCCACGTAGACTATCTTGTATCGTTCTTAATACTTGAGGTATCGTATCATTAGGTACCACTAATTGTTTACTTTTTGGTGTTTAGGTTGTCCTGGGTTGATCCTGTATAAGGCATTATTGACTATTGTGAAATGTCCGCGTGGTGTATGTAGCTTTGGTAATTGTATGTTCTCACCACTTTCCAATTTATATATGGCTTTCGACCATGTTGGATCAAGTCTCTGCACTTTCGAGATTTGATCATGGTTTGGGATGTTTCCCTTGAGATCTAATGCCTCGACATAAATTGTCGTCTGGTTACTAGACAGCGCATCAGCTACTAAATTTATTTTGCCTTGCCTTGTATGTAGTGAATATGTACACTGTAGTTTTCAGCTGTACATTTCCATCTAGCTCTCCTCCCAGAGAGGAATTTTTCTTTTAACATACCCACGAGCGGTTTATGGTCGACGAATAAGTGAATTTCGTATCTATATAACAAATCTCGATTTTTTTGTAATTGAAACACCACTGAAAGTGCCTCTAAGTCTGTAGTGCAATAATTTTTCTCTACACCTTTTATTTGTTTGGTGGCGAATGCAGTTGGTTGACTCTTTCCTCTCTCCATCTTCTTGCATCAATACAGCCCCTAATCCTTTAATAGATGCGTGTGCAAATTATAAATGGTTCTGTGAAATCAGGAAAAGCCAAGCATGGTGCACCTCTAAGTTTATCTTTTAATCTAAATAATGCTAGTTTCTGTTCCTCTCCTCACTGCAATATAGCATCTTTTTTGAGTTGTTGGAATAGAGGAAAAGTTATATGAGAGAACTGTTGGATAAAAGATCGATAAAATCCCGCCAGACCAAAAAATTTTCTTACCTCCTCTATATTTGTGGGTTCAGGGAAATCCCTTATTGCCTGTATTTTGTCCTCAGACGTATGGATTCCTTCTGCATTTAGTTTGTAGCCTAAGAATTTTATTTCCTTAAAGCAAAACTTGCATAAATAGACAGCTTAATTTTTAAACCAGCATCAGCAAGCTTATGTAGGAGTTGGTCTAAATTCTGGGGATGTTCATCTATGTTTTTAGTTGCAATAATGATGTTGTCAAGATATACAAATATTCCTTTTCCTAGGATTCCAGACAATACATAATTCTTGAGTCTGAAAAGTTCCTGGCTCTGTCCTTAATCCCATTGTCATTCGTTTGTATTGATAATGCCCTGTATTTGTGGAGAAGGCAGTGTACAGTATTTATGTGACTCCTCATCTAACGTTATTTGGTAATAGCCATTAGGCAAATTGTTTGTGGAAAATACATTATTTTCTGGTCCAGTACTTTACAAGACGTCACTTAGCAATGGCATGGGAAACCTGTCTGGGACTGTGTGATTATTTAGTTTACAGTAATCTACTACCGCACGCATTTCTCCGTTTTGTTTGGGCACGAGAAATAATGGGGCATTCCACAGGGAGACTGAAAGCTCAATAATACCCAGTTTTAGCATTTCATCAACATACTGGAGGCAAGGGTACTTTATGATTGCGGAACTCTATAGGCAGGTACAAAAATATGTTGTGTGTCTGAGTGCACATTAATCTTGTGATTAATCAGGTTAGTACACCCCAATTGTTCTCCAGGTAGTGCTACCGTTTGTTGATGTTTTTGTAATATATCTAAGGGATCAGTTTCTTCATTAAATTGTCTTGAGTGAACCAAATTTTCTTTTATGCTTTCTCTGTCCGTAGATTTTATCTTACTTGTCATTCCAACTGTAACTATTTCCATTGTAGGGGCAGGACATTTCTCTATATTGACTAGACAAGTGCCATTTTTCATCTGTACTTCTCCATTCATGTGATTAATTAGGAACACCTGAGTTTCCCCATCGTTATCCACCTGACATAATGCGATTTCTACTGACACTCCTTTCACTTTACATAATTCTTCTAAGACAAGAATAGTACTAGCCTATTCTTCATTTTGCTCTTTATGGTAACTTTCATGTACGAGTTAGGTGGAATAACTACATCACTGGTGAGATGAGCTGCAAAAACTGATGAGTCAGTAGTTACCTCAGTCTCAAGTTCGGGAGGCTGTGGGGGATGGTGTGAGTGCATCTGTACCCTCGTCTACTTGTGTATTTCTGTTTAGACGTTTAATATTTCCAATTCTTTTTGGTTCTCTACCATTGATGGGTGAGAAATCTGATGATAATACCTCAATGAATTCATTATTAAAGTCTATCCCATTCATTTGTGGGAGAAAAATTATTTTCTCTGTTCTCATTGTTCTTAAACCTTGGAACATATTAGCTCTTATTGCTAAGTTTTCAACAATATAGAAAAATGCAGAAATTGGTCTTGTAGTCTCTGTAAAACTGATGTCTAACCGTATCATGCCTTTTACTGTAATTTGTTTGCCGTCTACTGCATATAAGTCTTAATCAGATTCTTCTAGGAGAGTTACTTTCTTCTTATTTCTAAAAGTCCTATCTGATTCTTCTTGTGTTAATAAATTCACTGGAGAGCCTGTATCCAAGAATAATGAAATGTTTTGGTCTTCACATACAGCTGGTATCAAGATACACTTACATTCCAACATGCCTTCTATGTGAATTTTAGACTTGGCTTTCTTTATGATTGGGTGATATTTGTTGTGGATTACCCTTCCCCCGACTTAAAAATGGAAATCAGTTTTTCCACTGTCTTACAGTTTGAGGTCCAGTGACCTTGGGACTTGTGATATCTGCAGTATGGGTCAAACCCTTGTGCCTTTTGTCTATCTTGTTTTGTTTTGATGAAGCATTCATTCTTTGTGCATCCAGGATTCACACAATAGTAACATAGAGTGGACATATCTCCCGAATGTGATGCTCGAGATGACTTCCCATATTTAGGTGTTTCTGTGGCACGGCTTCTGCTTGGACTGCGTGCAAACTTTTGTGACTGCATGTGGACTGGTGTCCATGATCACTGCCTTGAAGTTTGTGGCTGTTTGTTCTGTCTGTTTTCGGGTTGTGACCGATTTTGTTCTTTGTTTTGGGTAGCTGTTTTCACGGCTGAGAAAGTGTCTGTAATTCTCATTCTGGTAGTATTCAACTGTGCTTTAGTCACCCCTGCTTTGCTACAATTCGTCTCTACCTCGTTCATAAAATCTAACAAACACATTTCTGGGGTGTATGGAATTGTTTTAGCAATCTTAAGGGCCCTATCAGGTAGTTTACGCAGGGCAGCTACATAACCAATGATGTCTACGACATGCACTGGTGACATCTTTCCATCGTCTGTTATCCAATTTGTGTTTTCTAAATTGCTAAAAGTGTTCGCTTAATTGTTGATACATCTGCTGTTATTTCACTTAATACATGATTTGTTGTATGTTCCCTCACGAAATCCACAATCTTATGTAATTCTGGAATTATACCTGGCAAAATGTTTATACCTCCAGAGAATTTCTTCAGAAATTCAGCCCGAAACTCCTCATATGTCTTAGTTCGTAGGAGTTCATTGTATCTAAGCAGGTCACCTGCTGGGCATCTTTCTTGGTTAATCCATGAGGAAAATGTCGATTTTCTTTCATTTTCATCTGTTACATGTCTCTTACAAAGAGTTGTTTGCACTGGTTTGTGAGAGACATTACATTGATGCGATCTTTTTGTGTGCCTGAGAATTTTGGGATGTTTTTATCCTCATGATATATGTAAACATGAGGTGGGGATGTTTCAGTTGTGTTTTTGCCTTCGTTAGCCATTTTCATTGGTTGTTTTGTTAAGTTCACTTGGAGTTCTTTGTCGTTATGTGAAGGATTAGTGGAATAAGTCTTTCCTGACCTATGAACTCTCTTGGGTAGGTTTTCATAAATGTGTATTGCTGAGCTTAAGTCTTCACTTTGTACATCAGAGGGCGGTTCCCAGTGATCATCATCATCAAAAAATTAAGTATTTGTTTCTTTATCTCTACTTTGTGGAGAATTTTGTGTGATTGGTTTGTTTTCCTGTTGTTCTCCTAAGTGTGATTCAGCATTCGATGCTAACTGTGTTTCATCTGGCACTAAAACTGGTGGTGTTGAAATTATTTCCGTCATATCACTCAGCTAAAATAAACTCATTTTGCTATGGAATGGTGTTATGAAACACTTATTTTATGTATGTGTTAACTGTATAGGTGAATAAATGAGTCTTAATAAATGAAAGGTATTAAGTATGTATATGTATATATATATAAATAAGTAAAGGAGGTGTTTGTACCTAATTTAAAGCTCTGGGAAAAAATAAGTAAAAAGTATAATCACCCACTTAAAAGGTTGATGATGTCATTCTCAGAGACTCAGGTCTGTGTTGGTAGATGATGTCACTCACTGAAACTCAGGGCTGTGTTAATAGATGATGTAACTTTCGAAAACTCCGGGGCTTGTTGATAGATCAGGGTTGATTGAAGTGTGGAGAAACCTCAGTCATACTCGAACCTCACCGTACAACGTCACTTCTCACTCGATAACTGTTGAGATTAAATGAGTATGAGTAAGAATGCGTGAGTAACGATGAGTAACAAGTGGTGAGTGAGGTGCCTGGGTCAGAGGTGCGTGATGTTTTTTGCTGGCGTTGTCTGACCTCTTCACCTGACAACAAACCCTTTTCTGTATCCTCCTACTTTCTCTATGCTCATTTCAAAGCCAAAGGTGGCTGTTGTGTATATATACTCAACGACTTATCTTGCTCTCGTGTTCCTGAACTCGATTCTTCTGAATTCTCTACACTCTGGCTTCGGCTTTCCTGTCATTCTCTGACTAAATATGTCTGTGCTGTTTACTTATCCCCTAATTCTACTGACTATCAAAAATTCTTCGACTATCTTACTTCTGCGATGGAACACATTCTATCCATTTCTCCTTTCTCTGAAATCTCCATTCTAGGAGATTTCAATGTTCACCACCATCTTTGGCTCTCCTCTCCTTTCACGGATCCACCTGGTGAACAAGCCTACATCTTTTCTATCCTAAATGACCTAGAGCAGCTTGTACAGCACCCTACCCGTATCCCTGACCGCCTTGGAGAGAGCTCCAACATACTTGACCTCTTCCTCACAACTAATCCTTCTGCTTATTCTGTTAATCTTTTCTCTCCGTAGGGCTCCTCTGATCACAACCTTATTACCTTAACCTGTCCTATCACTCCGGTACAGCCTGTGGACCCTCCAGGGAAGCGTCGTCTGTGGCATTTTGGAGCCGTGGACTGGGAGGCCCTCAGACAGTACTTCTTTGATTTTTCCCTGGAATGATTATTGCTTCCATGGCCGTGAGCCATCTGAGTGTGCCTTGCGCATTACGGAGGTTATTCTCTCAGGCATGGAAGCATACATTCCTTTCTCACATCCTTTGACTAACGCAAGAAAGCCTTGGTTTTATCACGCTTGTTCTAATGCTGTCCGCAACAAGGAGAGGGCCTACAAAAGGTACCGGAGCCAACCCACCCCTGAATCACATCATCTTTACGTTTCTGCCCGGAATCGTGCTAAGTCTGTTCTTCGCTCTACTAAAAATAATTTCATCCATACTAAATGCTCTCAACTCTCCAACTCGAATTCTTCCTGCTCCTTCTGGCACCTTGCCAAAAATCTTTCTAACAACTTTACCTCATCATCCTTCCCTCCTCTTTTCTACTCTGATGGTTCTGTAGCTATTTCTTCTACTGATAAAACAGATCTCTTCGCACAGACTTTCTCCTCCAATTCCACCTTAGACGATTCCGGTGCTGTTCCTCCATCACTTCCCCCCTCTGACTTCCTCATGACTGACATTAAAATTTCTTCAGTTGATGTATTTTCTACTATCACTGGCCTCAGTACTAACAAGGCATATGAGCCTGATGGGGTCCCTCCTGTTGTTCTCAAGAACTGTGCTTCTGTGCTTACACCCTGCCTAGGCAAACTCTTTCGCCTTTCTCTGTCAACTTGTACCTTTCCTTCTTGCTGGAAGTTTGCTCTCATTCAGCCAGTCCCAAAGAAGGGTGACCACTCCCAACCCTCCAACTATCGTCCAATTGCTTTAACGTCCTGTATTTCAAAAGTTTTCGAGTCAATTCTCAATAGAAAAATTTTAAGGCATCTTTCCTATCACAACCTTCTTTCCGATCGTCAGTACGGGTTCCGTCAGGGACGCTCCACTGGCGATCTTCTCACCTACCTTTCAGACTCCTGGTCATCCTCCTTTCGGGACTTTGGCGAAAGCTTTGCCATTGCACTTGACATCTCAAAGGCTTTCGATCGAGTCTGGCATAAAACTTTAATTTCCAAACTGCCCTCCTACGGTTTCTATCCTTCTAGCTGTGCCTTCATCGCTAGCATCCTTTCTGGTCGTTCTATAGCCGCTGTTGTAGACAGCCATCGTTCTTCTCCTAGATCTATCAACAGTGGTGTTCCTCAGGGCTCTGTCCTATCACCAACTCTCTTCCTTTTATTCATCAATGATCTTCTAAGCTGTACATCTAACCCTATCCACTCATACGCTGATGACTCCACCCTTCACATTTCCATTCGGTTCCCGCAACGCCCATCTCAACAGTTACTTCAAGAAACAAGGGATGAGGCTATGGCACACCTAATGTCTGACTTGGCTCGTATCTCTGACTGGGGTAAAAATAATATGGTTGTTTTTAATGCATCTAAGACTCAGTTCTTACACCTATCAACCCGACAAAATCTTCCACAGGTATACCCACTAATGTTTAATGATATTCAGCTTAATCCTGCATCATCCTTGAACATGCTTGGAGTTTCATTTACTCGGGACTCATCTTGGAAAGATCATATTACATCTCTTGTAAAATCTGCTTCCAAGAGATTGGGTGTGCTAAGCCGACTCCTCTCTTTCTTTACCCCTGCACAATTGTTGACTCTATACTGGGGTTTTATCCGCCCCTGTGTGGAGTACAACTCTCATGATTGTGTGGGGAGGCTCCCCACATACAGCTCTTCTCAATAGGGTGGAGTCAAAGGCTTTTCGTCTCATTAACTCTCTTCCTCTTACTGACTCCCTTCAACCTCTGTCTCTTCGCCACACTGTTGCATGTTTATCTCTTTTCTATCACTACTTTAATGGTCACTGCTCCTCTGAACTGTCTGCTTGCATTCCTCCACCTCTACGACGGGCGCGTAGCACCCGTCTGGCTTCAAACTGTCGTCCCTTTTCTGTCCAACTCTCTAATGCAAGAGTTAACCGTTACTCCCAGTCTTCCATTTATGCAACAGGTCAGCTCTGGAACTGTCTCCCTCTATCTGTATTTCCTGCTGCCTATGATCTCCAGTCTTTCAAATGCAGTGTGTTGAGGCATCTCAAAATGATCAGATCTTGAATTTGGCTCCCTATTGTATTATGTTTTTCTCTTGGAGGGAACTGTTACTGCGAGCTCATGGCCTTTGGTTCCTTCTTCCTCACATAAAAAAAAAATAAAAATATCAGTGTGGTGGTGATGGAGACGGAGGGTGGTTGGAGAGAATGGTGGGGTTAGGTGCTGGTTTGTGAGTTGTGGGTTGTAAGTTGTGAGTCTTCTTGATCTGTTTGCTTGTTCGTGGCAATCGTCGATGGTTGTAGATCGTTGGTTCGTCGTAGAAATTGGAAGATTGTTTGTAAAAATATTTTGTTAAACTACTGGCAAGGCGTCGTGTGGCTCGACTTGTAGTATTGTTTATTTTCTATCTTGATAAGGCTAAATTAACTGTGGAACTGAAGCTGATCTTGGTTACTGTCTTGCCTGCTTTTGTAGAACTTCACTGCAGATTTGTGGACGAGGTTCGTACGTTCGCAGTGACCATCTTTTGTAGACACTTTGTAGAACTTTTAGTAAGTTTTGTAGAACACATATGCATATATTGTACTCGTGGACGAGCCGTAGTTATACGTGAGTAGGTATATTAGGTAGATAAGCTTAGTTCCTTTTGTCATGCAATGACAGGAGCGGAAAAGATGAGTATGGGACTATTTACAATTTTATTCCCTTGAAAAGATTAACTAAAGTCTATCACACATGAGTGAAGTATGGAGTAGCATCCCGCCTCTACCTCTCAGCCTGCCTCGCTCTCTCTCTCTCTCTCGCTCGACAACCTCTCGCCCTTGTCTCTCTCTCTCTCTCTTCTGCCTGTTTAATTCCTCCTTTCTTGTATAGGAGAGCTTGTGGCATGTGTACTTGATGTTCATTAGAATCTTCTGGAAGCCTGTGTGTCTGTGTGTATGTAGCGTTTCCGGTGACACATTGGAGCCTGGCATTCCTCAGAGAAATCTGCAGACGACATTTCCTTTCCACCCCTATCATGACTTTGATTCACCCTTCAGACTACACATTTATGTTCCTCTCTATTATGCATTGTATTTTAGAGTCCTGACAGATATATTTACTATTATCAAGATGTAGAAAGTCCTATATGGGCTTTCATTTGGCCTCATGACCTTTGACCTTGAGTGAACTTGAAGGATTGAATGTAAGATCGCAGATTATCAGAGGGCGTAACTTAAAAACATTTGTGCCATTACCTTAGAATTTAATTGTGTACTGACAATAAATGGCAGTAGCAATTAAGTATTTAACTGCAATAAAATAACTCTTGTCAGGCGAGGTTTGTTGTGCCTGGCACCATTTTTTTTTTTTTTTTGCTCTTGACCAACGGCCCAAAGGCCAAGGTGATCATCCCCTTAACTGTGGGGCGTCACTTTCGTGACGCTCGGGAGCAAGGGATCATACCGCGGGACGTCACTTTTGTGATTCTGTGTTATTTTGAATTCGCCGGGCTTTCAAGTGGTGGCTTGTATCATCTATCTGTACTACCAGTGTCCAGCTATACTCAGTTCTGCTAATGTCACCTGTACTCCCATGCACTGTTGACAGTTTAGCCATTTTTCTCCTGTCCTTGACTCACCCCCTCCTTACCTCCCCTCCATTACCCTCTCCTCCCACCTGTGCTGTGCTACACAAATCCTGGACGGATTTTTCCACTTATTTTATCCATTGAAATGTGCCCTTTGCCCTATTCTTATACAAAATAATATATAAAAGAAAGAGAAAAGGTAACTGATACTGCCATACATCTGGAATGGGCTAATTATCACCTGGCAACACCTCATGTGCACTCGTTTGCTAATTTTCCCTGTTTATTTCCCCTTGAAATATCCTGTATGACCTGTTCTCATAATAAAAATATATATAAGAAAGGAAGGGAGAAGCCTAAGTGATATTTACATTCACCTGGAACTACCTAATTTATTATGTATTGTCTAGATTTCCTGCCAATCATTTCATAGCGTATATATTAGCAGCTGTCACCACGCTGACATTGGCAACCCCTCACTGCCCCTAGGCCACAGCATTCAGTTTACTGTCGTCTTTCAAGGTGAAACCACGTCGGATTCGCGCCTGTCCAATCCCGCCGCTTTTTAGCCCCATGCAAAGGGCCCTGTGACCTCTACCCCTACTAAACCTCGTGTGTAGGGGTAAAGGGTTAAGCGACTCTGCTGTGGAACGTGAACTGGCTAATTTATCAATGATAATGATGGACAGTGACTACGATCTTTCTGGTGACTCTAAAACAGTGCAAGTGGAAATGTAAATAATGTGTAAATAATGTGTAAACACCAAGTGAAAGCAATGAATGTAAATCTAACTGAACAGTGGAAAATAGTTTTATAAGTTACTGCAAGTGACAGTGCATAACATAGTGTAAATGAAATAGAAATGAAAATAATGTAAATAACACAGAGAATGTAAATAGAAGTGTAAATAAGTAGTAATATAAGAATACGAGTATATATACTAGGAGTAATGAAAGTGAAAGTTTCACTCTAGCATGTATGAATACTAGGAGAAACGAAAGTGAAAGTGACAGCTTCGCTCTCTACACTAGTATACAGAACAATAAAGTGAATGCCTGGAGTGAAAATAAACTACTAGTACTGAAAGAAATTTATAGATAAATATTGTATATATAAATAAGTGTAATAAAGTACTAGGAATATAAAGTGTGAATGTGTTTATAAATAATAAATGACAGCTCAGAATACCATCGGGGAACCAGCACGGGAGGAAAGCTCGTAAGCGTTCGTAATTTACATTGCTTTCACAGTGTTTTTTTTTGTTTGGAATATTGATTCCAAACTACTTAAAATTTATAAAATAGTGTTTGTAGTTATAATATCAGGCACTGGTAACCATATTACGGGGTATCGGAAAGTGTAAAGTGGAGACTTTGTTACCCAAATTCAGAAGTGTCCACAAGTCCTACGGTAAACAATGGAGGCTCAACAAACATCCCAGGAGAAAGCTGAAGGTATGTGCCATATGTTTACATAAATATAATATTCTAGGACTAATAAATGATTATTGGCAAATATTTTTAAAAAGTCAGTCGGAGCACGATTATCCTAGCGGGACGCGCAAGGAGCGCAAAAACATCCCAGCAGTGTAGGGGTTAAGCAATATTTATCTCTTTCATATATCTTTCAATTTTTACTTTTATATATTTTTTTTAATCAGCCTAGTGTAATTTATGAGAAGTATATTACAAACTCAAGTAAACAAAAAAAGCCTGAACTATCATCCTAACACTTTTACTAAATCTTACAAAAAATCGCAACGCCAAACTAACGTCTAACGACACAGATAGCTAGACCTAACAAAATATTCGTTGTGCTTAAACTAATGGTTAAAATACCTTGATCAAGAGAACACCATGAACTGCAAATGTGCACTGCCCTTCTGCACCTGCACTCATCATCTAGTGACTGTCAGGCAAAGCACATACATTAATATAGGGGACATCAATATATGAAAGAAAACCAGATGAGTCAGGAACTATTACACATACTTCAACTGTCGACTCTAAGAAAATATAACAAGCAGATACAGAGCATTTTCATATGTACAAAAAGCAAAACACCTTGCCCAACAGAACATCATCAACTGGAGGTTCTCAATACCTCTCAGTATTGCTCACTTAGAGTCATCAACTGGTGACTGTCAGGCGTGGCACATGGATAAATATAGGGGACATCAGTGTAAGAAACAGAAGAGTCAGTAGCATGAACTATTTAAAAAATGTCATCTGTCTATCCTCCTTCAAAAACGAAATACACATTTATATATAAGTATCCACACCACAACCAAACACTAAAAAAGTAACATCATTTTGATCAGCACGGTCTCCCTCGAGAAAGCCATGAACTTAGCAGTTAGCAAGATTCCCATCACCCAAGATGGTGGAAAGGATGAAGGGGACATCTGCTGCACTGCAGTAATTTACTAGAAAATAGCAATTTTCTTATAAAATGATTGTTAAGAAGTAGGAGTGTCAAAAGTGCACAGATAAGAAATGAAAAAAAAACACTGAAACAAGAGGGTATTCAGGATGGGAGGAGATATTGAGACTCATACCCATTACTACATTCCACACTTTAGCCACAAACCTGTAGCTGGTGGAATATAGTAATGGGTACAGGTCTCCAAATCTCCTCCCATTCTGAATGCTCTGTTGTTTCTGTGCTTTTTTCATCTCTTATCTGTGAACTTCTGCCACTCCTACTTCTTAACAATCATTTTGGAGGATTTTTTTTTTTCCGAGTTTATGATCTTATTGTGGAAGTATAATTATGCATAAAGCAAGTGTTAGATTTGAATTGTTACATGCATAGCATACTGAATGGCTAGAACGAGGGTGCCTTCCCGTGAAAAGAAGTGTTTTGGTACGTTCTTTAACTGTAGGCGAGCTGTAGCTAACCAATATTGCACAAAACGACAAACTTACGTGTGACCTCGATGTGGTTTCCAGGCCGTAGCTTGTGAACCATATCCTGAATGCTTTTCTAAACATGAAAATAAACATTTACACTTGACAAACACATTTTGATATATAGCACGTCGCATACGCCTTTTTTTGTTTTGAAGTTATGACTGATTAAAAAGAAAGAAAGAGGCAAAGAAAAAAAAACAACAAAATCAATATTTTTGCAGTTCGATTTTGCGAATCCTAGGAAGGGTTAGCAAGACTTTGCAAGTAGTTTTGCACTTCAATAGTGAAGGTCTTTTAGTTCGTAAGCTTAGAACTGGGCTTTGCGATCGTTTTCACGCAAATGATCCTATAGCTTATGTACATGATGCCATTTTGAACCTGCAGCATTCCTATTTACGGAGTGGCTTCCGTGATAAGGGAAGCGTATTCGTGAATATAAATCGCCAACAGGGCAGGGTGATATGACTGATAGATAACACCGCACCACAGATGTCACAGTGCTGCAGAAATCATGGGTGCAGAGTGGCTCAGTGGCACAGTGCTTGACTCAAAGCCGAAGGGTCAATATTTCTTGCCCCGCCCAGGTAGTATGCCCTGCTGGGAGAGGCAGCGCTCTCCCGTCACCTAATGGGGCCATATGATCAATCAAGGTCAAGCTCAGGGAATTCATTTATCTCTTTCAGCACATGGCATCATATGTGTGCTGTTTACAGTTGACATGCAAACGTGACAGTATTCTCTCTTCCAAGCGACTGGGACAGTTGACAGTATTCCAGTTGCCAAGCAATGGCATGCAAGGTGGAATATCCAGGATGGTCCACTGACTTTGCCAAAGAAGATTTTATTGATTTTTTGTTCCAAGGGAGAGACTCGACCATAGATCACGAACAACGGCCCAAGTCTCCTAGAGCTCTGCAGCTGAATTTGCAGATAAGTCAACCTGCTCATTGCAGACACTCAGATAAGCATGAAAGACTTGTTGCATGAATGTAATTTATCAACAATGCAGCCATGGATCACATGAAAATCAGCAGAGCAAAATGCAATTGCCTGAAGGGCAAAGTCTAAGGCATTGTCAACAGCTAAATGTTCAGAGGTAAACACAGATGTATAAGCTGGTAACAGAAACCTGAGAGCACATTCAGTTGACCACACACTAACACCCATAAAATCACTCGACTTGGAGCCATCAGTGTACTGTTAATGGTTCCCCTAATGACGCCTGATGATGTTATGTGGCATGTGGTGGACCTCTGGCTCAGACACCTTGGTCTTACAGCAGTGGAAGCCATGAAACATCAACAACAAAATTGGTTGGCTCCCAAGGGCCTTTATTTTTCAGCACAAACATGCCATAGTCAATCAGGTCTATGCCAAGCTCCTGAGTCAGTAAGTGGAGGCAAACAGCAAGTGACTGATAAAACAACCCCCCCCCCCCCACACACACACACACTGAACGTGATCCTTCAGAATTATCTATTCTCTGGCTTTGGCTTTCCCGTCATTCTTTGACTAAATATATCTGTACTGTTTACTAATCCCCTAATTCTACTGGCTATAAAAAATTCTTTGACTATCTTACTTCTACGATGGAACTCGTCCACTTCTCCTTCCTCTGAAATCTCCATTCTAGGAGATTTCAATGTTCACCACCACCTTTGGCTCTCCTCTCCTTTCAGTGATCCACCTGGTGAACAAACCAACATCTTTTCTATCCTTAATGGCCTAGTACAGCTTGTAAAACACCTTACCCATTTCCCTGACCGCCTTGGAGAGAGTTCCAGTATATCTGACCCCTTCTTTACAAATAATAATTCTGCTTACACTGTTAATCTTTCCCATCTGTTTGGCTCCTGCAGTCACAGCCTTATTACCTTAACCTCTCCTATCACTTCAGTGTGGCCTGTGCACCCTCCAAAGAAACATCATTTGTGGCACTTTGGAGCTGCTGGAATGGTTATTGCTTCCATGGCCGGGAGCCATCTGAGTACGCTTTGCACATTACAGAGGTTATTCTTTCGGGCGTGGAAACATACGTTCCTTTCTAATATTCTCTGACTAATGCAAAAAAGCTTTAGTTTAATCACGCTTGTTCTAATGCTGCCCATAACAAGGAGAAGGCCTATAAAAGGTACCAGAGCCAACCCACCCCTAATCACCTCTTTTTTATGTTTCTGCCTAGAATTGTGCTAAGTATGGTCTTCGCTTTGCAAAAAATTATAATTTCATCCATACTAAATGCTCTCAACTCTCCAACTCAAATTCTTCCTGCTCCTTCTGGCACCTTGCCAAAAACCTGTCTAACAATTTTACATCATCATCCTTCCTCCTATTTTTTACTCTGACGGCTCTGTAGCTATTTCTTCTACTGATGAAGCAGATCTTTTCACTCAGACTTTCTCCTCCAATTCCACGTTAGACGATTCCGGTGCTGTTCCTCCATTGCATCACCCCTCTGACTTCCTCATGCCTGACATTAAAATTTCTTCAGCTGATGTATTTTCTGTCATCACTGGCCTCAATACTGACAAGGCATATGGGCATGATGGGGTCCTCTTGTTGTCCTCAAGAACTGTGCTTCTGTGCTTACACCCTGCTTAGGTAAACTCTTTCACCTTTGTTCATCAACCTTTACCTCTTGGTGGAAGTTTGCTCTCTTTCAGCCAGTCCCAAAGAAGGGTGACCATTCCCAACCCTCTAACTATCGCCCAATTGCTTTAACATCCTGTATCTCAAAAATTTTCGAGTCTATTCTTAACAGAAAAATTTTAAAGCATCATTGGACGCTCCACTGGCGATCTTCTCGCCTACCTCTCAGACTACTGGTCATCCATCAGCTTTGCCACTGCACTTAACATCTCAAAGGCTTTCGAGTCTGCCATAAATTTTAATTTCCAGACTGCCCTCTTATGGTTTCTATCATTCAATCTGTGTCTTCATCTAAAACTTCCTTTCTGGTCATTCTATAACTGCTGTTGTAGACGGCTACCGTTCTTCTCCTAGGTCTATCAACAGTGGTGTTCCTCAGTGCTCTGACCTATCACCATCTCACTTCCTTTTATTCATTACATCTAACCCTATCCACTCATGCGCTGATGACTCCACCCTTCACCTTTCCATTCAGTTCCTGCAATGTCCATCTCAGCAATTATGTCAATAAAAGGGGGATGAGGCTATGGCACAACTAATGTCTGACTTGGCTCATATCTCTGCCTGGAGTATAAGTAATCTTGTTTTTAATGCATCAGAGACTCAGTTCTTACGCCTATCAGCCTGACTAAATCTTCCACAGGAGTACCCACTAATGTTTAATAATATCCAGCTCAATCCTGCATCATCCTTAAACATACTTGGAGTTTCATTCTCTCGGGGCTTATCTTGGAATGATCATATTATATCTTTTGTAAAATCTACTTCCAAGAGATTAAGTGTGCTAAGCCAACTCCGTACCTTCTTTACCCCTACACAGTTCTTGACTTTATACATGGGAGTAGTTTATTCGTTCCCATGTAGAGTACAACTCTCATGTGTGTTTTATTCGTTCCCATGTAGAGTACAACTCTCATGTGTGGGGAGGCTCCCCACATACAGCGCTTGCCAATAGGGTGCAATCAAAGGCTTTTCGTCTCATTAACTCTCCTCCTCTTACTGGCTCCTTTCAATCACTATCTCTTCACTGCACTGTTGCATCTTTATCTCTTTTCTGTCGCTGCTTCAATGGTCACTGATCCTCTGAACTGCCTGCTTGCATCCCTCCACCTATACGACGGGCGTGTAGCACCCGTGTAGCAACAAACTCTCATCCCTACACTGTCCAACTTTCTAATGCAAGACTTAACGATACTCCCAGTCCTTCATGTATGCAACATGTCAACTCTGGAATTGTCTCCCTCTGTCTGTATTTCGTACTGCCTATGGTCTCTAGTCTTTCACAAGCAGTGCGTCCAGGCATCTCGAAGTGAACGGATCTTGAATTTGGCTCCCTTTTGTATTGTTTTTGTTTAGTTTTTCTTGGAAGAAAAGGTTTGCGGGCTCCTGGCCTTTGGTTCCTTCTTCCTTGCATAAAAAAAATAAGATGGTGGTGTTGACGCAGGCCACACTAACCATATCAGATTCTCAATTGGTCCTGATATCGTACGAGAAAATTAGGTGGTCTCAGTGAATATGGAGGGGAGGTACAGGCGCAGACACAAGTATCTTCCTAGAGTTTGACGAATACATAACGGAAAAATCGAAGCATCTGAAACATGCACTGGCAGAGAGGGGGTTTTCACTATATACCGCCAGGTGTAAATTTTCTTCAGACGGAGCTGGGTAGACAATTCTTTGACTGTGCATTTGTCTCCCCTTCGATAGAAACTACACACATACACCCGAAGGCTATAAGACACATAATCAGTCATTCTGCAATACATCCAACCTCCTCAATGTGGCACCAGCCTCTAATTCATACACCAATGAGACATAGTACAACTTAGATCGAGTAAGGGACTTATATACTGTAGTACACCATTACTAAAGATATCTTTTCAGCTCCCCAAGTAGTACCCGCTAGATACTAAAGGAAGTTTAATGGTTTACCGCAAAGAACAATTAAACTATTAATATTATAATTAAACTTTAATCTCTGATCAGAATGTAAGCCCCAATTCCTGACTGAATTTTGAAAAGTATCAGCTAATTATCCAAAATCAGTTGCATTTCATGGTCGTTATGGGTAGTAAAAACTACAGCAGCATACATGGGGATTGGTAACTTAAATCCTTACTGTATGGCCCACTGGTGGATGGAATCAAGGGCTGCCTGAATCCACCCAGTTGAAAACTGTGCATTGCGGGGGGGAGTGCCTTACTGCACAATCGTCAGCATAGAGTGACTATATAAAATTCCTCGGGATTGAGGCTGAGGACAGAATATCATTGGCCATAATACTACGAATAAACAATGTGCGACTTAGCATATATCCTTGGGGCACCCCGTTTTCTTGGATAAATATATCCAATATTAGGTTACAGGGCAATTTAACAGAGAAAGGTCTGTCCCTCAAAAAGCCAGGAATAGATATAGGCAATATACCTCTTAAACCATAAGCATAGAGCGTCATTAATAAATTGTTTTGCCACATCATGTCATAGACTTTATGGATGTCCATGAACACCCCTATCATGAATTCCGTATTGACAAATTCCTCCAAATTGCAATGCTCCAAATTCATTCACTGATCTAGAGTAGCCTACTTCTGTATTTACAGAAGCCACGCTGTCGGTCAGTTAACAAACTCTTCAACTCTAGAAAAAAAAAATGCTATCTTTTTATTCTATGAATTTATATGGACAAGAAGTCAACACAACAGGACAAAATGAAATGGGATTCATAAGACGACTGGTTAGTTTGAGTACTGGTATGACGTACGCAAAGTGGCCTAAGTTTGGGAACGTTCAGAAAGCCCAAAGTTCATTGTTAAATGTTAAGCTTAATTAGGCTGTCCTGATTACATGCTGGATCATACCGTACATGACTGTATCAGACCCAGGACTCGTGTCTTTACAGGATTTATGGCAAGAAGATCTTTCATCTTAAACTTTTGGTCGTACAGTGAGTCTGAATCTTATGTGTCAAAGTCTAACACTCGAAGCTCATCTCAGCCGAGCGTTTGTGGTCTTGGAAATGCTGGTTGTAATAGGTTGAGCTACTTACATGAAAAAAGAATCTTGAGAATGTTAGCTGCATACACGGGATCGTCATAGATGCTGTTATTCACCTGCGGAGCGGTCACAGGAACATAAAAATGTTTATTTTTTAGTACTTTGAAACAGCCCAGAATTTAGGCATTTGGGGTTAAGCAGTTCACTGTGGACACAAAAGAATGCCAGGAGTCATGCTTAGCCCTTCTAATTAATCTCTTCGCCTCAGACCCTCCTTGTTCTTAGGCAATAAGGTTATCCTAGGTAGGCTGACAATACAAAATCCTGTATTTCCAATTGCGTTTCCTAAAAGCTTGTTGGCAATCTGTCAATAAGCTCTGCATTTCGCATGACTTGGAGAAATATTGGAAAAACCAGCTTCTGCTGGTGTGTAATTTGGAATCAGTCAAATTTTAGACTTTTACATCTATGAACTCCCCTGCCTAAATCGGTGATCCTTGAAAAGGACCCTCAATCTGCTTTTAGAAAGTTTTGGTAGTGGTGGGTCTGAAAAGCAGTCGCATGTACAAGAAATACACAAGGACCATCACATCCCAAGGAGTCGTCATAAGGGTCCCACGGGAAATCTTTACGTACAACGTAGTGAAGCCAAGGACAAATCTATGGCCTAAGTATTACCAGTAAAAAGAAGTACAAAGGAAAGCAAACAGTGACAGATCCAATGGTACTTTCGAGGCTGCTTGTTACAGAGAAGTCTGTCACTATGATATCTAATTCTACGAGCTGAACGTAAGGACAGTAAAGTAAGAAGGCTCCCCCCACCCACCAAACCCTTCAGTCGAAGCTGGCAGGAAAAAAGTGAGAACGACCACCATGCAGCATGGAAATGCTGATATGGAAATTTCATAGGAAAGACTTTAAAATGGTCAACCATAATCTGTCCTACTGTATCTATGCACTAGGAGTGTCAATAAGCTACAGGCGCGGAATAAGTTACAAAAATAAAAAAAATCAACTCGAGTTGCTCTATGTACCATTGTTCAGAAGACAGAGACTGGACTGTAGTAAGAGGTCAGCTGTGTGCTCCCCTCGGTCATCAATCCTCAGGTTACCCCACATCACTCGATGGGTGTTAAAGTCGCCCAAAACTAACTTCTTACCAAGGTGGTCCAGAACTGAACTCAAAGCATCACCATCACTGGTGCCATGCAGAGGACAGTAGAGAGAACAATCAGACAGATACATGTTGCTAAATTTTACTCTACTCGTGATAGCTAATAGAGCAGAATTTTGAAACACTTCTGTTTGTGGGTGTGATTTGTTTGTGTATATGCCAGCTCCATGACAACCATATTTTCTGTACGAGCAATAGTCCTTGAACTGTGGAGAATCAGAGTGATCCACCAGTTGCGTCTCCTTTAAACAAATAACCCCTGGATGGCGTATAGATAGCAAGATTGCTATATTATGTAATTTATTTCCAAGAGTCCAACAATTCCACTGCTACACAATGAAAGTGACAGTGTAATTTTTACAAGACTGGTCATTCTGCATAGTCACCAGGAGAGAGGCTACTCAGTGATCTTCCCCGGTGCTAGTTGTTGGAAACTACCGTATGATCATCTATAGCTAGGCTCCGAGATCTCCTTGAGGGCATATCATAGACCTGGGAAGTGCCCTTGATGTGGAGCTCAGGACCTCCTGGACACCGGAGAAACTAGAAGCATGATGGAGTTGACTACTGGAGATCCAGTTCTTCACACTGCAAGACCTAGACAGGAAAAGTGATAGCAACGACCCACTAGTATGGAAGTTTATGCTCTATATACTTGTATATAGGTGGGATTAGGTGGATGTGTCAGGGACGGCACAGTTTTGAAGGAGGGGTAGTGTTATGCTGGAAGGATTAGGGTGGTGTTTGTATCTGGAAATGTGAGAAACACTTTGGAGATTTCGGCATGTCCGTTTTATTTTTATTCTATCATACCTTGGGAATTAGTTCTTGTCATTGTTTTTATTGTATATTGTGAAAATGTGAGTTGTCTCGTAGGATCTAGAATGTGCATTTTTTTTTTTTTTTTTTTTTACCGGATCAGTCAGGATCACATGATGGTTGTGACTGTCAGCTTTTTACCCTCCCGGAAGAGAGCTGAGAGCTCATATAGTCTGATCTAAGAGCAAAGTCTTGACCTTCACACATGCATACACCCATCCCCTTGCTCAAGGGGGACAGTACCCACCCGCATCGTTAGTGAAACTTTTCACATCCCGAGCAAGGCGTGAACCCCTGTCTTAGCAAATACTGGGCGAGAGCGTTAGCATTCAGCTGGCGAGCATCAGAAAATGGGAGTTCTTTACAAGAATATGCTGAACTGTGCTACTGTATTAGGGGGAGCAGAGGGTGGTGAGAGTATTTAAAGACCATCCCACTACCGAGTCAGCTGGTTCAGTTTAGGCAATAAGCCAGAGAGAGTGAATGAAGAATGTGCCACAGAGAGGAGTTTCAGTCAGCCATGAGCAGACAGTCAGTAAATCAGTGACAGAGTTGGTGAGTCAAACAATGAGGGTAATCAGTGAACGAAGAAGTAGTTAAACAGAGAGCCAGTAAGTGACAGTTAGCCAGTGAACGAGTAGTAGTCAGTGAAGGACAGAGTTAATGAGGGAGAGAAACGTCAGTACTTTGCAAGTGTACCTCAACTGTGTTCATCTGCCTTTGATTGACTACCTGGCCTATCTACGTGTCGTTCTCGATGTATCATTTAATCCCTGAGTGTGTTAAAATTTGTTTCAGGAGTGAAGGGATCTCCTACATGTGTAACAACTGGTGTCAGGAGTGGGGCAAATCCTACTTTTGTAAAAATCTGTCACGAGTGGGGCGAATCTGACGTTTGTAACAATAGTTTGAACATGTTTTTTCTTATAATACTGACAGAAAATGACAATCAGCTCATAATCATTAACTTAAGCTAATTAGAAAATATGTGAATAATGAATGAGTAAAACAGTTCTTTAGCTAACTAAATTACAGTGTTGGTGCCATCACAGTAAAAAGAACATATGGGTGGCAGTTCATGTATATGAAGTAAAAGTACCAGCTGGAAAAATATATTATACCGATATGTTTCCTTTAGTTACTCAAAATATGCTCGCATCCACAGGTTCATCGCCTGGAGCAAATGGTTTACGTCAGTGATACCAAATGTCCGTATGGCACAAAACAGAGTGCACCAAAACTTGAGTCTTGCAGCAAATGATTCACAAGATTTAGCGACACGACTTTTGTCTTTTATTGTACACACAGTGTGAGATGAATGATAAACATCTGGGAAGCGTGATGGTAGAAGCCCCCATTGTATTTACACTTTTTAGTTAGATCACTGCGAATGTGTAGTGTGAACCCGGGAGACTGCAGGTAAGATCAGCTGATGAAAACCTTCTCTAAAGGAAATATAAAGGCAAGTGTATAGATTCTGGCACTTCCAAAGACTCTTTTTTCTTTTAATCAAGGCAATATTTATGAGTAAGTTATCACTGACAAGGAATGAAGAGATGTATTTACTTTAGATAGGTTACCTACAGTGTACATTAGTTACGAAAGGAAAATTACTCAAATAGACGTTGGAGATCAGAGGAAATGCACTCAAGGTGATAGCAAATAGCAGCAGAGGATCATTGCATCTTTTGGAAATTTGTTATATCATCACTTTTCTGTTATGTGGATTATAAAACTTGTTCCCTAGTGCTAAGAAGGGAAAATTCTTTCTTAAACATTATCTTCTGTCTGCACCAAGTTACATTCATATTCCTCACTACACACCCTTCATCATGGTATAATTTGTTTCATTTATATTTTGTATGCCATGATGATGACTTGTGATGATATGCATGACCCAGGATCGAATCCCGGCTGGGGCAGGGAACAGTTTAAGGATTTGAATTTCCTAAAAGCAGACTTTCCTGATCTACCAGATGACCCGCCAACATGTCGTAAAAATACCTCCGCTAATACCAATACACCAGTCCTGTATGAGACAGCCCTATCATGTACACTATTCAATATGGACAGTGGGTGTTAGCGCCGAAGTGGTGACATGTGGAGGTGTAGGAGGACTACTGGGCCTTGGGATAGGCCACCGCCCCCGAGAAATAGGCCCTGAAGCCTTTGCCCAGAGTCGGACACGTAAAAAAAAAAAATGATACCCATTAATCAGTCCAATATCATTATCTCGTAATGAGACCGAATGACAAAGTGTTGGAGTTTGCAGCGGAGACGAGCAACCAGTAATTGTCTTTACTTGTTTCTAACAAGTGATAACCATCCAAGATACGGTCCTTTCTCTGACTTATCCCACAGTCTAATCGAGGTTTGATCAAAACGTTTTTGTCTCATTAATTTATAACGAGTTACCAGTGATTCGTCCTCTAGCTCGTCGTACATCAACTACTTTTTTAGCTGCATTACATCACCAGAAAACAGGGTTCCATGCTCCAATGCACCGTAACATTAGGACAAAATTAAGGTTATCTGACCCACTGACCAAAATTTTCTTTTCACAACATTGAGAAAGATGTACCACTTGGAGCAATGGAGAAACATGACATTTTGTTTCAAGCTTGGTAAAAATGCAGCATAATCTCCAAAAGTTATTTAAAGATGTATGGTGATTAGCAGTTGCAGTCACAACGACCAAATTTTTTTATTCACAAGATTCAGAAAGATGTACCATTTGGAGCAATGGAGAAACATGACATTTTGTTTCAAGCTTGGTAAAAATGCAACATAATCTCCAAAGGTTATTTAAAGATGTATGGTGATTAGCAGTTGCAGTTGCAAGTTCATCTTAATGTCAGGCCAGTGGACTGTAGAATGAAATTACCCCAGTTGTGCAATCCACAATCCTGTTTTCGGGGGTAGGGGGGGAACTAAATGACGTTTTTATATCCAGGGAGCTCCACTGCCCAGTTATATCGGTGTCACCTCATGAAAGCTTCCCTCTCTAGCACCAGTGTGTGGTAAGGAAGCTGTAAGAAAGACCACTTTTTTTCAGATTGTGTGGCTGGCTTTGGAAGGGATGTGAGTCGCTGAAGGATGAGACAACGAGTGTAGACCCATCAACATTAAAAAGTGAGGACAACCTTGCTCAAATCACCACCTTTATTTATGCAGACCGACCTATAAATGAAATTGAAGAAGAGACTAGAATTTTTTTCCTATACAACAAGCCATTGTGACAACTGATTTGCAAATGAATCACACCGCCACAACGTTTGTTCCATGCATCCTCATAGGTGTCCTAAAGGATCATTGTGCCATCTTTCTCCGGCATGATTGACTGATAGGCCTTAAATACAATATTCTTATTTATGGAGATCACAGAGGATGAATCTTGTGTGCATAGAGAGTCTATGACCATGAGGCCATAAACAAAATTCCCAGAGAAAAGTATCGATGTCACTGATACGCAGACAAGAGCGTCATTAACGATCTTGAGCAAAGGTCATGCTGTTCACATGTTTTGAGATAGTAAAAGAAAAAAATCTTAGGAGGTACTGTATACTAGCCAACGCTTAATGCACCTTTCAGCATGAAAGTTATGAAACATTTGAGTGTGGAGGTGAGACGTAAATGAGACAAGTTTAACCTGTGGCGTCCTGTCAACGTATAAGTACATCACAATTTTTTCACGCTGAGACCCAACAGTGTACCGGTACGTTTTGGAGTTGCGAGGTCCGTCATTTGCACATTTTTCAAGTTTCACTCATGATTTTTGGTAGGCCTATACAGGAGACCTTCCTCTACCTGCTGCCAGGTGGGGACTCTCCCCAGCCCCACAAGACCCCTGCAACCATTGTCTCAGACATTCAGATGTTAGCAGTGACCCACTCAAGACATGACGCGCTGCGGTCCCTTTGATGACGCAGTTCAAGCCGCCCTTGATGCCTTCACAGGCGAGAGTGATTCCCCAATCAATGACGATGTGGCACTAGAGGAAGGAACAAGCAGCAGTGATGAGGAGGTACCATCGCCAAAGAAGGTGTGGTATATCACATACCGCAGGGCTAGGGAAGGCAAGCCTGGACCCCAACCACGTGCATGCACCTCTCCAGCTCCTAGACGAAGGTTCTGACAAGGATGAGGACGAGGACGGAGCGGTAGGTGGGATGTTCCCTCATGGTTGGGGAGGGAGAGGATTTCGCCGCAAGGAGCTGAAGAGGCAGCAAAAAGGAGAATAAGGTATGGAGCAATTGCTTTGTCTGGGGAAGGCACGATTGGTGAGGCAGGTGTCAGTGAAAGGAAAAGTGGTGGTGGTGGTGAGGAGCCAGCTCCCGGGCATGCACATGGTGACCTGGGGAGCATGCAGGTGGGGAGCATCCACTTCCTAGCACCTCTTTCACTCTGCAAACTTCCCGCGCTTCCTTCCCACAGCCCCATGATGTGGGGAAAGGAAGGAAAGGAAAAGGAAAGGGGAGGGAAAAGGGAGAGGGAAGAGGAGCACGAATGGGGAAGGGCACCACTCTCCATCTCCTCAACCTCCCCCACCACCCTCTGCTCCCCACCCCGAAGAAGGTGATGATGGGGACGAGGCTGGAGACGTTGATGCATTGTGGGACTGGGAAGATGGAAGTGATTTCACTCCCATTATTCACCAGTTCACAGAGGAGTGGTGGTCTGGCTGTACCGCACCTGGCCTCCACACAGTTCCACCATGGTGGATTTTTTCCACCAATACTTCAGTGAGGAGTTTGTGGAGTGAATAGTGGACCAAATCAACATGTTTCTTAGCAGCCAGCACCACCAAAGCAAGCATGAAGATACAACCAGCAGGCACTCGCAACGATATGACTACCCAGTCATGACAAGTGAGATGTTCATATTTTTTGCCCTGGTTCTCTTGATGGGTATTGTGAGGAAACGACAGGTTTGGGAGGTAATGGTTCAGAAGAGATTTCAGCAAATTCTGAGCTGCTTCCACTTTTACAGTGCCAACAGCCCTGCAAATGCTAATAACACTGATAGAATGAGGAGAATAAGGGTGGTTTTTGATCACCTGCAGGAAAAGTTCTGCTCATCCTTCTATTTTTACAGTGACCTTGTCATAAACGAGAGTCCCATGTTGTGGAGAGGCAATATTTATTTTCGGCAGTACATACCCAGCATGAGACACCGTTCTGGGTTCAAGATCTTCGTTGTGTGTGACTGTAAAACTGGTTATGTGCAAGACATAGTCTTGTACACCGGCGCACAGACAGACGTAACAGAAGATCGAAGTACTGGACTCTGAGGGGCCGTGGTGAAGACCACTATAGAGGAGTACCTTCATTGTGGTCATGTCCTGTACCTGGACAACTGGTACACTAGCCCCCTTCTCGCTCGGTATCTTCACCTTCACGACCCCGGACTCTGTGGCACTGTGAAAAAAAAAACATATGATCAAGTTTGGGAGGAAACTGGACAAGAATGAGGTGTTGTTGTTTTTTAAAGCAAATAACATCCTTGCCACTGAATGGAACCACAGCAGGGAAGTTTTCCTCCTTTCGATGGTACACTGGCCCCTGATGCACCACACCGACTCCGTGGATTACCGCTGCCAGAGGAGGCACCATGTCTGGTAACCGGAGTCAGTTATTGACTACAATGTCAACATGAGGTAGGCTGACAGGTCTGACTCCATGATTTCCAATGTGGTGTGTGCCAGGACCACGTTGAAGTAGAACAAAAAGCTTTTTTTCCACCTGCTAGACATCACAGTCCTCAACGCCCACTACCTCTGTGACTTAACTACAGGTACCTCAGAGACCTTCGAGAGGAGTGTGAGGGAGCTGTCCCATGAACTAATCTCCAGATATGCAGAGGATAGGCCATGTCACCTCCCCCACCCCACCACTGCCTGCCAGACTTCCCTAAACCTCACAGGACGCCACTTCCCCAGCATCATCCCTCCTCAACCGAACCGTCCTAGACCCCAGAGCCACTGTCACGTACTCAGTCACTTGAAAGCAAGACCAACCACGCAGAGAAAAGACACGAGGCATGAAAATGTTGATTCCAACATAGGATTGTGTGTGGTGCCCTGTTTCCAGGAATACCACACCTTTGTACACTTCTAATATTGTGTGTACTTGCAATAAATGATGCTCACTATAGCAGTGAGGCCTGTAAATATATGTGGTAACTGTTATATAAGGTATAAACTTGTATAATGTTTGTGGGAAAGTATTGAGTTGAAAAATAGATTGTAAGTTGAAACAACAGTCACAGTGAGTTATAGGTGTAAGAAATTGGTGATTTTTATGTGTTCAGTGAGTGAAACAATGCTTATATTGCCTATACTTGTGTATAAAAACCAATATATTCTTGTACTACATATAAATTCGTACCAAATGAACAAATACCTACCTATTCTGAGTGGTTTGGAACAGTTACCCCTACCATAGAAAACGTGAGAGCTGCACAGTGGCTTCGGAGAAGACGGAACCAAGTGTGGGGAGGGTCACCTGTACAATGCACTTCTAGGCTCAGGTGAGCAGTTTTTTGTGATTTGCCATTGTTTCTCATAAATAGCGGAGGCTTGAGCCTCCCCCCAAAATCCAGAATTGGTCAGGATTGAATGGGGGGTCACTGGTGAAAAATCGGTCGGGACACAGTGGGTTAAATAAATGTTGTTGCTTCACCAAGAGAATATGCTCATTTACATGTTGATGATACGCACCATTTTTTCAGCCATGAAGAGAAAAAATTACTAGTCTGACATCTACGAAGGATGATCCAAAAATTCCCGAAATAGAATGACAGCTCAAGAAAAAGAAATAGTTTTTAGTTGTGTCGCTAGGCCCTACTTGCATGGAATATTGTGAATCATTCTGTCATGTGGTATTGCACTGTTACGGTTGTGTCCATATTTCTGTCGTTTTTTCTTTTTTCGTACCCGTGACTTCTGCAATTTTCATCCTCATGCCACCAGAGCAGATTTGAATGAGCAATGAGTGTTCATTATTTTTTTTTCCACGGGAAAACCTCAGCTGAGGCAATGAAGATGCTTGAGCAAGCTGTCAAGGAGCAGGCTAAGAAAGAAAATGCAAGTCTATGAATGGCATGCACATTTGAAGAAATACAATGAACATGTCAGTCCAAGACTTTCCATGTCCTGGCCTTCCTTCATCCTCCTGAGCAAATGAAAACATCAAGAAGATCCGACAATCTTGGAATCTGTTCCATGAGGACAGACTGTGAACCAGCAATTTTACATTACAGTACTGAGGTGTCTACCAGAAAGCATCAGGCGCAAACATCCACAGAAGTGGAGCACCCAGAAGTGGTTCTTGCATCCCAACAATGCTCAATCACATTACGCATTGTCATTTTAGCAATTGTTGGCCAAACAACATCTTCGTTGTGCCGCATCTCCCTCCCTCCCGTACTCACCAGATCAAGCTCCTTGTTATTTATTCTTGTTTTCCAAGATTAAGTTGGAACTGACAGGGAACACGTTTGACAACTTAGAAGAAATCAAGGAAAAAATGCAGGTATCTCTGGACAAGGTGACAAAAGATGACTACAAGAAGTGTTTCCAGAAATGAGAAAAGCACCGGGACCAGTGTATAGCATCTGAAATCGAGTGTTTTAAAAGGAACCAGAATGGGTGTACGGTAAAGTAAGTTTTGTAATGAAGTTATTTGTAAAAATTTTCGGGAATTTTTGGATCCCCCTTCTTACCCAACTCGCCTGCCGTGGTTGTGCCACAAACTGAATTTCGTGATGAAAGGATAACATTTCTCTATAGTTCAGGGCTCTCATTTTGGAATTATGAGCATCCTGAAGAGCATTAGTAAAGAAGAGTTGCAGTGATGCTTTCATCAGTATTACCGTTGCTCCCTAAGGCTATCGACGCATTGTTGGAACCCGCGTCCTTGGTGGGGTAAATATGGGAAAAAATAGGGTGTTTCACTCGCCTTTTCACTCACTTATATTTAACCAGACACAGATCAAGTTTAGTTAAACAAAGTTCAATCTTTCCACTTACTTTTGACAAAATATTGTGGTCTGTAGGTGGTTCAGGGACGGAGGGAGAGCTAGTTGAATAGAAATGTTTTCTGTGGTAGGCAAGAGCGAGGAGCCCAGGCGGCCATGCGGCATTATTGCAAGTGGGCACCACGCCAAGTTGACAATAGAAGCTTGGGAGGTGACTTTCGTGCTTGATAATACCAAAACTCAAGTTACTGACAAATTTTCAGTGATAAAGACCGATGTTACACTGCACCGTGGCTTTGGATGTAACCTACAAGAGCAAAATCACAAGCTCTACACATGCTTCGTGAGGGTAATTGTAACTGAGGTGGCAATTGCTTTCTTTAGAAATGTTGACTTTCTCTCTCTCTCTCTCTCTCTCTCTCTCTCTCTCTTTCTCTCTCTCATGGTTATCAGTGTATACTGTATATATATATATATATATATATATATATATATATATATATATATATATATATATATATATATATATATATATATCACTCGTGGTTGTCACTGCATGGTCAGGGACAAGCCATGGAAGCTAAGTAATGATGCAGAGCTGCCATACAAGGAAGATATGCAACACTTTATTTCCCTGCTAAATTAGTTACTTTTTAATTTTCGTCTTCTTATCGCTTGCCATTTTATCACTTATGAGCTATTATACACTTAGGTGTTATTTTTCTGTTCTGTCAGTACTTATGATGGTTCCTGTAGCTCTAGCAATCCACAGTAACTTCGTAACAAGTGTCGCCCGTTTTAGTATACCGGACTGCAGTGTCACTCACCATTCTCTCATTCACTAGTACACTAATTTACAATTTCTTGCACACTCTCTGTGTCTTGTCAGTACTTAGTCTTGCTGTTACTGTTGTAACAGTCCACAATTACTTCATAGTGAGAGCAAGGTTATCGGCGGGTAGGGCTGGAAAAAGCAAAACATGGAAGGGGATGGAAGGGTATTGTAACATACCGCTACACATGACAAATAGCCGTAATTATAATCGAGGTGACAACAAATCGTTTGTGCCTTTTTTCACACATTTATTACTACTTCGGCACCGCCAGGGTTATTATCAGCAGGGTAGGGCTGGAAAAAACAAAGCATTGAAGGGAAAGGCAGGGTAGAGTAGGGTAAGGAAAGGCAGGGTAGATCAGCGAGATGCAGGGCAGGGTAGGGAAAGGCAGGGTAGAGCAGGGAGATGGTGCGTAGGGAAGGGGAAGGCAGAGTTGAATAAAGATGTGCATTATTTTGTAAGGAGATTCAGGTAAGGAAAGGAAAAGGTTGGCAGGTAGGACAGGGAAAATTAGGGTAAATTAGGGAAAAGCAGAATAAGGTAGGGAATGGGAGGGTAGGATAGGGAGAGGCAGGGCGGAGAGGGGAGACGCAGGGTAGACAAGGGAAAAGCAGGGTAGGGTAGGAAAGTGCAGGGTAGAGTAGGGAGATGCAGAGTAGGATAGGGAAAAGCAGGAATGAATAGGGATATGAAGGACTGTGTAAGGAGATACAGGTAGGGAAAGGGAAAGCCTGGCAGGGGAAGTCAGGGTAGAATTGGGAAAGGTGGGGAAAGGCAGGGTAGGGAAAGGAAGGATAGAGAAAGGCAAGGTGCACTAGAGAGATGCATGGTAGGGAAGGGTCGGGAGATGCAGCGCTGAGTAGAAGACAAAGCATGACAGGAAAAAGCAGGGTAGAGTAGGGAGATGCGGGGTAGGGTAGAGAAGGGTAGGGGTGAAGAGAGATATGCAGGGTTGGGTAAGGAGATGCAGGAAGAGAAAGGGAAAGCTTGGCAGGGAAAGGCAGGGTAGTCCTGGGAATGGTAGGAGTAAGGTAGGCAAAGACAGGGTAAGGTTAGAGAAATGCAATGTACGTACTAAGACGCAGGATCATGAGCTCTAATTACCCGTCCCTTCTCAGGAATGGCTAGGGGATGGCATTGTTTTCATTCGGTTTGTTTGTTTTTTGTTTGTCTGCCTGTCTGTCTGTAAACACCTTTACGTAAGAACTACTGGTGAGATTTTGACAAAAATTACAGGGATCATGGGCTATGACCTTCTGATCACCTGATCAACTTTTGGGCCAAACTGGACCAAGGGCCCAGGCTGTAGCCCCCCCCCTCCCCCCGAAAAAAAAAAAAGGCAAATTTTTCGCCATAACTCCTTTGAAATTAGTCGTATCGACATGCAACCAAAACGTAAAGGTACAGTCAAGGAAAGTTCCGCATTATCCACTGTTCAGAACATTGGTGGTCGACGTATAGTCAGGAAGCAGCAGCCAGACCCCACATGTCCAGTAACTGTGAGTGAGAGAGAGGGTGGCCGGGAGTGGGAGGGTTCGGAGAGACGCTCATGTCACAGAATCAATACATGTTTACTGTCAAAAGTATGCTTCTGTGCCTTTGTTTTGTATTATTCGATAGGAATGATAGCTTCAAAGACCGATCTTATAATTAGGGCTTCCCATGTCATTCTGTCTAAATTATTATTATTACTATTATTATTATTATTATTACTATTACTATTATTATTATTATTATTATTATTATTATTATTATTATATTATTATTACACACTATCTTAGACTTTAAGTTCGAGAAGAATAGTTACCAGCATAACACTGGAAATGTTTGCAGGTGGATGTTTACAGTGGGATTCCAAAGGATAAATAAATAAATTTATAAAAATTTACATATAGATAGATAGGTAGATAATATAGAGGTTTTGTGTGGCAGGTGGTGGCGACCATCATCCACTCACTTGATGTAGTGCTGCCTACTTCTTCCTTAGCCTTTATCATTCTTTTTCTCTGCCTGCCCTCCTCTCTTTCTATTTCTCCCATCTTTCCTGTCACTTCTTATTATTTTTCTTTCCTTTGCAGATGGCTTTACATTGAATGGCAAGCCAAATGATTTCCTGTAAACCAAGAAACCATTTACAATGCTGGGTGGTAACCACATAACCAAACCATACGTGCTCGCTACGTGTCAACAAGTGGGTTGTTGGAGGGTTAGTGCCCCTTCCCGTAAAACAAATAACCCAAAGTCAAATGGCAACCCCTTACGGGATTATGGCGTCTGGCAATAGATAGAGAGATAGTTTTCAAGTCAACACCTAATATAAATAGACGTTATATCGTTACGAATATCTCCTGGGGAAATGTCTCATGTTAAAGTCGAGAGGAAATGAAAGCATTCAAACATCTGTCCGAACCCAGCAAACTTCCATAACTTTCCTGACAACACTGACTCTACAGACATCTACGTAATCTTCATATAATGCTAGCATAATATTGTCATCTATCCATACCAAAGTACCGGTAACTCAAACACACCGTCCAAGTCATACAGTACATTGCTGAACTACACGTGATTCCCAGTCTATCACTAAACCCCAATCTGCCCCCAATCCTCCACCTCCCGCTCCTTCACACTCACAGTTACCAGACATATGAGGTCTGGCTGCCTCTTCACATTCACCTGTCTCACACCAGTGTTGCGGGTGGTGGGTAATATGGAACTTTCCCCGACTGTACATTTTTCAAATATGCATCCTATAACATGCCTCATTACATCAGTCGGGTCACCCCCCAGTTAGCAGTAGAGGGGTCAATGTCAGGTGGGTCAGGCCTAATATTTCAAATGGGCACAAAATCGTCAATTTTCACCCGATTTAGTCCAAATTTAATGTGAAATCTTTGACCAGATATCGTGTTGTCAGCACTAAAATGACTGCCGAGGACGGGTTTGCTGTGCCTTGGCACCGTTTCTTGTTATAGCAATTTTCTCTTCACCTCCACCTTCTGTTCCTTGACAGTGCTGCCAGAGTTGTTACAAAGTGATACGCTGTGCCTCTCAGGAGGCTGGGCTCCCTATCTCTCTCCCCCCTTCACTGTTGGTTGGGCGGTGTTTTTTTTGTTTTTTTAACAGAGACAGGGCACCATCCTCACGCTGTGAAAGTCAGTGTGAGACTGACTGAAGCAATACCTTCTGCAGCCTCTGCAGCCTGGGAGGGATCCACGTGACCCACTCGCCAAGCATAACCTTGAGTTAGGCAGGAATAAAAGAGCATGAAAAGTACGATAATTCCCACCGTCTTCTGGAAGGTCCATTGCAGTACTAAACACAGGGCCTTATAGAAGGTCTTTTGCAGTCTAAAGGTTAACAGCCAAGTTCCAGGAAGGTATAAGTGAATCTGTAATTTATGATGGTCATGTATGGAACACCTACATCTTACATTACAAACCCCTGAATCCTACATTACAGAGTGTAGTCACAACAATAATTCAGAAAAGTCCAATATATTATAGCAATACGAAAGCTTTAGGAATTAATATAAAAAGCTCGGGGCTTGTCCATACTTTAGCAATCTCATTTTTTATATGATGCTTGTCAAAGTATACAGTAAAGTTATTGTGTGTGTGTGTGTGTGTGTGTGTGTGTTAGAGAGAGAGAGAGCAAAGTAACAGTTCACATTAATATTTTTCTACATATAAGCTGATACACGAACACATTGCCATTCATTCTTATCTGACAATCAGCGGAACATGTGGTGGCTGATACCTAATATCTAATTTCTCTTATATTTTAGGTGTGATGGATCAGGTGAATGTGGAGGCACTGAATGCTGTACTAAGAGCTGCACCAAACCAGGGCCTCATTCTCATCACAGAGAAGAACACACCGGTAGGCTTAAATGATTTTCTTTGTTATTGAAATATTAGAGAAAATAAGCTTATGAATTTACAAGGGGATGGAAAAAGGCAGAATATATGAGGGAAGTGGAGGAGCGATTGGGTATATGTGGATTGGAGCAGATGGGGGACGTGGAAGGTGTGTACAAGATATTCACAGAAGAAATGTGTAGCATGTGAGGTGGTATGTGGGGTGAAGAGAAGACGAAAGGGGGTGCAGGGAATAGCATGGTGGAATGAAGAGGTGAGAGAGGCTGTGGCAAAGAGAAGAAAGCATATAGTGCGAGGATGAGAAACAGAGGTGTGAAGAAGTTGAGAGACGGAAGAGAGAGGTGAAAAAATTAGTAAGGGAGAGTAAGAAGAGAGTGAATGAGGATTTTGGAGAGAATTTGAGTGTAAAATGGAGAGAAAGTAAGATAATGTTCTGGAAATTGGTAAAGAGAGTTAGACAGGGTGACAAAGAAGTTACTTGGGGAGTGAAAGATAAAAATGATAGATTACTAGTGAGTAGGTGGAGAGAACACTTTAAGGAATTGTTGAACATAGAGAATGAAAGTAATGCGAGTGTAAGGGGCTGGGGAATGGCTTCGAGACGGAAGGATGTGAGAAGAGAAGAAGAGATCAGTAGGATGGAAGTTGTGGAAGCAACGAAGAAAGTTAAAATGGGGAAAGCCTCAGGAATTGATGGAGTGTGTGGTGAAATGCTGAAGCATGGGGGAGAGATAGTAGTAGAATGGATGTGGAAGAGGTGCAGATTGGCGTGGGAGGAAGGTAGATCCCGGAGGACTGGAAGACATGTATAATTTTTCCCCTGTACAAAGGAAAAGGGGAAAAAGAAGTGTGTGGTAATCATAGGGGCATTTGTCATCTTACTGTATTAGGAAAAGTATATGGTAGGATACTTATTGACAGAGTTAGGGAAATAACAGAGGAATTACTTGGAGAAGAACAGGTAGGTTTTAGGAAGGGAAGAGGTTGTGTATATCAGATATTCATTCTTAGATCTTTAATGGAAAAGTTTCTAAAGAAGGGAAAGAAGTTGTATGCGGCTTTCATGGATTTGGAGAAAGCATATGACAAGGTGGATAGACAAGGATTTGGAAAGTATTGAGAATATGTGGAGTAGATAGGAAGTTGTTGAATGCCGTGAAGAGTACAGTATGCATGACGGTGCTAAGGCTACACTGCGTGTGAACAGTGAACTGAATAAATTTTTTTTAATGAAGGCTGGACTGAAACAAGGAAGTGTCATGTCTCCATCGTTGTTCAGTCTGTATATGGATGGGGTTATAAAAGAGACAGAAGTTTGGGCAGTGGATGTTGGAGTGGCCCTAATGAGAGAAGGAAGCATTTAGAAACCTCCTGTATTGTTGTTGCAGATGATACTGTATTGTCAAGTGAAGAAGAAGGGGAACTGCAAGGTTTGGTGAATGAATTTGGGACAGTGTGTAAAATAACGGAATTTCAATGTGAATGTAGGGAAAGGTAACGTTATGGTCTTCGAGAGAAATGAAGTCACTGAAAGTACAGTGAGGCTGGATGAGGAAATGAAAATTATGTGTGCATTTAAGTACCTGTGTAGTGTGATGAATAAGGATGGAAGTTTGGAGGATGAAGTGATTGAAAGGGTACTGGAAGGAAGTAAGGGTACTGGTTCTTTGAAAGCAATGATAAGAAACAGGGATGTGAACATGGAAGAAAAAAAAAGTCACTGCATGATAATATTGTGATACCAACTTTAACGTATGGAAGTGAAGCTTGGACCTTGACTAACGTCTTTTGTTCCTTTGATTTCTTCTTATCTTAGTGACAGGAAAATAAGAGTAAAAGTAGATGATGTATATTCGAATTTCCATTCAACGCCGGTGTGCCGCAGGGATCGGTTCTGGCGCCGACCCTGTTTCTGGTTCATATTAATGATCTCTTATCTGTCACTCACAATCCCGTTCACTCATATGCAGATGACTCAACACTACATAGTTCATTCACACTCAGACATCCATTTACAAAGTCTAATATCTCTACCTCTCAACTCAGTACAGCCATCTCCATAAATCAAGATCTAGCTACAATCAGTGAATGGGGACAAAACAACCTTGTCTCTTTTAATGCTAGTAAAACTAAATATATACAGTTTACTAATAGACAAATATTGCCAGATTCGTACATTACCTTTAGTGCTACTAATATTCCCATCTCCAAAAGTATTGAAATTCTTGGTGTCTCACTTAACAGTGCCCTCAGCTGGACCTCTCATGTCAGATCACTTGCTAAAACCGCCTCAAAGAAACTTGGATTATTGTACAGAGTCCGTAACTTCTTCACCGATGAGCAGTTAGCCATAATTTATAAAAGTCATGTGCGCTCTCAGCTTGAATATTGCTCACCCTTGTGGAATGGATGTGGAGAGGTTGCATTAAGACAACTAGACAAAATTCAGAATAAAGCTGTTAGAATCATTAACAACCCTGTCATTACAAATAAACTACCTTCCCTGCAAGTAAGAAGGAATGTTGCCTCCCTTGCATTATTTTACAGATATTTTTTTGGCAAATGCTCAGACGAAGTTGCGTCCATGGTGCCACCTCTCCATGCCTTCCCTCGTGCTACACGGGCATCTGGTAGCGCTCATGACTGGAATGTCACTCAGCCATATTGCAGAACTTCTGCCTATCAGAATTCTTTCATTCCCCAAACTGCATCTCTCTGGAACTCGCTTCCCCAGAGTTGTTTTCCTCCAAATTTCAATCCACAACTGTTCAAGTCTAACTGTTACAGATATTTTATGAATAGAGGACACCAGTAATATGGTGTATGGATTATTTTTTTTTTCCCATTTGTCTTTCCTTCCTCCGTTCTGTTATTTAAAAAAAAAAAAAAAAATGTCAAGAGTGAGAGATGTAGAAATGACTGATCTGAAAGGAGCATGTGGAGTTACATGGAGAGACAGATTGACAAATAAGGAAGTCAAGGAGCTTTGTGGTGTGGATGTGAATGTGATAGAAAGCGTTAGGAGTAATACAGTGAGGTCGTTTGGCCATGTGAAGAGGATGGAGAGCGAAAGACTAACGAAGAGAGTGTATGTGAGTAAGGTAGGGGAAAGGGGGTTGCCGAAGTTGAGATGGAGGGATGGAGTGGAGAAGAATATGAGAAAGTGTGATGTGAGCTGGGGGAATGGCAGTGAAATAGCAGGGGACAGTGCAACATGGAGGCGATTTGTTTGTGGCCATCCCTTACGGGATTAAGGCGTCTGGCAACAGATAGATAGATAGATAGTTTATCTAAGTTATTTCCGAGGCCATCATAAAACATAACGCTTGGTTATGACCTTTGACATCAGAAGATGGTGGCTGAAAAGTTGTTAGTATCAAAGGAGTGGGCACTGATAAAATCCATCGGACCGTTGGCAAGATATGTGTTATAGCGAGATATGACAATAATGAGTGCTTTGAGTGTCTGGCCACGGTTATGGATATCACACACCCTCCCACATCCCAGTGTCTCACAGAACTCAGTTTTTAGTCATTTTTGTACACCTGTCCATATTATATAAAAAGGGCATAGGCAGTATTCTGATTTGTTTTGATGTGTTTATTTTTAATATTTTTTGCCCCAAGATACTAAACCAAAAAAAGACAAAATTTTGAGAAACGGTGAAAGACTGAAGGGTTAAAATTCACTGACGTGAAATAATTGGAAATTTGCTTACTGAAAACTAGACAAAGAAGACATAAGTGCAAGGAATATGGATAAAATATCAATCTAAACCTAGAACAACTTAACATCCTGAAAATCGAATTCTGTAAGAAAGCACTACCAGTAGAAAAAAATGCATTATTTAACTTGCCGCTTGCCAGTGCCGTTTTAAAATGGTCTGACATAATTCCGTGGCTAGTGCCAGTGCCGTTTTTAAATGGTTTAAAATAAAAAACTTCTCTGTGACCGGATTTTTCAAGATTCGCAGGTAAAAATTTGTAGGCATGTAAAATAACTGTTCCTCTACCATCCCCCAGGCTGTCAAGGCCATACACTCACTCGCTCCCCCCCTCTTGCTCGCTCTGCCTCACTCTGCCTGTGTGCCTGTGTGCTGTACATAGTGAAGGCATTTTGTAAATAGTTTCATGTAAGTGTAAGTTGTAAATAGTTTCTTGTAAGTGTAAGGACTATATAGTGAAGTCAAGTTGTAAATACTTTCTTGTAAGTGCCAGGATTGTACGTAATGAAGTCAGGTTGTACCTATCTTCAAGTAAGTGTAAGATAATGCATCAACAGTGAGAAAGACATGCAAATTGTGATAGATGCTGAAGTAATAAGTAATCAAAAAAGTGTACTAAACATTACTATACCTTCCCAGCATAAATACCTGACTATACCTTACATAGAAAACGGCTTTCTTTCACGTACACGGTGAGCATGAGAGAGCGGTTATACCTGTACATGAGTATGCTGGACTCAATAAAACTGATTTCCGAGCCTCGGTGAGCATTTTAATGGCGAAATTCGTTGTTGCCACATCAAAATCTATCATTTTAGCCAAAAAAAAAAAAAGGTCGAAAAATGGCCGGCACTGGGGTGACCCATAGGACTAAAAATAACTGGCATGCGGTGGGTTAAAAATCTTATTCAGACAAAAAGACCCATACTAAGAAAAGGGTAAATAATTCACGAAATCTCAATACATATATAAAATGAGATGTGATAGAAGTTACTGATTCATGTCAAATTTGCTATGGTCAGTTTAGTCTCATGATTGATATGTTGTTCAAATATTTCAAGAACTATATTGGTTTGTGGTAGTACCAGGGAGATAACATTATTATTGCAAAAAGTCAATATACAGTATGGTCTTCTAAGATTGCCCATAAAGACAGTTTTCAGCTGTGAATGTTGTTCTAAAAATTAACAAATCTTGCTTCTGTAAGTTTTATTTGCAGAAGTCTTATTTTGTACACTTCACCTTGTTATGCATCAAATAACTTAGATACGGCCGAAGTTGGACAGTGCCATCTTTCCCAAACTACAGGAGAATCGATATATCAAAGCTCTGAACCTGTTGTTAATAGCTTCCAGTTACAATCAAGTATGGTGGGACCCATGTTTTGGGAATACTGTACATTGTAAAAACCTGTTTTAAATTAGAACTCTGAATTACAAGCATCTATGGCAGTGATCATGATTTGAGCACGCATTATAAGAGCAGACCTCGAATTATGGGAAACTTGTAATCTCAGTGTTGCGTTAAACTCGATTATATTTGAAATATTAAAGAGAATCAAAGGATGGAAGGATGCAAGAGTTAGTATATCCAGGATTAAACTGAATAAAGGATAGCCCAAATCAAGACCCATCCATTGCAATATACCTGGAATATCCCATTTATATGACTGGAGGTTTGGGCAGAGAAAAATGCTGATTGTGGAAGACAGTTAACCAGAAGGATGAGCATATCGGTTAATTCTTGCATTATTGGCCTGAACGGCAAAGGAGTCAGAGTGCAATGCTAAACAAGTGCTTTTTGCCCGTCACAGCCGGGTAATTTGGAGGCAGACAGTTCAAAAGTGCTGTGATTGCCGGATAATGGTAGTAGATGAACAACGCTCAAAAAGACAGAATATAAAAGGAAGTTTGTAACAGGAGGTGAGTTAATGAGACATAATGCCTTTGTCTCGACTCAGTTTAGAAAAGCTGCATGTGAGAGGCCCTCTCTACAGAAAGAAGTAGTCCACACAGACAGTACTAGCCCTGTGCCCTTGGTGTCTTCATATATCAAGGGCACAGGGGTAAAGAAAGTATGGAGAGTGTTTGGCATTATGCAGTCTCTGGGAGCAGACTGTGCAAGTGAAGTAACGATATTTTTCCGTGAAAGGTCCTGAGAGATAGGTACCTCAGGGATAATGAGATATGATGTCGGACTAAGCTGTGTATTGCTGAACATTAAGGGATATTACTGTGGAGGATTTGCAGCATTGAAATATGAGGGATAAAGTTTCCAATGAAATTATAATAACAAGGGTTCTTTTACTTTCGTCAAAATTGGTAAATAATTGAGAAGTCACATTTGAAATTTTCACATCCAGATTTTTGAAGTTACAGTTATGGTGGACGTTACGAACAGGAGGTGCAATAAAGAAGGATGGGGTCTTCAGTGTATGAGTGGATAGAAATCGCAGCTCATATCACAGATGGATATGCATATAAAGTAAATACAGTAATAAATAAACAAATAAATTATATATATATATATATATATATATATATATATATATATATATATATATATATATATATATATATAATTTATTTATTCCGGTACAATTTGCTCTAGGTCAATAAGGATAGAAAAGATTAGGCTTGTTCACCAGGTGGATCAGTGAAAGGAGAGGAGAGCCAAAGGTGGTAGTGAATATTGAAATCTCCTAGAATGGAGATTGCAGGGAAAGGAGAAATCAATTGGATGTGTTTCATCTTAGAAGTATAAATAGTTGAAGAATTTTTCATAGCCAGTATAATTAGAGGATAATTAAACAGCACAGATATATTTAGTCTGAGAATGACAGGAAAGCTGAAGCCAGAGACCAAAGAATTCAATACATTCAAGTTCAGGAACACGAGAGCACGATTTGTCATCGTGCACAACAACCACCTTTGACTTTGAAATGACTATAGAGAAAGCAGGATGCTATAGAGAAGGATTTGCTATCAGTCACCTCAGACACTTGAGTCTGTTAGGAAGAGAAGGTGAGGTTGAGAGGAGATGGTGCTCAACAGGAAGAAAGTTAGAGTAAAGGCCGAGAATACTGCAGAAATGAAGAAAAAATGAGCCAGACAGTGGTTCGAGGCATCTCCCAGGGTCGTCACCGAGAGAGGGTCGGATGGTGAGGACATTTATAGACACTCCCTTCCCCCTGGGGACTCCAAGGCTTGATAAGGAGGTGCCATTTTGTTGAATTTTGAATAGGAAATGCAGTGTGTAATGTGCATGTAATTTGGTATTGACAGTATGAGGAACTTAAAGAGCATGCTGGCCCACTTCCTGTGTTATTGAAACACATTAAAAACTTCAGCAAAGGGGGATCGTCAGGAGCTAGTCCTGAGGGCAGATGAAACGGGAGCTCCAGGTCTAGCAGTCATCGGCTAACAATCCATGGTTTTCCTGCCAACTTCTCTAATTCATCCACCTCCTGTATGGGCTTTTCTTCAACACTTACAATCTCTTGGAGTCCAGTTAGTCAGCCTCGTGCTCCATCTGTTATCCATTGTTCTTGCTACATGAGCTTTCTACTTCCATTTCAGTTCCTTTATGAATTCTTTAATATCCTTTGACTTTAGTCTGCTCTCTCATCCAATTTCTTCTTTTTCTGTTTCATAAAGATATTTGTAACACTGAACTTTCTATTGTTCTATGAGAGTTTATGAGTTGATTTTCCATCGATTTTATAAGTTGCCAGGCTCACAACCACACGTCAAAGCTGGGATTATGCAAACGTTATATGTTTTTCGTTTCATAAATACTGGCAAGTTACTATTCATGATGTCTCAGTGTTAATCGAAAGCATTCCATGCAATCGTAATGCGTCTTTATATTTCACTGTCATGGTCGTCCGTTAGATTTATTATTTGACCCAGGTAACTGTGCACCTCGACTTCTTCACGAACTTCTTTGCTAATTCTGTAGACGCTCTTTGCTGTATTTTAAAAAAAAAAAAAAAAAAAAAACATTCCTAAAGTTTTACGTCAGTTTATCTTTTACCCTGCTTCGAGACTTTCTTTAATTAGGTCATTTATCATTTTCTGCTGTGCCTCTGCTATTTCTTAGATTAGAACAAAGTCATCTGCAAATTTTCAGTGGTTTAGACTTTCTCCCAGTTTAGCTTTCTGAAAATACTTTCTGGACATACTATTAATAATTTTGGTGAAATTGTATCTCCCTGACGCACACCCTTTTCCATCTTAATTTTTTATAAGGCCATGCCACGTTGAGTACACCGCTTCCCGTCCGATCAGCGAAGTTAAGCAACGTTGGGTCTGGTTAGTACTTGGATGGGTGACCGCCTGGGAACACCAGATGCTGTTGGCATCCCTACGTGTCAAGTGGGGTTGGTGGAGGATTAGTACCCCTCCCTGAAAAACAATTAACTCTAAGCGCTTGACCACCCCGTTTGGGATACATGGCGTCTGGCAATGGATGGATGTATTTTAACTGTAGCAGTTCCCTCTTTATGTTTTCGAGCAGTTTTACAATGTTCTCTTTTACTTCTAATTCCCACAATGAATTTATACTTATTATGTGCTGCACTTAGTCGAAAACCTTTTCATGATCAAAAAAGCCTATGCACATTTAATTTTCTCGGTTAGCTGAATTGTGGTGAGTAGATGATCAGTAATCGAATACCCGCTTCGGAATCCTGTCTGCTCACGGGGTTGGTTTTCTTCCAAAATTGTTGTTATTCTGTTCCTGAGGACTTTTGTCATGAGTCTGTAAGTAACTGAATGTAGGCAAATGGGCTGATAGTTCCTAAGATCTTTTGAGTCGTCATTCTTGCAAAGCAAAATAAATATTGCATTACACAATGTTTTGGGAATATCTTTCCTTTTTATAAACTGAATACATAAGTGGGTGAGCCTGTTTTGTACTTTCGCATCCGACAGTAAATCTGTTACTATTCCGTCTTCTCTTTTCATACATTTAAAAGAAATATTTACTAAGTATGGTGTTACCTCTGGTATTTCACTTGTGTCAACTGAAAAGTTAGCCATTGGAGTTATCGTCTGTGCATACAGTCATCGTAAAATTCTTCATCTCTATCCTATTGTTGCATTTAATGACTTCACCGTTTTTGTCTTTCACTGATATAAATTTCTGTATTCCTAGGTCCATTTTACTTCGAACTTGTTTCAGACTTCTTCATATTTTGATGGTTTCTTTAATCTGTTCCGTGTTTTCTTCTCTTCTCTCTGTCCCTTATTGATAAGCTTACTTAATTCTGCTCGTTCTTACATCTTTGTTTTTATTTCCGTCTCCTTCCTTCTTTTTATGAGCTCTAGAGTCATTTTTGAATACTAGTTAGCTTTGGTTGTATTAGCTTTCCCTACTGCCTCTCCTGACTCCTTTAGTACTTTTTTTTTTTTTTGTCTGTCGTTAAACTTATCATTGTCAGAGTCAGCATGACACAGAGCCTGAAATATGTTCGCTTTTTTTAACTTAAAGGCTGCTTTGTTTTCGCTTACTTTACTGGTCATTATTTTATTATTCTTAATTAGCTTTTTTCTGTTACCCCTGAAGCTGAACCTGGCTGTGCAACCCACGATTCTGTGGCCACGTTCTACACTTACTTTGTTGATAACTGTGACAGCTGTGATCCTGTTTTTCTTATATGCCATAATGAAGTCTATTTCATTCATTGTTTCTCCGATTGGACTTCTTCAGGTCCATTTTCTTCCCCCCCTCCCTGTTTTTGGTTAATATGCTCATTTTTCTCATGTTGCAAAATTCAGCAAAATTTACCACCATTTCACCTCTGTCGTTCCTTTCTCCCTTTCCAATGTTTTCCATATAGGCGTCTCCATTTTTTGATCTGTCATCTTTTGCATTGAAGTCTCCCATGAGTATAGGGTATTGTAGGTGGTGTTTTCTTCTTCCATTGTCTGGGAGATGTTGTCATAGAATGTTTCTGTTTCATCATATTTCATCATCTGAGCATTGGGAAGTCAGTGCATATATTTGTATTACTTTCAGGTGTATCGTTTGCCTAGTCTAAATACAATCCATGCTACTCTGTCAGATGGACTGCTGAGGTGAACAGTGGTCTCCGCAAGATTTCTGTTAACTGGAAATCCTACGCCACTAACACTTTCATTTTGCCTTTCTCTGTAGTAAAATAGGTGGTTGTTGTCTTCGAGATGAATTAATTTCTTCTTTTCTGATGATCTCACTCAGACCTACAATATCAAAACTAATATTTTCTAATTCAGTTATTAATGTATCAAGTTTTTAATTTTCAGCAAGGCTTTTTATATTCTATATGTAGAACTTCATTGATTTCACTGTGCTTAACGTCTGGGTCTCTGATTTGCTGAGACAGTGCTTAGTGCTTACTCATTTTGAGTGCACACTGCCCAGAAGCACAGGTGGCAGTGCAGTTGGACTATTAGTAGATGACGATAGTGCAAAAATGCCCGTGAAACAATTAACAGTAGAATTTATATTTGACTGGGTGATTGTAGCAAATAATACCACCTCCCTGTCACATATTTTCTGGTGAGAATTAATTTTTGTGGCACCTTATTTAGAATATAGAAAAATAGATAGATAGATAGATAGATAGAGAGATAGAGAGAGAGAGCGAGAGAAAGCATATATATATATTAAAAAAATTATAGGACCCAAAGACTATCCCCTGTGGCACTTCACTCCTAACATCTTTCCAGTTTAATTCTTTACAATTTGTTATGACTGTTCACATCATGTAAGCCAACATCGATCCATCCTAGTACAATGCCTCTGAACCCATGCTCCGTCAGTTTCTGAAGTAGTCTTAAGGGAACGTCATTAATTCTTTTTGGAAATAAGAGATAAACGATGCCATAAATGTCCTCTCATCGTAAATATTATATAATACAGGAATCCAAGAGATATGTAAGGGAAGTTCGATTATTCTGAAAACCGTGTTGTGGAGCTTTGATGTGATTATTTTTAAGCGCTTAAGAAACTTACCTCACATAAGTGTCTAACAACTTAAACACCTCTGAGGTTTAGCTTATTGGTCAATAACTAATACCAGTACACCAGTCCTGTATGAGACAGCCCTGGCATGTATTCAATATGGATGATGGGTGTTAGCGCCGAAGTGGTGACATGTGGAGGTGTAGGAGGACTACTGGGCCTTGGGGTAAGTCACTGCCCCCGAGATATAGGCCATGAAGCCTTTGCCCAGAGTCGGACACGTAAAAAAAAAAAAAAAAAAAAAAATTGCCTGAGGTCTGTTACCTTTTTTTTTCTTAATATTAGTTACACTTGCTAGTTTTCACTCATCAGGCTCCTTACTATTTCTTAGGGATTTATTGAATAGCTCAACTAATGGTTTAGATATTTTATCCACTGCTTATTTAGAATGTGCGGAGAAAATTTATCTGGCCCCTGTGTTTTATTCACTGTAAGTTAAGCAATAGCTAGTTGTACATCAGTCTTACTAACAGTAATGTTTCAGACTATGCTACCTTCTTCTAAGACAAGAGGAAAAGCTTGCAAAGTGAAGTCTACTTTCAGCAGTAAATACGTATACAAGGAGAGTGTTGAGATTTTAAGCAATCTCCATTTCATCGTCAGTATGCTCTACATACAGTAGTCTGTGACTACTGGGGTATTTGTTGGTTGTAGTACCTTCTTGATTCTGATACAGTAAAAAAAATAAAAATACTCAGGGTTGGATATACTGGTATGAGCAACATGAGCTTCAAAGTTTTTTTTTATCCCTTTATTTATTTATTTTTTTCTTTACAGCAAAGGACTTCATATATATTTTTTCAGTTTGGCTATTAGTAGCATTTATTTTTTTGTGCATTTTTTTTTTTTTTTGATAGACAACGCTATTCCGTATTCCACCATCTGGGTTTAACAGTTATAGCAGGGCGTCTGTTATGCACTGAAATATATAAATTGCCTGCTTTGTTTAGAATATCTGTAAATAAATTCCATGCTTCATTAATATCTGCTGTTCAAACACTGGGATTCCAGTTACTAGAATCAATAATTTCCTTTAATTTTTGATGATCCGCTGTTTTGAAGTCGGACACTTTTTCGTAGCTAGCCCTGACATAGTTGTCAATTTAAGGTTCAGTATGACCATATAAAGGCCACTAGTGCTAAACTCTTTTTCCTTCCATAATATTACTTATTAAGTGTTTAGATGTGACGACAACCAGATGTAATATGGTATCTCCTCATGCTGAGCAGTCTTTGAGCTGATTCAATGAACTTTCTTGTAAGGTGATGTACTGTACAGGTCTAACCCTGTGGGTGAAGATAGGGTCTCTCCCCATTTGGCAACTGGTAAATTTAGAACGCCAAAGATTACAGAAGTTGCGGTACTGAATATTTCAGCATTTTGCTTGTAAATTTTGCTTCAGTGTTACTGGACTGTGCAGGCAGACGATAAATGAACCCAAGTATTATTTTGCTATGAGATTTACTTTTAAGTTGGAAGTAAATACTGTCAAAGTTATAGACAGAGGGCTTACGATGAAGACATACTTAAGTATATAACAGTACGCCTTCCCCTGCTCTGTTTTTTTTTTTTTTTTTTTTTTTTCTGAAAATGTTTTCCAGTTATACTGTTCACTGGAGAAAAAAAAAAATCGTTGTTCTGTATTCAGCCACAGTTCATTTACTCCTACTATGTTGTAATCTTTGGAAAGGACAGCCTCTAATTCAGATATTCAATTCCTTACACTATGTGTGCTTACGAGAAGAGTATTAATGTCCTTGCCTCCATAAGTCTGTATGATTCGTGACATCTACACTGACTCGTCTCTAGCTCTCGTAAGTTAGTTTTTATTTATTTATTTATTTATTTATCTTTTTATTTATTTATTTTGCCAGAATAAACATAGTGCATCGTACAAGAGTCGACTGAAACAACCAAGTTCAAATGGAGACCACCATGTGCAAACACAGCCCACTGCATATAGAAGAGATCCTATGTGTCTATGAACTCAATACCCTTCTGTAAACAAAGTGACATTACGATTATTCAGACTAAAAGCCTTGCTATAGAACGAGTTGCTTGCAGCAATACTCCGTAGAACACCTGAAATGAGAATGTTACCACTTTACAAATAATCAGCACAGCAGCGGTTGATTGAAGCTGTAAGGCATATGAATTAATAGACGTGAGTTTGAGTATGAATTTCTGTGTGAGAACTGGCACTGGACAGTAACCCTCAAGAGATGGCATTGTTACCCTCGGTAGAGAGAAGCAGGTGCAACTCCTGCCTGAGAACCGAATGTCCTCACACTACCCTGTGTCGTGTATGGAGGATCCCATTCAAGTCTGTCGGGGGGTACCACCTCATACGTCAGGGCAGCTTCTCCCAACGTTATTTATTTATTTTATTTTTTTCTTTGGGAGGGGGGGGGGAACATTATACTCCGGTGGTCAATTTCCTCCCCCTGATACCGATGTGATGGACACATTGAAATAAATCCCAAGTCCCAAACACAACGAGAAACGCGAGTTTGAAAAAAAAAAAAAAAAAGGCTGATAAATCTGTCTGCAAATCTTTTGTGTTACATGACACTATTGAACAAACTCTTTCAAGTCTAATTCAGAAAAACAGGATGAGGTCTGAAAGTACAACAGTGGTTGTTGTGCGAGAAAGTAGTTCCAGTTTGATGTCGTCATGAACATAGTGAGAGAGTGCAAATGGTAGAAGAGTTGAGGTACTGTACATACCTAAGTGAACTGATAGAAAAGCGAAGTTAATCTGAGTTGGGATGGGTTAGAAGAATCGCTAAAGAAAGTTAACTAGCTGTCATGAAGGAAGAGTCACTAATCATACTTAAGAAAACATTCTATCAATGTCTCCTTTCTCTGAATTATTCTCCATTAGGCGATTTTAATGTTCACCACCTCCTTTGGCCCTCCTCTTCACTCACTGATCTACCTGTTAAAGAAACCTACATTTTTTTTTCTCGCCTTAATGACCTAGAACAAGTTGTACAGCATCCTTCACATATCCCTGACTACCCTGGAAAGAGTTCCAACATACGAGGTCTGTTCAGAAAGTATCTGGCCTTAGGCATTAAAACAATTAATAGCTAACCTGTTGAGCTAGGTCACTAACCCTTCTCAAAGTAGGCCCCTTCTGGCTTCACACACGTAGCCCAGGATTCTTTTCCATTGCTTGAAACATTTTTCAAAGTCAATTTTTGGTATCTCCTGCTGGTTCTTCATTGTATTCATTATCTCCTCTCTCGTCTCAAATTGAGAACCCTTCAGTGGAGTTTTGAGCCTGAGTGATAACCAAGTCTCGCAGAGCCATGTCTGGTGAGCAGGGAGTCTGCTGGACCTCCAGGATGTTGTGCTTGACCAAAAATTCCTGAATCAGTTGAGAAGAATGGGCAAAGGCATTGTCATGGTACACCTTCCAACTTGCTGCTTTCCAAAGGCCTGGTCTCCTCTGCTAAACTGCGTCTAGAACATGACAGATAATGTTGAGCTTGTAATGTCTGTTGACAGTCTGACCTTCTGGTGCATATTCGTGATGCACAACACCACAATAGACGAAAAAACTGTCAACATACAATTCACCTTGCTTTTTTGGCTGAGGCGACCCTGCATGCTTCCACTGGGATGACTGTGCTTTGGCTTCTGGGTCGTACCCGTCCACCCAAGTCTCACCTCCAGTGATAACAGTCTCCAGAAAGTTTGGATCGCAATCTGCGCACTCCAACATGTCTAGTGCAACATTCATCCACAGAGCTTGTTGTTCATGTGAAAGGAGAATTGGAATGAACTTGGCAGCACATCTTTGCATGTCCAAAATATGTTTAAATTTCGTGTGCTGATCCACTGCTAATTCCAATTTCATTAGCAATTTCTGTAACAGTCAACCGACGATTTCCCATGACCAGTTCGCAGACTTACTTCACATTTTCAGCACTTGTTGATGGCCTCTCAGAGTGTGCAGTGCTCTCAACTGACATTCGACCATTTTTGAAGAAATTGTACCACTCCTTGATTTGCGTCATCTTCACGGGTTCATTCCCCCAGACTTGATGGATCTTCCTAATAGTTTCAACTTGGGTATTGCATAGTTTTTGGCAAATTTTGATACAGTAATGGTGGTCTATTTTTTCAGCCATCGTGACGAGCGTAAGTTGTATGACCATGAAAACAGGCTGACTGACAGCAACTGAGACAATCGTGGCAGCTGGCATTAATCCTGCTTCCGCACGAAGGTCCTCCACTGCTCTACACAAAACCCCGACCCTATCCTCCAACTGGTTGATGAGAAAATAAATGAGATCGGATACTTTCCGAACACACCTAGCATCTGACATCTTCATTATAACAAATCCTTCTGCATACTCAGTTGATCTCTTCTCTCCACTGAGATCCTCTGATCACAACTAGCCTGCCTTATTGTTCCAGTAAGGTAAGGACCCTCCTAAGAAATGGCATCTGTGACACTTTTGGGCTCATGATTAGGGGCCTCACAGGCAGTATTTCTTTGATTTTCCCTGGAGTAATTACTGATTCCGTGGATAAGAGCCACCTGTGTGTGCCTTCCGCATTACGGAGGTTATTCTCATGGGCATGGAAGTATGCATTTCTTTCTCTTATCTTCTGACTGAAGCAAAATCAATAAATAAACAAACATATATCTATATCTATCTATCTGTCTATCTATCTACATACACACACACACACACACACACACACACACACATATATATATATATATATATATATATATATGTATATATATATATATATATATATATATATATATATATATATATATATATATATATATATATATATATATATATTTATATAGACAGATAGATAGATAGATAGATATAGATAAAGATATATATATATATCCCACTGGATCCCAGGGTTGCTGGGCGAGGCATTGCACTGGGAGGGACTAAGCGTATCGCCCTCCGCCTATCGGCTCATAGTTGCGAAGCTCATAGGTCCCTACCCGGGGGTTCACTACTTTATAAAGACTTGAAAAATCCCTGTTCTGTCCAATACTCTGGACACTGGGCTCCAATGGGTTAAATATACGTTAGTAAGTCCGGAAGTACAGCAGTGTGTGACTGAATGGAAGGAGGTGTCATCGAGACTGATGTGGGTGAAAGCAAAATTTGAACGTGAGTTGTGGGTGTTTGTGAGTGCATATGGGCCTGGTAGTGAAAGGGATGAAGAAGAGAGGGAGTCTTTCAGGAATGATGTTGATGAGTGTCTGCAGAGTTTTGTAGCGAATGTGAATGTGGTAATGATGGGAGATTTGAATGCTAGAGTGGGAAATGTAGCAGTTGAAGGTGTAGTTGGTATGCATGGTGTGCCTGGAAGAAATGAAAATGGGGAACGGATGATAGGGATATGTGTTGAGCGAGAGATGGTGATTGGAAATACCTTGTTTGAGAAGAAAGATTTTTATAAGTATACATGGGTGAGACAGGAGGGTGGAAGGGTTGTTGATAGAGCATTCATGGACTATGTGGTTGTGTCCACGAATGTAATAGGAAGATTGTTGGATGTGAGAATTCTGAGAGGGGGAGGTGGAGGTATGTCTGACCACTACCTGGTGGAGGGAAATTTAAGAGTAGGTAAGAGATGGGTGAGAGCTAGGAGAGTTAGATGTGGCAGGGAGGTTCTGAAAGTGAGTTAGATAAAAGAGAGAAAATGATAGATTACCGTGAGAAATTGAAAGATGAGTGGAACGCAAAGAAAGATCAGGAAAATGGCAGTGTGGAGGAGGGATGGCAGTTATTTGAAAGTGCTGTGGTGTGGCATGCGGAAGAGGTGTGTGGTGTGAGACGAGTGGGTGGTGGTGTAAGAAAACTAAGTGAGTGGTTGTATGAGGAAGTAAGTATGGCTGTGGCTGAGAAGTGACGTGCATATGAAGTGTGGCTGCAGAGGATGGATGAGGTGTCATATGAGAGGTATAAGGAAAAGAGGAATAGGGCGAGAAAAGCTGTGTGTGGTGCTAAAGTGGCAGGAGATGAGAGGTGGGGTAGGCAGTTGACTGAGAATTTTCAACAGAATAAGAAAGTGCTTTGGAAGGAGGTGAAAAGGGTGCGAAAGGGAGACTCTGGGAAGGAAGTGCGAGTAGAAGCAGAGGATGGAAGGATGTTAATTGAGATGGATGCAGTTAGGAAGAGATGGGCAGAGTATTTTGAAAGACTGTTAAATGTAGAGGAGGAAAGGGAGGCTGAGATTGTGGCAGATGGAAAGGTGCAAGGAATAAATGTGTTCGGATAGTTGAATGATTCTTTCATCACGATGGAAGAAGTGCAGGAGGCAGTAAAGAAGATGAAAACAGGGAAAGCTGCAGGTATGGATGGGTATGCTGTGGAATGCCTGAAAGGTGGTGGAGTGACTATTGTTGACTGGTTAGTAAGATTGTTGAATGTGTGCTTTGTGAAAGGTATGGTGCCAATTGACTGGTCAAGTGCATGTGTGGTCCCATTGTATAAAGGTAAGGGTGATAAGTATGAATGTACTAGCTTTAGGTGTATAAGTCTGTTGAGTGTTGTAGGTAAGGTGTATGGTACAGTGTTAATTAAGAGAGTTAGAGAGGGTACAGAGGGAGTGATTGGTGATGAGCAGTGTGACTTTAGGAGAGGGAGGGGATGCGTGGATCAGGTTTTTGCTGTGAGATAAGTGTGCGAAAAGTATTCAGCAAAAGGTAAGGATGTGGTTGGGCGTTCATGGATTTAGAGAAAGCATATGATAAAATTGATAGGGAGGCTTTGTGGACTGTTTTAGGATTGTATGGACTTGATGATGGGTTACTAAAAGAAGTGAAAAGTTTCTATATAAATAGTAGACCGTGTGTAAGAGTGGGAAATACTGTGAGTGATTGGTTTCCCGTGAGATTGGGCTGCAGTAGGGATGTGGTTGTTTCATATTTATATGGATGGTGTTGTAAGAGAGGTGAATGCGAGAGTGTTAAGTGGAGATCTGTCTGGTGAATGTTGATGGTAGAGAGTGGAATCTGAAGAAGCTGCTGTTTGCTGATGGTACTGCGCTGGTGGCTGATTCAGAGGAGAGATTGAGACAGTTGGTAGAGGAGTTTGGAAGGGTGTGTGAAAGGAGGAAATTGAAAGTAAATAAGAATAAGAGTAAAGTGATAAAGTGTACGAGGTTGGTAGATGGTAGAAGGATGAATATAGTTTTGAATGGTGAGTTGCTCGAGGAGGTAGAATGTTTTAAGTATTTAGAGTCACATGTTGCTGTGGATGGAAGAATAGATGCAGAAGTGATGTATAGAATGAATTAAGTAGGAAGGTACTGGGAGAAATGAAAAAAGTGTTTAGATGTCGTTTTCTTAGAATGGATGTAATGAGAAGTCTGTATGAGGGTGTTGTGGTACCGATTGCATTATATGGGGCTGAAACATGGAATATGGGTGTGGCAGAGAGGAAAAGTTTAAATGTAATGGAGAAGAGGTGTCTGAGGAGTATGTGTGGAGTGCCACGTATGGATCGAGAGAGAAATGATGAAGTGCGAAGGAGAACTGGAATTGTGCGGCAGATGGCTGATCGAGTTGCGCAGAGGGTGTTATTTTGGTTTGGGCATATAGAGAGAATGGACAATGAGCGATTGGTGAAAAAGTTAACTAGATCTGATGTGAGAGGTGTAAGGCTGAAAGGAAGACCACGAATAGGATGGAGGGACAATGTGAAGAGAGCGTTGGATGTGAGATGGATGTCTGTTCAGCAAGGAAGAGTGGCTGTGCGTGAAAGAAATGATTGGAGAGAAATTGTGAATGAATATATGATGACACACCCCTGAGGGGATATTCTCCCGCATTTGGCTGATCAGCTGATCAAGTCAATTGCGGGTAAGGGGATGGGTCTATTATGATGTGGCAGGGGTAAACCAGCTCTGCTGTCAGCCCTGCTGCGGATGTCACTGATTGCACTGCTCAGTTGACCCTCGTGTGGTGTGGTGCGGTGAGGATCTGTCCCTTCTCCCCTTTGGAGGTAAGATGCGAATCAATGTGTTTGAGTGGATGAGTAAATTGGGAGTGTGTTGTCCTGTCTCGGCTACCTCCCTTTCCTTTGTGCTGTACTTCCATCTCTCCCTTCTTCCGACTTCCTCAAGACTTGCATTTAAATTTCTTTAGTTGATGTAGAGTCTGCATTCATTACTAATAAAGGATTAGATTTGGGCCTGATGTCCCTCCTATTGTACTCCAGCAATGGACCTCTCTGTATGCACCCGGCCTAGGTAAATTTTTTTGCCTTTAGCTGTCAAATTGTACCTCTCTTTCTTGCTGCAAGTTTGTCCTCTTTCAGCCTGTCCAGAAGAAGGGTGACAGTTGCCAGCCCCCTAACTATTGCCCAACTGCTTTAACATCATGTATTGTCCAGCTCCATGCTGCTCTTATTGTTAGTCATGTATTCTTGCTTTCTTTCTTGTTTAATTGTGGCAGGCTACTTCTACCATTCAGAATTAACTGATTCCAACCAAACCTGGAAACAATGACCAGCTCATGACCTAGTTGTGTCCACAAGGTTTTGGTTGCTAGGAAACTACTCACTGCCTAGCAACGGCCAAAAACACGCTTTGTTCGTACTCTTAACGTTTTGAGCTGCAGAAGCATTACTAATGGGTGTAGAAAGCTCTGAGTTCTTTAGGCGTAATCTTCAGGTCATTCCCTATTGGAAATGTGCCACCATTTGTCCCCTCTCTCCTGTAGTTATCGAAGGACAATCCTGCGAATATTGACCTCACTCTTCCTAGCAACCAGTACTGGGTTTAAAAAATGAACTCCCCTAGTTCCCCAGCAGGTTGATGGAACTGAATGAAAGTATGCATACTTACTGACATTGACTAGTACTACAACTTTCTGTTGTACACCTATGTGCCACAATGGCCAGGACAAGGGACAAAGGTCATGAAATGCAAATTTGGTGAAAATAGCTATAATCATGACTATGCTCGCGTGAAATGCTAAGGCACCGAAGATTATTAAGCCAGGGCCATGATTCCTTGATAGAATGTTGCATTGGAGTACCTCCATACAAAAATGATGCTTGGTGTCGAAACTCACTTCTGGTCCCTGGCAGCCCCACCTACAAGTTGTACCTATGGTGGGCCATTTCACAAATTTCAAGCTCCCTAGTTCCACAGTTTGTTGATGGAATTAAATGAAACTTTGCTTACTGAGTACAAGTGTTCTTCGTGCATGCAAGACTTATATCCGCCATATCGGGGGTCAAAGGTCATCAGTTGCAGAAAATATGAAAAGTGCTAAAATTACAACCATGGTCACGTGAAATGCTAAAACTCCAAAGATTGATTAGCCAGGGTCATGATTCATGGATGGATAGTTGCACTGGAGTACTTTCTTATAGAAATGACTTCTAGCATCCAAACCGACTTCCCTTTGCTGACAAAGCCCTGGACCACTTAGAGCTGACCATCGTCTCTTACGGGATTGTTTCAAAATTTTATAAATCTGTTGTTATCGCCTGCCCTTAGCACGGGGGAGCAATAATGTTTTTTGCCTGTGTGTGTGTGTGTGTGTGTGTGTGTGTGTGTGTGTGTGTGTGTGTGTGTGTGTGTGTGTTACCCCTGTCTGTAGAACTGTTACCATTATATCTCATGAACGGCTTGAACTATCAACATCAAAGCTTCAGAGTATCAAGATATGGTCAAAATCTTGGACGAGTTCGATAATGGGCATACTGGATCATGGACAAGATCACCAAAGTGGCTGCCGAAAGTCAACTAGTTTTTATTGCCTGCCTTTAGGACAATTATGTCTCATGAACAGCTTGAGTTATCAACATGACACCTTCAGGGTATGAAGATGTGGCCAAAAACTTGGACGAGTACGATAATGGGTACTCGGGGACAAGGTCAAGGTCAACAAAATGGCTGGCAAAGGTCAACTAGTTTTTATCACCCGTCTTTAGCATCATTATATCTCATGAACGGCTTGAGCTATCAACATGAAACTTTCAGGGTATCAAGATATGGCCAAAATCTTGGACGAGTTCGAAAATGTGCACCAGGGCCAAGATCAAGGTAATTAAAATGGCTGCCAAAGTTTATTTATTTTTTTTTTTTAAATAGATCGGCTTTTTGTGAAACATGATGAATGGATTCTGTAAAGTTTTGTGAACTGGTTTGTACAGCTTGTAACTTGGCCAACAGCATATTCTGGTGGGTGACTAGCATACGGTTCCCGAATGCTTTTCTTACATTTAAAATAGTATTTTAAGGCATCTTTCCTATCATAACTCTTTGATTGCCAGTATGAGCTACGTCAGGGACGTTCCACAGGGAATCTTCTCACCTTCCTTTCAGACTCCACATCATTCTCTTTTCAGGACTTAAGCGAAAGCTTTGCCATTGCATATAACGTCTCAAAGGTGTTCGATCGAGTCTGGCACAATACTTTATTTTCCAAACTGCCCTCTTAATGTTTCTATCCTTCTATCTGCGCCCTCATCTCTAGTTTGCTTTCTGGTCATTCTACAATTGCTGCTGTGGACACCCATCAATCTTCCCTTACGGCTATCAGTAGTGATAAAATTTAGGGTTCTGTTGTGTCATCAAATGTCTTCCTTCTATTTATCAATGACCTTTTAAGCTGTCGATCTAACTCTCTGCACTCCCACAATGATGACGCTACCTTTCACTCCATGTCCCACAGAGTCCATCACTGGAGTTTCAACAACAAGCATGGGATGAGGCTATGACACACCTAATTTCTGACCTGGTTCATATACTTCTGATTGGGTATAACTTAATCTTGTTTTTAACACATGGACGTCGGCCTAAAATCTGCTCGCACCTCACCTCAGTACAAAAAAAAAAAAAAAAAAAAAATCCACCTTAATCTCTCAGAAGCTGTAGCAGTTAGGGAAATGAATTAAAGACCATATTACTCATCAACTCTTCTTCTTGCATTGGTGAATAATGACGTGAGGAAGAGGACTAATTTTTGCCGCGAAAACAGGCTGTGTTCGTGCGTCTGCCCGCGGCCCCGACTATGGATTTGCTGTCAACGTGATAACTTCTTCATTACTAGATAAACTTGACATAGTGGTGTGCAAGGCATGTCTTATGGCACTATCACTGAGTCCTATCCTAGTATCCTTGGAAAGAGGCTTGGCAAAGGTGAATGAAGCAAAAGTCCACATGAGGCGGAAACGAAATTGGATGAGAAAGGTTAAGAAAAGATACTCCTACACCTGGGAAAATCACACAGATAATTGAGGTATGGTTAGGTAGGCTGGCGGGAGTTTCCCCCAAGCTTTTGATGACAAGATAAAGTGGCGGCCACTTCAAACTGTGCCGGGAAAACAAGTGCAGTTCCTACCGACACCCGGTGCTGCCACGCCACCAAATTTTGGACAATTCCAACCGACACCTGGTGGTTAGAGGTTAATGCATTCTAAGAGTTTATATCTTGATCTGCCATAATCTTCCACAGGAGTATTTGCTAAAATTTAACAATATTCAATTCTTTATTCTCGCTGTATTTATCATGGAGAGCTCCTAATTATCTTTTATGCTAAATCTGCTCCGAAGAGATTAGGTTTGCTAAGCCAACTCCTTACGTTCTTTACTCTCGCACAGCTGTTGACTTTATGTAGGGTTTTTATTCATCCCTTTGTACAGCACAACTCTTATATGTAGTGGTGGTGTTGGGGGAGAGGGGGCTTCCTACATATAGCTCTTCTCAACAGCATGGAGTCAAAGGCTTTTTGTCTCATATGACCCCCTCTTACTGGCTCTCTTCAACCTCTATTTCTTTGCCGAACTGTTGCATATTTATCTGTTTTTTATTACTACTTCAGTAGTCGCTCCTCTTCAGAAATGCCCGCATCTCTCCACAGTACTACATTATGATAGGTGCATAGAACCCATCTGGCAGCAAACTGTCACCCTTTTTTTGGTCAAATTCTCAAATGTAAATATTAACCGATATTCCCAATCCTTTATATATCCAATAGGTCAACTCTGGAACTGTCTTCCTCTGCATTTATTTCCTTCTTCCTATGACATCCAGTTTATTAAATGCAATCTGTCCAGGCATCTAGAAATGGACTTGAATTTGGCTCTCTTTTACCCTTTTTTTACTTTGAGGGATCACTCTTACAGACTTCTAGCACTGGTTCCTTCTACCTTGCACTGAAAAATAATATTTACTCCTGAACATGTGATTTAAATCTTATGAATCGTCAGTGTAGTGGCACACGGAATTTAATGAAAAATGTTAAGTACCTAATGTGGACAAAACCATCAGCAAAACAAATACAAATTACATAGTGTTGAAATTGATAGATATAACTGTGTAATAGTACAAAATGGCTATGAACATCCTTACAGTAATGGTTCTAAACCTCCGAAGATCGCTGAAACACATTCACAATATCCACATTCCCTTGAATCTGGCACAGGCACACTTAAATCTACTGTTGGGCAGGATAGGGGTAGTTAGTATACAGATGTCTTTTCATATTTATGGGCTTATGGTTCTCATTTGCAGTCACTTTTGAACACAAAACCAGCTTGGGTTAAAGCATCTCCTTAATCGTAAGAACACTCCAGGTATTTCCGATGCCTAGACGGTTTGTAAAACTGGGGACGTTTGCCACTCATTCATTTGATATTGATAACTGTTCAGGGGGAACAGCATTGGGAGTTTCGGTGCGTATATTTTCTACCGCCTTCTCCTTGATTAATTCCATCTGAATTAGTCGCAGCTCCATCTGGCAAATGTAACTAACTGGCAAACAAAAATTGTGACACACACACACACACACACACACACACACACACACACACACACACACACACACACACACACACACACACACACACACACACAGTGGTAACGTTCCCGCTTGCCAACTGGTGGACGGGAGTTCGCGCCTCGCTCAGGTTGCGAAAAGTTTCACTGACGAAGTGGGTGGTTACTGTCCCCCTTGAGCAAGGGAACGGGTGTGTGCGTGTGTGAAGGTCACAGCCTTGCCCTTAGATCGGACTATATGAGCTCTCAGCTCCCTTCCGGGATGGTAAAAGCTGACGATCACGACCATCAAGTGATCCTGACCTACCCGGTTAATTACACACCAAGTAGAGGAAGGTAGGGCAAAATGGTACCCTTTAGATTTCCCTTCAATATTTCGTCACGATATGTGTCCTCTAAAAGCTATCAGCGACCCCTGTCTGATAACCACAGTCTGAGAGTGTTCAGAGAATAATGAAAATTACATACGATATATATATATATATATATATATATATATATATATATAAGCACTTCACCCTCCAAACCTCCATCCTTACTCATCACACTACCCAAGTACTTAAACGTACTCACATTTTCCAATTCCTCACCATCCAACCTCGCTGTACATTCACTGACTTCACCTCTCTCAAAGACCATCACTTTACTCTTCCCTACATTCACCTTTAGATTCCGTTTCTTACACACTCTCCCAAACTCATCCACCAAGCCTTGCAGTTCTCCTTCGTCTTCACTCAACAACACAGTATCATCTGCAAACAACTGTACAGGGAGTTTCCAAACACTACCCTCTCTCACCAGGGCCACTCCAACATCCACTACCCTACCTTATACCTCTTTTATTACCCCATCCATGTACAGATTGAATAACCATGGGGACATGACACATCTCTGTTTCAACTCAACCTTCAAAGAGAAAAATTCACTCAGTTCACTATCCACACGCATTGCAGCCTTCGCACCATCATACATACCCTTCACAGCATTCAACAAATTCCCATCTACTCCATATATTCTTAATACTTTCCACAATCCTTGTATATCCACCCTGTCATATGCTTTCTCCAAATCCTTGAAAGCCGCATACAACTTCTTTCCCTTCTCTAGAAACTTTTCCACTAAAGATCTACGAATGAATATCTGATCTACACAACCTCTTCCCTTCCTAAAGCCGCCCTGTTCTTCTCCAACTAATTCCTCTGTTCTTTCTCTAACTCTGTCAATAAGTATCCTACCATACATTTTTCCTATTATACTAAGAAGACAGATGCCCCTATGATTACCACACACTTCTTTTTCCCCTTTTCCTTTGTACAAGGGAATAATTATACCTGACTTCCAATCCTCCGGGACTCTACCTTCCTCCCAGGCCAATCTGCATATTTTCCACATCCATTCTACTACTATCTCTCCCCCATACTTCAGCATTTCATCACACACTCCATCAATTCCTGGGGCTTTCCCCAATTTAACTTTCTTCATTGCTTCCACAACTTCTATCCTACTGATTTCTTCCTGTCTTCTCACCTCCCTCCTTCTCCCAGCCATTCCCCAGCCACTTATACGCGCATTACTTCCATCCTCTATGTTCAACAATTCCTTAAAGTGTTCTCTCCATCTGCTCACTTTTTCTCCCTTCTCCACTAGTAATCTACCATTTTTATCTTTCACTCCCCTGCTAACATCATTTCCACCCTGTCTTAATCTTTTCACCTCTTTCCAGAACATTTTCTTACAGTCCCTCCACTTTACACTCAAGTTCCTTCCAAATTCCTCACCCGCTCTCTTCTTTCTCTTACTAATCTTTTCTCCTCTCTCTTTCTATCTACACATAACTCTCTCTTCCGCCTCTCAACTTCTTCCACGCCCCTATTTCTCATCCATTCATTGTATGCTTTCTTCTTTTATGTCACAGCCTGTCTCACCTCTTCACTCCACCACGCTGTTCCTCGCACACCCCTCTGTCTTCTCTTCATCCCACACACCACATCACATGCTGCACATATTTCTTCTGTTAATATCCTGCACACACCTTCCACGTCCCCATCTGCTCCAATTCATATTTGCCCAATCGTTCCTCCACCTCTCTCTTATACTCTGCCTTTTTCTCATCCTCTTGTAACCTTTCCACTCTCCTTACAAATACTCCTTCTTCCCGTCCTTCCCTTCTTCTATTTCTCCATCCTAATTGGACCTTGATTCTGGCCACCACCAAGTAGAGGTCAGAAAGTCCACTCCCCCAACCTGTATAAGCTCTTGCATCCATTACACATTTTCGCATCCTTTCATCCACACACACATAATCAATCATTGCCTTCCTTTCATTCAGTTCACCACCCACCCGTCTCATCACTCGCCATGTATACCTGTGGATCATTTTGTGCCTGAAGAGGGTATTGGCTATCACCAACCCCCTCCCAGCACACATGTCCACTAACGCACTCCCATTCTCATCTATCTCAGCAGGCACACCCCACTCACCAACTATTCCATCCACCTTCACATTCCCTACTTTACCATTCATATCACCGATAAAAAACACTCATTCCTTCCAAACTTTTCCATGCACACTTCCACATTTGTCCAGAACTCTTCTCTCACTCTGCTTGAACGATCTTGTGTTGGCGGATACACACACACAATCCCCCACATTTGTATTCCAACTTTCAATCTTACCAACACAGTCCTTGAGCCAACTGATCCATATTCTCTTATGCTCTTCTTCCATCTTTTACTTATAGCTATACATACTCCTTCTTTTGCCCTCTCATTCTCACCTACTTCTGCACATATACCCCATCCATACTCCCATTCTCTCACACTCTCACCTCTCCATTTCGTTTCAGTTATTCTGCATACATCAACTTTCGCACCCTCAAGCACCTGGGCAATCTCTCTCTCTTTCACCTCATCATTAGCTCCCCTTACATTCCACGTTCCGATTACCATGTCCTTTGTCCGGTCCTTGGTCGTCATCTTTTGGTCAGTCCTTGTCCGAGGCTTATTGTTTGTATTTTTAGTTAGTTATTTTCCGAGGAGGGGCACTAACCCTCCGCTAACCCTTTTAGTCGCCTTTCACAACAAGCAGGGATATATATATATATATATATATATATATATATATATATATATATATATATATATATATATATATATACACCACACACACACGCACACACACACACACACTGGCAGGGGTACCCGCATTGCGCAGGTGAAAGAGGCGAACATTCTAATCATGTTTGTTCTAGCTCAGTCTATCTTTCTACTCCAGAAAGACCATATACCTTTTATGCTTTTGAAGAGGGATTATAAGAGGTCCAGGAACTTTCTATTTCAGCTTTCACAGACAAACACACAGTATTTGTACGCACTTGTTTACTATTACCGGTGACCTCAGATGTCAACATCACACAGCCTATGTCATACTTGGAGGTCATGTGAGTCTCCCTGCCAAAAATTGGGCTGCTGTATCCCGTCGTTAGAGCGTGTATTACAGGTGGCCTCAAATGACCTCCGACTGGTGACCTTAAATTACCTCAGAGGTCAACCTCACATAGCCTGTGTCGGAACTGGAGGTCATGTGAGTCTCCGTGCCAAAAATTGGGCTGCTTGGTCCCATCGTTAGAACGTGTATTACCGGTGTCCTTAAGTGACCTAAGACTGTGACCTCAAATGACCTTGAAGGTCAACATCACATAGCCTATGTCCAAGCTGGAGGTCATGTTAGTCTCCATTGGCTGCATGGGTAATCGGTGTTCATCATCATCATCATCATTGCCAGACGCCATGTATCCCAGATGGGGTGGCCAATGGCTTAGAGTTAATTGTTTTACAGGGAGGGGCACTAATCCTCCACCAACCCCACTTGACACGTAGGGATGCCAACAGCATCTGGTGTTCCCAGGCGGTCACCCATCCAAGTACTAACCAGACCCAACGTTGCTTAACTTCGCTGATCGGACGGGAAGCGGTGTACTCAACGTGGTAGCCCGCGTGTTTTAGCCATGGGTGGAGTGAACACTGTCACCCTGGAGCACCGTTCAATAGGCTTGATTTTTTCTACACTTATATATCATGATTTCCAGATTTTACTTGTTGGTTCAATGAGTTATTTACAGCTGTTAGGCCATTTAGATTGGTTCCAAACCAGTTTCTGGGCTCATTTGGGTGGGTCTTGGACTTGGTTGGGGGGGGGAACCCCAGGCTGAAAAACGCATCCCACTACTTTACATGTTAAAACTACCCCGATATACGATACCCAGCCTAACAATGGGTCTCCACCTACCCAATTGCATCGTTAAACCAGAGTATACCTGTACTTTACTGTGAAGTACCGTACTGCACGTCTTTCATTTACAGTCATCCCCTGGTTGTTATACATAATTGGTACAGAGCATGGTGTGGGATAACGAAACTGTGCAGTAACAAAAGCAGTGAACCTATGGGATTCAACCTAATTGGTACTCGGCATCCCAAGTAGGCTATATGCCTAAATTTTGCATTTACAATAATTAAGACCCATTGAATACATACACATTGTTATGATAAGCATCAGACACACACATAGGCATAGTCAGGTCAACAGAAAGTGACGGAAAGGGCACAATTAGGAAGAAACACGCACCACAGAGAATTGAAATGGGATTGGGGTAATGGGTTCTGAGGCTAGGGGGTGAAGAGTTAGTGGTCTACACCACCTGAATTTAATTCCTACAGTAGGGTTTCATCTTTGAGTTCCACAAAAACATCAGAAACAACAGATTTTGCACCATCATTGGCTGCAGAAACCAGCTCAGGTGTATGATATATATATTTTTTCTTTAGCTGCATAATGTGTGATAACGGCTAGAGGGCAGATTTTTAATTCTTGGTGATCATGAAAACTACTCTAACCAAGGGATTGCTGTCGTAATAAGACATGCTCATAAGCCACTCAACAGGGAATGCTTTCCTTCCATTTCAATAGTCAAGTGGGCCTTGATTTCATAGTGCCACAAATTATTCAAATGGAAAAAATTATACACAATGAAATTATGTCTACTTTGAAATACGGTACTGTATGTCAATATCGGTCTGACTTTGATACTCAAGTAAGGCTATGTCCGTACCAAATATTTGCAGGAGCAGGCTGGTGTAGCTGGGAGTTTTGCACCACTGTAACCCATACAAGTGGTTCATCAGGACATGGGTGGGTACGGGCAAGAACTTCTATTACACTAATGCGCAAGTCCCACCCAGAATAGCCTGAGTAAGCAAACATTTGGTGTGGACATGGCCTAAGATTGGCAACGGTGAAGGCAGCTTTTAATGATCAACCATTGCTCAGGGCACAGCTAAGTTGCTGGTGGATGAATCTTGCCCGGGCTAAAAAAGCCGAACACTACCGGTAACCTAAAATTGCCCAGATCTGAATTATAAACCTCACAAAACTATCCATTGGTCGCCCTGATTCAGAATATATATGAGTCTGGGGGTCTCTGGCCCTTAGTAGAGGCGTGATGAAGGACAAACAAACAAGCAAACGTATATATATATATATATATATATATATATATATATATATATATATATATATATATATATATATATATATATATATTATTGATATTATTGTTCAATCTGTATATGGATGGGGTTATAAAAAAGATACAAGGTAGGGCAGTGAATGTTGGAGTGGGCCTGATGAGAGAGGGCCGTGTTTGGAAACTATTGGGGGGGGCAGGGAGGGCAGTTTGCCCCCCTGGGAAAATCTTGGGGAAATGTTGAAAGGGATTTTTGGCATAGTTTTTGTATGACAATACAGTTTTCCTAATTGTACCACATGTATAATAAACAATTTTATCTGTTTTCAAAAACATTTATTTGGGAACAATAATTTCCTTTGAAACTGAAAGCTAGACTAGAGTGAAAGATAAAAACAGTAGATTACTAGTGCAGAAGGGAGGAAAAAATGAGCAGATGGAGAGAACACTTTCATGAATTGCTGAATATAGAGAAAGAAAGTAATGCAAGTATAAGTGGCTGGGGAATGGCTGGATGAAGGAGAAGTGTGAGACGAGAGGAAGAAATCAGTACGATGGAAGTTGTGGAAGCAATGAAGAAAGTCAAAATGGGGAAAGCCCCAGGAATTGATGGAGTGTGTGGTGAAGTGCCGAAGCATGGGGGAGAGATAGTAATAGAATGGATGTGGTAGGAAGGTAGAGTCCCGGAGGACTGGAAATCAGGTATAATTATTCCCCTATACAAATGAAAAGGGGAGAAAGAAGTGTGTGGTAATCATACGGGCTTTACCCTCTTAGTGTAATAGGCAGAGTATATGGTAGGATACGTATTGACAGAGTTAGGGAAATAACAGATGAATTAGTTGGAAAAGAACAGGGAGGATTTAGGAAGGGAAGAGGTTGTGTAGATCAAACATTCATTCTTAGATCTTTAGTGGAAACGTTTCTAGAGAAGGGAAAGAAGTTGTATGCATCCTTCATGGATTTGGAGAAAGCATATACCAGGGTAGATAGACAAGGATTGTGGAAAGTATTAAGAATATATGGAGTAGATGGGAAGTTGATGAAGGCAGTGAAGAGTATGTATGATGGTGCGAAGGCTAGAGTACGTGTGGATAGTGAACTGAGTGAATTTTTCTATTTGAAGGTTGGATAGAAACAAGGATGTGTCATGTCTCCATGGTTGTTCGATCTGCACATAGATGGGATTATATAAGATACAAGGGAGGGCAGTGGATGTTGGAGCGGCCCTATTGAGTGAAGGCAATGTTTGGAAACTCCCTGTACGCTTGTTTACAAATGATACTGTGTTTTTAAGTGAAGACGAAGTGGAGCTGCAAGGCTTGGTAGATGAGTTTGGGAGAGTGTGTGAGAAACGGAATCTAAAGGTGAATGTGGGGAAGAGTAAAGTGATGATCTTCGAGAGAAGTCAGTGAATGAACAGTGAGATTGGATGGGGAGGAAATGGAGAATGTGAGTACGTTTAAGTACTTGTGTAGTGTGATGAGTAAGGATGGAAGTTTGGAGGGTGAAGTGCTTGAAAGGGTGCAAGAACGAAGAAACGTTGCTGGTTCCTTGAAAGCAGTGATAAGAAACAGGGAAATGAACATGGAAGTAAAAAGCTACTACATGACAGTATTGTGATACCAACTCTATTATATGGAAGTGAAGCTTGGACCTTGTTAGACGGACACAAGTCAAGAGTGAGAGCAGTGGAAATGAGTTATTTGAAAGGAGCATCCGGAGTTACATGGAGTGACAGACTGACAAATAAGGATGTGAAGGAGCGTTGTGGTGTGGATGTGGATGTGATAGGAAGCGTTAGGAGAAACACACTGAGGTGATTTGCCCATGTGTAGAGGATGGAGGGTGAGAGACTGATGAGGAGAGTGTATGTTAGTAAGGTGGAGGGGGGAAAAGGGAGGGGGAGGCCGAGGATGAGATGGAGGGATGGAGTGGAGAGGTATATGAGACAGGGGGGTGTGAGCTGAGAGCAGGGCAGTGAACTGGCAGGGGACAGGGCGGCGTGGAGGCGATTTGTTTGTGGCCACTCCGTATGGGATTAAGGTTTCTGGCAAAATATATATATATATATATATATATATATATATATATATATATTTTTTTTCTCTCTAAAACATATGGAACCTTCAAGGCAGACGAGGAGCTTTAACCCGCCCAGTACCCACGATGTACGATGCACATTGCAACTTTTTTTCACGCTGAGTCCCCACAATTTGTGGTGTACGTTTCGCAATGGCAAGGTCTTCCATTTGCACATTTTTCATATTTCACGCGTGATTTTTGGTACGTAGACGCGTGACACCTTCCTTTACCTCCGCCAGGTTGGGACACTCCCTGACCCCACGTGACCCACATTCACCTGACTCTGCCACTCATCTGTTAATAGTCACCCAGGACAGACATGGTGCGCCAATGTCTCTCTGATGAGGAAATCCAAGCCGTCGTGGATGCATACCCAGCCGAGGCATTCACTGGCGGCAGTGATTCGCCAATCGATGATGACGTCCTCGACAAAGAGGAGACGAGCAGTAGTGACGAGGAGATACCGTCCCCTAGGAAGTGACGGTATGTTACATATTGTCAGGCAGGGGAAGGCCAGGCTAGACCATGAGGACGTGCATGCACCTCTCCATCCTGTGCACGAAGGGTCAGAGGAGAAAGAGGACGAGGACGAGGACGAAGCAGGTGGACGTGGTGTTCCCAAGTAGTTTGGGTCTCAATGGATCTCGCAGCATGGAACATAAGGAGCGAGGAGGCGTGTAAGGTATGGGCCTGTTCTTTTGTCTGGGGAAGGCGGCAGTGTAGGGGCAAGAGTGAGAAGTGGTATTGAAAGTGAAAGTGGTGGTGGCAGGGATGGAGCTCACATGCTCCCACATGGTGCACATGGGAGGCAGGCAGGTGAGGTGGAGTCACTCCCAAGCACATCTTTCGCCCCGCAGTATGCCCCCGCTCCCTCCCAACAGCCCCGTGATGTGGGGAAAGGGACAAAAGGGAAGGGGATGGAGAGAGGAAAAGGGAAAGGAAAAAGGAGCGCGAGTGGGGAAGGGCGCTGCTCTCAACCTCCCCAACCACCCCCACCACCCTCTCCTCCACACCCCGACGAAGGCGATGATGGTGACGAGGCTGCAGATGGTGATGTGTCATGGTTCTGGGAGGACGGAAGTGATTTTGAACCAACGATTCACCTCTTCACAAAGGAGTGGCGGTCTGGCTGCACTGCGTCACACATCCATCAAGGCTCCAGCAGGGTGGATTTCTTCCACCTTTACTTCTCTGAGCTGTTTGTGGAGCGTATAGTGGAGCAGACAAACACCTTCACCCGGAGGATGTGTAGTGAAAGTGAATGTGAGGGGACAACGAGCAGGCTCTCACTCACAGTGCTATGATTACCCATTAACAGTAGGTGAGATGTTCCTTTTTTTGGCCTTGGTTCTGTTGATGGGTATTGTATGGAATGGACAAATCCTAGCCTACATGTCTACTGACTCGATTACTTACACACCTTTCTTTGGTAAAGTTATGAGGTGGAATAGGTTTCAATACATTCTGAGCCGCCTCCACTTTTATAATGCTGACGACCTTGCTAATACTAGTAACAGATAAAATGCGGAGAATTAGGCTTGTTTTTGATCACCTATGGGAAACGTTCCACTCATCATTTTATCCTTACATAGACCTCGTCATAGACAAGAGTCTTGTGTTGTGGAGAGGCAATATTTCCTTTCACCAGTACATACCCAGCAAGAGACCGTTTTGGGTTCAAGATCTTTGTTATGTATGACTGTAAAACTGGTTATGTGCAAGACATAGTCTTGTACTCGTACACCAGCGCACAGACAGACATAACAGAAGATCTAAGTATTGGACTCACTGGGACCGTGGTGTAGACCATGACAGAGGAGTACCTTCATCGTGGTCACGTCTTGTACTTGGACAACTGGTACACTAGGCCTTTTCTCTCTTGGTACCTCCACCTTCACGACACCGGAGTCTGTGGCACTGTCAAGAGAAACCGCCATCATATTGGGAAACTCGGGAGGAAACTCGACAGGAATGAGGTGGTTTTCTTCAAGGCAAACAACATCCTCGCCCCTGTATGGAACCACAAGAGAGAAGTTTCTCTCCTGTCGACGGTACACCGTCCCCTGATGCACCACACAGACTTTGTGGAGTACACCAGCCAGAGGAGGGCCCACGTCTGGAAACTGGAGTCAGTAGTGGAGTACAATGTGAACATGAGGCAGGTAGACCAGTCTGACTCCACGATTTCCAGTGTGGAATGTGCCAATAAGTCGATGAAGTGGTACAAGAAACTCTTCCACCTGCTCTATATCACGGTCCTCAACTGCCACTACCTCCATGCCTTAACTACAAGAACCTCCGACATCTTCGAGGGGTTTTGTGAGGGAGTTCTCCCGAGAGATCATCGTGAAATATGGAGAGGAAAGGCCCCACCACCGCACTCGCACCTCCACTTCCGGCCAGATGCCTGTACGGTACGCCTCACAGGATGCCTCTTCCTCACCACCATCCCCTCTACACCAAATTGCCCCAGACCACAGCGCCACTGTCATGTGTGTAGCAACTCCAAAATCAGAGCGAGCACTGGCATATGAGTGTGTCGATTGCAATGTCAGCTTGTGCCTTGGGTCCTGTTTCAAGGAGTTTCACACACTACTACATTACTGATAATGTTTGTTTATACTCTAGGTAGGGCCAGTCAGTATGTGATACTGTGTGCTTGCGAGAATATCATGCTTACTATAATACTAAGTCATGTATATATGTGATAACAATTATAGAAGGTTGGAAAATGGTGATAATCTTGGTGAAAAAGTATAATGGAAGTTAAAGAATAGAATGTAATACTGTGTACTTGTGAAAATATCACGCTCGCCATGTAAATATGCGATAACAATATACTCACTATAATAGTAAGGCTTGTCAGAATGTGATAACAGTTTTAAAAGTTGAAAATTGGTATAATCTTTGTGGAAAACTATAATCGAAGTTGAAAATAAAAATGTAATACTGTGTGCCTGCGAGAATATCATACTCAATATAATAGTAAGGCATGTCAATATGCGATAATACTACACTCACTATAATAGTAAGGCCTGTCATTATGTGATAAGTATTAAAGAAAATTGAAAATGGTATAATGTTTGTAGAAAAGTATAATGTAAGTTGAGAAATAGATTGTAAGTTAAAGCAACAGTCTCAGGGAAACAATTGTGTCAGAAATCGGCGATTTTCAGGTGCTCTGATAATGAACCTACACTTATATCGCTTATATTTTTGTTTGAAAACCAATATATTCTTGTAGTACATGTAAATTTTGACCAAATAAATGTATATTTATGTATCATGGGTGGTTTCGAATAGTTACCCCACCATAGAAAACGCAGCAGCTGCACCACGCCCCCACAGAATACAAGCCCCAGGTGAAAGGAGACTTACCTGTCCCGACCACGTATAAGCATAGGTAAGCACTTTCTTGGTGATTTTCCATTGTTTCTCAACAAAATAGGAGGTTAGAGCAATAGAAAAAAATCTAAAATTTGTCAGGTTTGGGAGGATAGGTTTGGTAATAAATTCGTCGGTATGGGGCGGGTTAAATTTACGCTCACCTGAAAGGCAGTGAGATTTGAGCAGTGCGTTCAAATGAATTATGGGATTTGATACAGGGGATATTTGTAAAATTTTAAGAATTTGTAGGCAGCAAAGGGAGCTGATGTGGCTCGATACGTAGCGTAGTCTGCTTTCCATGCAAGTGCCTTGAGCTGCACCTAGGGTTGGAGCCCAGTCCATGGCCAACATTTACAATGGGTGGCGATTATATGCCGTTTCAAATGTCTGCATATGTTCCTACCCTGTCAGTTCCCTCTGTTACACAAAGACAAAACTGCTGCAACATTTCAGCTTTTACATGAATCGCTCTTCCTTAAGACACGCCTTCCCCATTTATACTTAGCCAGCCTGCTGAGTTGTTAATTCCGGTTATCGTTCTCTCTTTTACGAGATGGCTCAGTCTTGGGGTGGGCCTATTAATTATGGACTCACAGAGACACAGATACAGGCAGGAATGAACGTGCACAATGGATTATGATTACAAATATCCTCAGTTGAGGATATGAAGGAACCGGCTTGGAAATATCGTGGGTGACTAGCTGATTAGCTAGCGGTGTAACTGTTGCTGATTCGGTGAGCTTTTCGTATGTAGGCAAGATGGGCTAACGACTAAAAGTACTGATCAATCATGTGTCCTTTTCCTGTGAAAAAAAAAATACCCAGGAAGAATTCACATTTTTTCCAGGTTCAGCATAGAACCGTAGTAGGTAATACCTTCAGTCTTTCCAGTAACAAGGTCCACAAATTATTTTTTTTTTCTATGCTGCATTGTGTGCCGTCTCACTTATATCATAATATCATTAGCTGGAGAGTTTACTGGGTGGAGGGAGCCTTCCTTTATGCTATTTTTGTCCATTTCATAAAGCTAAGTCCTACCTTCGGACAGAAGCTGTCCAATATGGGGCAGTCGGCATACTAAATGTTAGCTTCTGTTATGTTTATATATATTATTTTTTTTAACGTTAGTAAGTACGAGTATTTACACGAGTTAACAGCATCAAAACTTTCCCTTGCAAACATTTTTTGTGCCACCAGTTCAGTGGCGTGAGTGAGGTGGCAGCCCCATATGGTGTCGCGATGTTCCATTTTGCAATGGACGGACGGGGCAATAATATGACAGAGGCACAGCTCTCCTTGGTGATCAGCCAATGTCGTAAGGTAGGTCATTGTCACATTACTGATGATGTGGATAGTTCTCTATCACAAGACTGTTGATGTGGGTAAGTCATCGTCACAGCACTGCTAAAGAGAGTTGGTTATTGTCACTGAACTGCTGATATGTATAGGTTACTATAACAGCACTGCTGATGCGTGTAAATCAGTATCATTCAACCTTCATCCCAGTGTGCCCAACAGCTGCGGCTTGTGTCATGGTTCGTGACGGTGGTGGTGGTTAGCGACGATCCAGCCTTCCTTGCCACTTTCGGAGATTGGTCCATCAAGGGCCGCCTCTTTCTGTGGTCAACGAGGCTGCTCGTCCTCACTCACCTTCCACTGCGCCGCCTATATCACGTCCGCAATACCCTCGCCATTACTAACTCAATGTTGCTCCTCATTGACAACACATCAATCCTCAGGTAAACACTGTTGTTTCACGGGTTGTGAAATTAAAACGATTATAAGTTATCTGCTGGAACTATGAGCTCCTGGAGACTGGTAATACTTGATTGTAGGCTGCCCATCATTTACTCAATCATCTGCTATACGTCAGGCATACTTCAAATCACCATAGTCTTCACATCAACCTAATTTCTCACTTTTGTAAGGGATGTGAAATCTGGTGTTTGTCATTTGACCTCCCTGGGGACACCTATCACAATGCCAAAGATAAAGTTGTAGGCAATAATTCGCCCCTGAAAGCCTGGGTGTTCTGAGTCTTTTGGTCTGGTAACATAAAATTAGATCGAGCTGCTTGGAATAGTAAATAGCTAATCTCAAGAAAGATTATGTGACTGGATAACTTAACCCTTCGTTAGTCAGGTGGGGTGTTTTAGCACCCCATTTATTTATTTTTTTTTAAGCTCATATTTCCTAGCCAGTAATTCGAATATTTCTCTCCGTTCCACTACTCTCTTGGTTCAGTGAAGGGAGGGAGCATATGGATTGGTTTAGTCCTGCCTCTGCTGTAGTGAGAGAGAGGGGAACTTCCTCCTCCCCCCTGGGGTGTCCAGTCACCCCATCAAACTAACCATATAGATCATTTTGTGATATAGATTGGTTTTTATCTTATTTTTGCATACTGTTTATCATTATACTGATTTTAAAATCACAAAATGTATTTTCCTGTGCGTGTTTACCTGACAAATGAGATATGAGTCTATCTGTTATATTTTTACAGATATAATTTATTGTATCTTATTATTATACTGTATATTAATAAACACCACCTACAAGGCATTCAATTTTTTCATTAGTGATTGCAGAGATATGCTGAAGCGGCAGTATGAAAAATTATATTTTACACGTTAGTAACACTACATGTATTTTTGTATTGGGGTGTTGTAACACCCCACCGGACTAACCACGTTTGAATACCCCAAAGGACTAACGAAGGGTTAAGACAGCATTAGAATTAAAAACATTATGCATCAGGGTGGGTGGTAATATTACTGACAAATTAATGGCACTAGTGCACAAAGATTCTTGACCATGGACTTGGATGCACAGGATTATTATCAATGGCTTTGCTAAAATATTCTCAGCGCTAAAGCTGAAGTTATAAAACAAAACTGTTAATGGTTTATGGTTTAATGTTTCTGGTGAAGAATGGTAAGGTTATGAACATACTGATCCCAGTAATAAATATGTTTCAGGTGTCTACTTCATGTTTGATCAGTGCGGTGGTGGTGGAGGACCAAAAAGTGTTAGGAGGAAGCGTTTGGAAGTAGGAATAATGTAAATAAAGGAAAGGGTAGAGGTATCAGAAGCAGGTAGTGTTGTTATAAAGAAAGGCACATTTTGCACGTGGAAGATAGTTGTAGGGAAAAGTGAGAGATAGTGTAAAGGGGAGGGAGGAGAGAAGGGATGGTGTCAAGGTTGGATTGACTGATTATTAAATATGATAAAAAAAACTGGCGGCGTAACTGCCACGGTCATATACCGCCCGACAACAAGGTAAAAGAAGCCCCCCCCCAAAAAAAAAAAAATGCATATTCAAAACAAAGCTAATATTCTTTTGTAGAAATAAAATACTTAAAATTACAACAGAATAATTTAGTAACATCCATTACCTATAAAAGCGGTCGGAAGCCCTGCTCCTGTAGAAACGTAAAAACATCAGTAAAATCGCCATAGTCTCCTCCAAGCATCGAGGACAGGCAGTAGGCACCATCCTCACCCTTATGCCTATTGAGGAATCTCTGACATATGTCCCCCAGACTTGGACACTCGACCATCAAGTAACAGAGAGTAAGAGGAACAAAGCAATCATCGCAGTACGGCTGAGTCCACCATGCGTAAGCCGCGAGTGCCCAGTACAAAGCTGGGCAAAAGCCACCTTCAATTGCCAAAGCATGGAGGGGAGAACCCTGGGCACAACCAATCTGAAAACTTCCATTTAATTAATTATGAGCAACAGCATCCCATTGTCGCTGCTAACAAGTAGCCTACGAATCATGTACTTCAAGGAAGGTGTCATATCTGAAGTAGGAAGTGGGTAATTAATAGGGGGCTGTTGAGAGGATACAGCTTTATCTAATGTATCCACCCTCTTATTGTCCTCCACACCAACATGCCCGGGAACCCAACAGAAGTCCAGTCAACGGCCACGATGGCCAAGGAGAAAAAGCCATTCTAAAATTTATTAAACCAGAGGATGGGATAAACTAGGACAACTCCAGTGTAAACAAAACTCTGCGGGAGTCACTGAAAATTGCAAAAATAGATTGGGGGAGATTAAAAATGATTTGGAGAGCATATCAAATCGCAATCAGTCCACATCCACCCCACTACTTTCCTTCACTTCTTCATTCGTCAACCTGTCCCTCCATGTCACTCCACATGCTCCTGTCAAGTAACTCATTTCCACTGCTCTCACTCTTGACTTGTTCCCCTCTTGCAAGGTCCACGCCTCGCTTCCATACGTCAGGCTAGGGATCACAATACTATCATGCAGTGACTTCTTAACTTTCATACTCACCTCCCTATTTCTCATCACTGCTTTCAGTGAACCAACAACCTTCCTTCCCTGCTGTACCCTTTCATGCAATTCATTCCCCAAAGTTCCATCTTTACTCATCACACTACTCAAGTACTTGAATGCACTCACATTCTTCATATCCTCACCATCCAACCTCGCTGTACATTCTGTGACTTCATTCCTCTCAAACACTATAACTTTACTTTTGTTTACATTAATTTTCAGCTTCCTCCTCTTACAGACTGTCCCAAATTCATTCACCAAACCTTGCAACTCCCATTCATCTTCACTTAACAATACTGTACCATCAGCAAACAGCAACACTGGAATCTTCCAAATCTCACCCTTATTCATTAGAGCCACCCCCACATCCACTGCCCTACTCTGCACCTCCTTTACAACCCCATCCATGTATATATTAAACAGCCATGGAGACATCACACAACCCTGTTTCAGTCCCACATTGAGATCAAAGAACTCACTCAGCTTACCATCCATTCGCACCATAGCCCTAGCTCCTTCGTACATACTCTTCACAGCATTCAACAATTTCCCATCCACTCCATATATTCTTAATACCTTCCACATACCTTGCCTATCTGTTCTGTCATAAGCTTTCTCCAAGTCCATGAAGGCAGCATACGCTTTCTTTCCCTTCTCTAGATACTTCTCCACTAAATATCTTAAAACAAATATCTGATCTACACACCCTTTTCCCTTCCTAAACACCCCTTGTTCTTCTCCAACTAGCTCCTCTGTCATATGCCTAACCCTGTCAATGAGTATTCTACCATATATTTTACCAGTCACACTAAGTAGGCAAATACCCCTATGGTTACCACATACTTCTCTCTCCCCCTTTTCCTTTATATAAGGGAACAATTATACCTGATTTCCAGTCCTCTGGAGCCCTTCCCTCTTCCCAAGCCAATCTACACAACTTCCATATCCACTCCACAACAATCTCACCCCCATACCTCAGCATTTCACCACACACTCCATCAATTCCTGGGGCCTTTCCCAATTTGATCTTCTTCATTGCTTCCACTACTTCCGTCCTACTGCTCTCTTCCTCCCTCCTCTCAAGTCTTCTTCTCCCAGCCATTCCCCAGCCACTTATACTCACACTGCTCTCACTCTCTACATTCAACAAATCCTCAAAGTGCTCCTTCCATCTCCTCATTTTCTCACTCTTCTCCACCAACAATCGATTATTCCTATCTTTCAATACCCTACTATTTCCCCTTTCACACTGCCTTACTTTCTTTACCTCCTTCCAAAACAATTTCTTACTCTCCCTCCATTTCACACTCAGATTCCTCCCAAACTCTTACTCTTCTTACTATCCTTCACCAGTCTCTTCACCTCCCTTCTCCTACTCACATATACCTCTCTCTTCTCTCTCTCATCTTCTCCCCTACCTCTACTTGCTAACTTTTCACTATATGCCTTCTTCTTTTGTTCCACAGCTCGTTTCACCTCATCATTCCACCATGCTGTCCCTTGCACACCTCTGCATCTCCTCCTCACTCCACAAACCACCTCACACGCTGCGTCTATCTCTTCCGTAAATATCTTACATACGTCTTCCACCCCTTCCATCTGCTCTAGCTCATACCTTCCCAATCTTTCTTCTACTATGCTCTTATCCTCTGCCATTTTCTCACTATCTTGCAAATTCTCCACTCTTCTAACTAAAAATTGGCAAGCACCAATGAAGACCACACTCATGAAGAGAAAGTATAATGCCATGATGCCAGACAGTGTCGTATGCCTTCTCCAGATCGAAGAAGACCTGGTGTTAGTTAGATGAGAAAGCCTCACAGACAGAAGATTCTAAGGACAGTAGGGCATCAGAGGTAGATCGCATTTTATGTAGATCATACTGCGCAGGGGATGATAGGATGTCACCTCTCTCCAAAAACTGCACAAGCCTAACGCAGACATCATTTCCAAGACCTTACACATAAAAGGAGTCAGAGAAATATACCGATAATTCGTCGCCTGAAGGTGGTCTTTACCTGGCTTAATAACAAGCTGGAAACTCACTAGTACACCAGACCTAACTAAACAATAACAACAAAAACAAAATGGATTCATCAGACAGGTGATGTAAAAAGGCATAAGGAATAACATCACAGCCTTTAGAGGAATCATGGCACTGTGAAAGAGCTGCCTGGAGTTAAGAAATAGAAAAAGGGATATTATAAGACTCTCCCAGGGGAGGCAAAACTGACACCACCAGATTCTAGGCGTCGACAGTGTCAAGCCTGAGGCGTATCTGTATTCTTCTATGACACATTGGGAAGATGATCAACCATCAACTCTGCAACAGTGAAAGGATCAGCCACAGTTTCAGCTGCTGCAGATGAAACGGAAGGAGAGGGAATAGCAAATTTTCCTGAGAACATCCTTACCCGGTTCCACATTTGAGGGACGGAAGTCCTCGAACTGATGAAGGAAACATAACCCTTCCATGATGAATGCCTGGCCTGTTTTAAAACCCACCTCATAAGAGCTTGCACCTTCCGATATGCCACCAAATACTTAGGATTCCCACAACAGTGACGAAGTCGAGAGAAGGCAACTCGTTTGGCTCTCACCATGGAAGTGCACTCAGAGTTCCATGAGGGAACAGGTCGTTTAGGAAGCTGACCCCACGTTCTTGGAACAGATAACAGGGCCACTGAGTGCAACACGTCAGTGTAATAAGACACCACTTAAGTATGACACCCAAACTCATTGACAGAAACGGCAATGGAACTTAATTCTATGAAAAGTGGCCAGTCAACATTATCCAGACGCCAATAATGAAGACGAGGCTGAGGTCCACCCTCAGCAGCAGTTAAAAGTAATGAGAAATGGTAGCTGCCATACAGGTCTGGCAATATGTCCCAGTTGAAATCTAAAACCACATCAGCTGAGCACAAGGACACATCAATAGCAGTAAAAGTTCCAGTCTGGCTAAGGAAATAAGTCATTTCCATTGGAGTTTAAAACAGCCAACTCCCCCTCTTCTAGTAAGAAAGCCAGGTTAACACCCTGAGGGTTGGCCTCATAGTCACCCCACAGTGGACGATGACCATTCATATCTCTGAGTAACGGAAAGGGAGAAAGAAGGCATGAACTAGGTCCTACAGATCAGCCCTTTTGACTATAGCACTAGGAGGAAGATAAAGACTGTAAACTGTGTACCAATGGCGTAAAAACAGCTGGACAGCAACAGCCTGCTTGGGGGTGAAAATGTCCAAATGAGTGAATAGAATATCCTGGCGATGGAAGATAGCAGCAACCCCCATGGAACAGTATCACCAGCCATGGTCTCCTGGTTACACATACATATAGGAGAAAATTGAGCACCAGGATGATAGAGTTCCTCATAGCTGGCATGTAAACCCTGACAAGTCCACTGAATGATAGAACCCATAGTGGAGGGTGGGTCAGGTTAAGGTGGGGACTGTACAACTCCTGACAAGCCAGCGGGTTTGGAATGATGCTTAGGAAGGTCCTTAGGAAGAGCCTGTCCAGCACCAGAAACCTGCACCCTATGCCGAACATCCGAAGGCAAATGTGAGGAGGAGGAAGAAGGAAGTTCTACAACACTCCTCCCCTGAGTTGGAACGACAGTTTGCTTCTGTGGCTTGGAGGCCACCCTGGGTACCAGGTACCAGAAGCCCCAGAAGTAGAAGTTGAGTCCACAGGACCAAAACCCTGTGAGGATGATATGGTATGTGGCACCAGCAGTCTGTGCTACACCATCCCCAGGTGGGGACCGGACTACAGGCGAACCATCAACTTCATCCTCCACCTGGCCAGACCCCACAGCCTTCAGGGCAGAGAGAACAGTAGATAGGTCGATGCAAGGTTCCACAACAGAGACCATAGGAGGACAGTCTCCAGGATCAGAGGACCACAGTGGCCTTTTCCAGGTACAGATGGATCTTCGGGCATGCTGGACCAGGCAGGACAAGGAGACACATCAACGTGGACATCTGCCACCACCACAGAAGCGAGCAAAGCCTCAGCCACCAAAGTGGGGGCAGAAGCTGTAGGAGCAGAGGGTGGGAGAACACCAGTCTCACATGCACCATGCACTACTAATCCTGTGTACAGCATCCAGCAAATCCCCAGAAGAAACAGTGGGTAATGGAGTGGGTTGAAGCAGCTTCTGAGACACAGGGTGGAGCACAGACACTCCAGAAAGGACAGCAGCTTGGAGAAGCATGTCTGCACTTTCTTTTTTGCTTCAGGAAATGAAACCTTCTCATATGTACAAATGAACAAAATATCTTTCTCTAGGCAGTATTGAGGAAAGTTTTTAGAAGATACAGCATGTGGACCCCCAAATTGTTTGCATGGGGTCTTGGACAGTCACTGGTTTTACGTGGTCCGCCACAGGAGACAGACACCCAGGATGACCAGCCTGTGTATGGCAGCAAAATTGGCTAACCCTTGACAGTGGAAACATCGCTTTTGGGTTGGCATGTATGGACTCACCAGAAGTGATTGTGAACCAGTTTCCTAGATGTAGGCAATGTTAACTTGTCAGATGTCAGGATCAAGATCAGAGTCGGGGTCGAGATACCATCTATTTCCATCTGAAGGTGCTGAATAGCCGCCATACCAGAAGATTGCAGTTCCTCCCAAAACCATGCCTCTGAGTACTGCAGGAGGTCACGGGAAAAAATGACACCCTTACATCGGTTAAACGTAGCATGTGGAATACAGGTAACATCGGCACCAGAAACAGGTCAGAGCCACTAATCAGCAGCTCTCTTCTGGGGAAGATACCTCAACAAGGGTGCTTCCATCCCCGAGACAAGATTATAGGTTCTCTCCCACTGGCCATTACAACGGCACAGTGTAAATGAATAATATGAATGTCCATCACTGAAACAGCAGCAGAGGATTTCAGCACTAGATATTTTGAATATGTCTCTGGCACCGTGTCTTCTGGGCAGAAGCTCAGAGCTGAACCAATATGACATGATCTCCTTCCAGTCCCAGCTGAATACTGGAGCAGAGGAGGATAGTTCCCAGGGACCTGGAATGGCTCCAGAGTGGCAATAAAGAATGAAGAGTCTGGAGTATGTCTGGGGACAAATGCGGCATCAACAACATTTTTATTTTTCGTTGCCACGTGCAGCAAAGTTCACCTTCGCTCCCCTACCCCTCCACCCTCCACAGAGTCCAACTAGGGGAGGTCATATGCCAGGGATAACACTGCTGGCAACCCCAGAGGTAATATGGGCGTATGTGCAGGTAACCACAGGGGGACCCAGACAAGGGTGACTCCAGGGTGATAGGAGCCACCAGGCCCCCCAGTGCCCACTTGATCCTAGCTAGCAAGTGATCAGCCAGTTGACTTGGTTGGGCACAACCAGACCTCCCATGTAACCAGAATCAGGGACCATGCAGCATCACTCAACCTCCAGGACTCCCGTTTGCCAGCATTATAGGACGCCACACACGGCTAACACGTGGGGAGGCAAAAACTCCACACAAGATGGAAGATGGGCAGAGACAAACAACATCTCTAGCAGGCCTCCTGTACCAGTGTTGTAGAGTGGGTGCTTGGTCCACAAGGCCGACAAATGCGAAACCCTAGAAAGGCTGGCAGGCACGCCTCCAGAGTAGGTGGCACCGCCAGCCACGCTTCAAGCCCCCCACCACTTCAAGGTAACTCCCCCCTCAGTGGGGTGTCAAGGTTGGAGGTAAGGAATTTTCAGAATCCTGGTAGTAATCGGAGATATATTTTTCTATAAGAATAAATGAGTGCTGATCAAAGATATATATTTTCTATAAGTTTAAATGCGTGTGTGTGTGTGTGTGTGTGTGTGTGTGTGTGTGTGTAATAACAAGTATGAATACTAAGTCACCACAATGATGTCTCTAAGTCTTCTTATGACATTTATTGTCTTAATGGCAAGAATAATAGCTCAGAATGAAGAAGGTAAAACCAATTAGGATAATCCAATAAATGGATCTCGAAGGGCTGTGCTAGCAGTTAGGTGATGGAAGGGGATGCGAGGCGAGGATGGGGGTACTGCGAGGAAGTAGGAGTGACGAAGGAGGGATAATGCGAGGAAATAGGTATGATGGAGAAGCGGTAATGTGAGGAAGTAGAGGTGATGGAGTAGGTGTAATGCAAGGAAGTAGGAGTGTTGGAGGATGGGTAATGCAAGAAAGTAGTAGTGATGAAGGAGGGGTGATGCGAGGAAGTAGGAGTGATGGAGGAGGGGTAACGCGAGGAAGTAGGAGTGATGGAGACAGCTGGAAGAGAGGAGTGAAAAGGAGGTGGACAAAGATAGATTGGATAAGTAGGGTATTTGATTTGGTTTTAACGACCACTGTGTAAATATCAGTGGCAATATACAAGCTTAGTGAATGAAGTAAAATGGATCGCACTGAACATCATTTTCACATTCCAGACATGTCTACAAAATAATTTGTGCTCAGATAAGTGTTAGCCAAAGCCATTGGTCTTTCTGCACAAGCTTCAAATAAAAACTCACCATTACTGTTGTTTCCTTCCACAACCCACCTTCCTAACAAATTTTCTGCTTCCTTATCCCATTCATATCACTCAAAGCAACGACCTTTTTATCTTTGTTTTTCTGTTAGAAATTTATTCTCTTGCTCCCCAAATCTTCTGTTCTCTTCCTTCCCTTTGCCCGTTTCTTTTTTACAGACGCATATATGCATATAAATGTGTATCTCTCTATCCATATCTATCACCAAATAAACACTGCATCAACAGTTATATACTTGCATAAGTTTTTAATTTCCTCGTATAACATTCATAGCCTACCTTTCGCATGAAGAGCTGTCTTTCTTTACCTGTCGTCTCTCTTTTGGCATCTCAGCATATTTCCACCTCTCCCCCACGAGCTATTAAACAAACTTGGTGGAAGTGTTGACGGTCTTCCCAGGAGTTGAACTTTTGTTTTGTGAACAAAATGTCAGCGGTTAAGGTCGCACTACTAATTCAAAGTTTGTCTTTGTAAGGTTAACCTAAGTTTTTATGTGATTAAAACCAACTGGTTGGAAAGGTTGAAGGTATGGCAATAGCGAAAGGATTCGATTTTGAGAATCATTAGTGAAACGTTACGGTCCCAGGAGAAATCAGAGTTCGACACGGTTGTTTGCGTGTGAACAAAATAACTAACAGTTTTGAGCTAAACAGACCAAACATGGTGGGAGGGTTGAAGATCAGACAGTGGACTGACATGTGCTTTTGAGAACAATATGTCAAAGGCCAAGGTCACACAGCATGGTCAACTTTGAAAATGTTCAGGGTAATGCTAGGATAAAAGAGATTCGATTTTGACAGCAATCAGTGAAACGGTAAAAATCAAGTGAACCCTTGATACCAAAAGGAAGAGCAAACAATATATATTATACTCAACCCTTAAAAAAATCCATAACAGCACAATAATTAGCCTTAATGTAGCTTTCTATAACGCTCATGTCGTTAGGCAGTAGTTTCGGTCCGACTCACTTCATTGTATTCAGTCTTTTTCCTTTTCCTCCTTCTGGTCATTCATTTGGAAAACAGCCGCGTCTTGCCCGCTCCTCACACTTGCGGTGTAGTTATGCAGGGAGGGGTAAGGATGATGAAAGGTGAAGAGTGGATAATCTCAAATATGATGTATGCAGATGATGCTGTGTTGCCTGCTAATAGCGAACAAGAGATCAGCAGACTGGTGCAACTTTTGTGGACGTCTGTGAGTGCAAAGGTTTCTCTTCACTCTCTCTATAGAATCGCATGAACAAATTGCATATAACTTGGATGATGGTAAGTGCACAGTATGTGCGATTGATTTTCAGGGTACAAGGAGATGTGCAAGGCCAAGAAGAATGTGTGGTGACATTATTAGCAAGATATACCAAGGAAGGCGATAGGATTGATGACGAGATGTGTAAAAGAAAACACTTGAAAGGTGAAAGAGTTGGAAATGAATGTATGATAATATGAGTGTTGTCTGACGACCTGAACAAGATTGCATGTGATCAGTTTCAGAAATCACTGACTGGAGTAGTATCAGCTACAGAAAATGAAATTACATTGTTGTGAGTAATGAGACTTAATGGAACCAGTCTGAGAGAGGGAATTATGAGGCGAATAGGCTCAACTCCATATTTTAGGGACTACATGTAATAATCTTTCATAGCCATAAGAATTTAACTTAATTTTTGAAAGTAAATGTAATTAAATATTCGGTAATTAAACCTCCAGCAGGAAGGCATTTCGACAATGGCCTGATCAGTGAAGCAATTAGAACATTGGACAAATCAATACTCATATCATCACCTTTATCCAGTGTCTCATGCTGAAGCTATGGGGTGAGGAGATTTAAAACAAACTTATTTTTCCCTTCATACTGAGAATATTAGAAAAGGAAAGCCCAATATAAAATCATTATCCCCCGTACTTTATAACTTCTTTATATAAAGAGGTGGTAAAAAATACAGTATATCTCCACAGATGTTTCCTGTATGTGGAACTGCCCTTCAGCCGTGAGGGCTCTCGACCGCTGTGGATTGGCACCTGGACAACTCACAAAAATCCTGCTCTCATATCCCGATTTCCACTCTTCCCAGAGAAATTTGACAAGTAAGAAAAGAAAAATTAATACAATAAGAAATATTTATTTCAGGTGTAATTCGGGAAATCGGGTAGAGTCGTGCTAGTTTATGTTTTTGTCTCAAAACATCTGGTAAATAGACAAAAACAGTCAGGAAATTTGAAAATGTTCTCACCAGCAGAAGAAGGAAATGGAAGCGGCTCTCTTCATAGATAAATGTAAGGATTTGTAAGAGCATGTCATTCTTTACATTTCATTCAAGGTAAGGGGCAACGTGTTACTGTACACATCATTATGAAAATATATACATACTATGTTAAGGAAACGAACTATGTTCATATTTTAATGTCCTTATTGTACCAAAATTGGTGTATTGACATTTTGCATAGGCTGTAAGATAAACTGTTAATTAACCCTTTGCCAAGGATTAAAAACATATTGGCTTAAAAGTTTTTTTTTTTTTTAACCCGCCATGTGCCAGTGCTGTTTTAAAACGGTCTGACATAACTGCGCGGCCAGTGCCAGTGCCGTTTTAAAACGGTCTAAAATAAAAAACTTCACTGTGACTGCATTTTTCAAGATTCGTGGGTAAAAATTGGCAGGAATGTAAGGTAACTGTTCCTCTACCATCTCCCAGGCTGTCAAGGCCATACACTCACTCGCTCCCCCCCTTACGCTCACTCTGCCTCACTCTGCCTGTGTGCCTCACCCAGTGCTGTACATAGTGAAGGCATTTTGTAAATTTTTTCATGTAAGTTGTAAATATTTTCTTTTAAATGTAAGGACTATATAGTGAAGTCAAGCTGTAAAGACCTTCTTGTAAGTGTCAGGACTATATATAATGAAGTCAGGTTGTACCTATCTTCAAGTAAGTGTGAGACAATGCATTCACAGTGAGAAAGACACGCAAATTGTGATAGATGATGAAGTAATAAGTAATCAGAAAAGTGTACTAAACAGTGCTATACCTTCCCAGCATAAATACCTAAGTATGCCTTACACTGAAAATGGCTTTCTCTCACGTATGTAATGGGCGTTAGAGAGCGACTATACCTGTATACGAGTATACCGGACTGAGTAAAACCCATTTCCAAGCCTTGGTCAGCATTTTAACAGTGAAATTCGTTGTTTCCACATCAAAATCTATCATTTTAGCCCCCCAAAAGGGTCGAAAAATGGCCGGCACTGGGATGACCCATAGGGCTAAAAATAGCCGGCACGTGGCGGGTTAATCAGCATCACCCCACTGCTTCCACATATTAAATATGAACATAACTTCCCCTAGAACATTCAGATTGAGCTCACTTTCAGCAAGACATACTGGATATAATCATTCGTTGTGAATAGTAATCCAGAAACGGCAAATCCTATGATTATTTTCCATAAAAGCTCCTACCTTTTTTTTTTTTTTTTTTTTGTCTCTAGACAGTGGTTTCTAGTTTAGGAGCCACATTCCCTCTAGGGGCCTCGGTGTATTACTCTGGAGGTCATGGAATATAATTTCTGGAGACCGAGTTTATTAATTTTCCAGAAGCAAAATTTTCTCAGGAATTCTATTACCGTCAACCTTCTCATATGCAACATACCCAAAGGTAATGCAAACTTTTGTCCAGGAATTTAAAAGCGATTTATTTGCTAGACACATTAACAGAAAGGATTCGGGAGTTATGGTTGCAAACTGTTGTTATTTTTGTTATTTGTTAATTAGCTTTCCAGGTGCTTTAGCAGTCTCGTCTACATATGTCTAGAAGCCAGAGCTTTCGAAAATGTTGTTTTGATCAAGGCAGTTTAAGTGTTTTTATTTCTTTTTTTAAAGATGACGGCTGCAGTACCGTTATTGCGACTCAGCTACTAATGCCCATATGGTGGAGAAGATATAATTTAAACCTTGCAACGAGGTAATCAGTTCACATTTTGTGCGTTTGTACATGTGTGTGAGCAGCGTCCTTAATTCTGATTACCCAGATCTTACAGCCAACAACTCATTCAAACGTTTATCCACTATTTGCTTCAAAGAAAGCTGAAGTTTAGATGGATACCACGGAGGTCATCGTATTACGTCTGGGGGGCCACAAACTTCAAAATGTTGAGAATCACTGCTTCAAACAATACAAGTGCTTGCTCATTTCACACCATTTTTAAGTGTATTGCATCACCATCTAATTTGGCTGCATCACCATCCATGTGACAGCTGTATCACCATCCAAGTGATTCAGCTGCATCACCATCCATGTGACTCAGCTTCATCACCATCCAAGTGACTCAGCTGCATCACCATCCACGTGATTCAGCTGCATCAAGTGCTACAGACAGAACACTGAGCACAGAAAAAATATTGACAGCCGAAAAACTTTATTTTTTCCCCTTTCCAGTGACTGAAGCAACGCCTCCATAATGCTATTCCGGGCGCTGCTTAACTTTTCAGTACACGCAGTGTCGCATAATGCTCACTTCTCCATCTTTTGACTAATCATGAAAATGGTGAGGATGTAACGACTTGGGCTATAGACCCTATAGAAAGAGGTTGCACAGCTAATATTTTCTGCTGCATGCTAATTGGTCGGCCAACATGGCGCCATTTTTGTGCAAACGCATAATGGCCTGGGTGCTGGATGACTGCAGATTCATCCAAAAAATACATCTCGTCACCTGTTGTGATACACGATTAGTTGACAAATAAAATGTGGCTTTATTTTTAGTATACTGTAGTTTGTTAATATGAGCAACTGAAGGTTTTCTTTATTGAACTATAAATATGTATGTTAAAGTTCTTGTAAGGACCGAGATAATGGCCGAATAGTAATGTTGACAAACCAGCCTGTTGGTAGCCAGTAACAGGGGCTGCTGTGTTTCTTTTACTGGAGTTTTTTGTCCTTATTTAATGCTTGGTTGTGATGAATTTGGTAAGGTGTTCGAAACTTTAATTAATAAGCACGTTGTTAAACATCTTGAATCCAACAACAACTTAATTAGTGATAGACAATATGGCTTTCGCCAAGAAAGATCCACCATTGACATACTCAATCTCCTAACTCATACCATCCATCAATCAATTGATCTACATGGAGAAACTCATGCAGATGCTCTTGATATTTCTAAAGCTTTCGACAGAGTATGGCACCGTTCCCTTCTGTCCAAACTCCCTTGCTATGGACTAACGTCTTTTCTTCCTTTGATTTCCTCATGTCTTAGTGACAGGAAAATAAGAGTAAAAGTAGATTATGTACAGTCGCGAGCAGCAATCGGTATCCCCCCTCTTGGCTGAAACCATGGCCAGAGAAGAGTTGGGAATTGAACAACCTCTCCCCCCACCCCCACCCCCACCCTCACCCTCACCCACACACCCCCAACCCCACACCCCACCCCCATCCTCACCCCCACCCCCACCTCCACCCAGCCCCGTTAAGAAAGTTGCTGGGTAGGCGTGTTAGCACCGACGTATTGTGTTCATATCTATGATTTAACATTCACGTGAATTACCAATACCGTCAATAACACACCAGGAGGTAATCTGCAATATGTTAATGTGGCATTATGGAGATATCAAATTCATATAAAGGCAGATAAAAAAAATTAGAAACAACCATAAATCTAACAATACACTGATTTTAATGTCACTAAATAATTTGCACATGTCAAGTGGATGTGATATTCCAATAATATATGATATGTACAGTCCGTCACCACCACCCCAACACTCCACTGTAGTGCCAACGAACAAAACCACGAACACGAAAGAATCAACCAACACGTTTGAGAACAGTATACTGCTTTGCCATAGCATACTGCAGATGTAGTATCAGTATCAGCAGTATTTTCCTTTGTAGCTAGTTTCTTTATCGGCCACGTGAAAATATGGACGATATACCACAACTTATCTGGTTTACATATGTGAATCAAGGTAAGCACGTTTCATGACACTGATTAACAGGTGACTATGATATTATTACATGTAGTTGTCATAAAAGACTTTGTGGTTCCTTTGTGGTTGAGTTATATATATATTAGACTTGTGGACGAGCAGTTTTTATATCTTGGAGTAGCTTGTAGTAGATAATCTTCTTTCCCATTTGTCATGTAGTGACAGGAGAGGTAAAGAATAGTATGGGACTATTTTTATTTGTCTTGGAAATATTAACAAGTCTCTCACACAGAGCGAAGTATAGAGTCCAGTCCCGCTAGCTATCTCTCTGTCTCTCTCTCAAGTTGCCAAGCTCTCTTTCCTAAATTCTGGTGAAACAGGAGACGTATCACGTGTGTTCCTTGTGGATGGAAAGTTTAAGAAGCCTGTGTGTGAGTATGTGTGTATGTGTGTGTATGGTCACTAGGGCTTTGTTCACGGGTGGACTGCTGACAACTAACTGCATCATCTCCTTACTGGCCACTGTCATCAGCTTTCCTCAGTGTAATTTGCAAGCTCATTTCCTTTTCCCAGGCTCACATAGGGCTGTCTATCTATCTATTTATCTATCTATCTATTATGATTTGTAATTATAATATGGAGTCCTGATATAGTTACAGTATCATATTATGTATGAATTACTACCCGACAAGCTTTCCCACTATTTCTTTCCCTCTCCCCGAAAGCATACCCACCGTCGCTCCTGGGGGAGGGGGAGTGGAGCGGTCTCTGGTCTCTGGCTGCGAGCACTTTCCAGTCCGACAGTTGGCTTATTATATTTAGGGAAGTTTAATATCATAGACAGATATATGCTTATGATGACAAAAGAGTATGCTAGTTGTATCATTTGATATCCATTTGTGCAAATAAGTTGTCATATTTAGCCTGTGTTATTAATCTGCTACAACTGTGTTTATCAAAATTACAAGAGAAGCTGGCAAATCCTCCACTTTACAGAATAGAATTAATATAATAAATTACTATATACTGTATGCATTTTACTTATTATTCACACATGGAGGATCATCAGCATAGCAAAAAGAATGAAGCAACATGCCATAGTAATTTATTATATTAATTCTGTTCTGTGAAGTGAAGGATTTGCCAGCTTCTCTTGTAATTTTGATAAACACAGTTGTAGCAGATTAATAACACAGGCTAAATATGACAACTTATTTGCACAAATGGATATCAAATGATACAACTAGCATACTCTTTTGTCATCAAAAGCGTATATCTGTCTATGATATTAAACTTCCCTAAATATAATAAGCCAACTGTCGGATTGGAAAGTGCTCACAGCCAGAGACCAGACCCCGCTCCACTCCCCCTCCCCCAGGAGGGAAGGAGACGACGGTGGGTATGATTTCGGGGAGAGGGAAAGAAATAGTGGGAAAGCTTGTCGGGTAGTAATTCATACATAATATGATACTGTAACTACATGTTATAATATCATAATCACCTGTTAATCAGTGTCATGAAACGTGCTTACCTTGATTCACATATGTAAACCAGATAAGTTGTGGTATATCGTCCATATTTTCACGTGGCCGATAAAGAAACTAGCTACAAAGGAAAATACTGCTGATGCTGATACTATCGGCACATCTGCAGTATCCTATGGCAAAGCAGTATACTGTTCTCAAACGTGTTGGTTGATTCTTTCGTGTTCGTGGTTTTGTTCGTTGGCACTACAGTGGAGTGTTGGGGTGGTGGTGACGGACTGTACATATCATATATTATTGGAATATCACATCCACTTGACATGTGCAAATTATTTAGTGACATTAAAATCAGTGTATTGTTAGATTTATGGTTGTTTCTAATTTTTTTTATCTGCCTTTATATGAATTTGATATCTCCATAATGCCACATTAACATATTGCAGATTACCTCCTGGTGTGTTATTGACGGTATTGGTAATTCACGTGAATGTTAAATCATAGATATGAACACAATACGTCGGTGCTAACACGCCTACCCAGCAACAATCTTAACGGGGCTGGGTGGAGGTGGGGGTGGGGTGTGGGGGTGGGGGAGTGTGGGTGAGGGTGAGGGTGGGGGTGGGGGGTGGGGGAGAGGTTGTTCGATTCCCTGCTCTTCTCTGGCCATGGTTTCAGCCAAGAGGGGGGATACCGATTGCTGCTCGCGACTGTACATTCCAATTTCCACTCAGTTAACACCGGCGTGCCGCAGGGGTCAGTTCTGGCGCCAACCCTATTCCTGGTTCATATTAATGATCTCTTATCTGTCACTCACAATCTCATCCACTCATACGCAGATGAAGCAACACTACATAGTTCATTCACACTCAGACACCCATTTACAAAGTCTAATATCTCTACCTCTCAACTCAGTACAGCCATCTCCATAAATCAAGATCTATCTACGATCAGTGAATGGGGACAAAACAACCTTGTCTCTTTTAATGCTAATAAAACTAAATATATACAATTTACTAATAGACAGATATTGCCAGATTCGTACATTACCTTCAGTGCTACTAATATTCCCATCTCCAAAAGTATTGAAATTCTTGGCATTTCACTTAACAATGCCCTCAGCTGGACCTCTCATGTCAGATCACTTGCTAAAACCGCCTCAAAGAAACTTGGATTATTGTATAGAGTCCGTAGCTTCTTCGCTGATGAGCAGTTAGCTATAATCTATAAAAGTCATGTGCGCTCTGAGCGTGAATATTGCTCACCCTTGTCGAATGGATATGGAGAGGTTGCATTAAAACAACAAGACAAAATTCAGAACAAAGCTGTTAGAATTATTAAGAACACTGACATTACAAATAAACTGCCTCTCCTTCAAGTAAGAAGGAATGTTGCCTCCCTTGCATTATTTTACAGATATTTTTTTGGCAAATGCTCAGCCGACGTTGCGTCCGTGGTGTCACTTTTCCATGCCTTCCATCGTGCTACACAGGCATCTGGTAGCGCTCATGACTGTAATGTCACTCAGCCATGTTGCAGAACTTCTGCCTATCAGAATTCTTTCATTCCCCAAACTGCACATCTCTGGAACTCTCTTCCCCAGAGTTGTTTCCCTCCAAATTTCAACCCACAGCTGTTCAAGTCTAACTGTTACAGATATTTTATGAACAGAGGACACCAGTACTCTGGTTTACGGATTATTTTTTTATTCATTTGTTTTTCCTTCCTCCGTTGTTATTTAAAAAAAAAAAAAAAAAAAAGACATTCTGTGTGTCTTTCCCGACTACTTGTGATTCAAAAAGAGGTAAATTACGTGGCATTAAGGTGAAGGGTGCGAGCTGGTCAACACATGACCGTCATGGCTTTGCCAGGTTAGTTTTACTTATTTTATATATGTTTGGCCAATTTATGAGGAGTTCTTATAACATGATACAAACTGAAAGAGGCAGTATGAGGATACAGAATATTTTCCTAAATGAAATGGATATAAGATATGCTATATGCTGGACCTTGTGTTTAGCCCATCTAACGTCCATACTTTCCTCTTTACTAGCATTAAAATGATGAGTTTAGCTGGTGAGAGAAAAAGTTTTGTATTCATTTAGTTTAAGGTACTGTATACTGTACTACACATGTTGGGCTATTTAATGTTAGATGTATGTATAGGGCTAAGACAGTTGTGAAAAATAATTCTTTTAAGGTTAATGATTGATTGTAGGTCCTTAGACACAACAAAGAAAAAAATATATATTACTGATTATGTCTTCTTTTGTTGACTAAATTAGTTGTAAGGAAGGAGTTCTAGAGTATCTGTCCACTTCTGTATCAAATCTCCATTCAGAAGTAGAAGCAGTCCTCAAGACATGTGCATATTTAATTCTGAGTAGCTCCTCAGTAAGGGAAAAACTTGGAGAAGCTGAACTGGGTAAATTTTTTCATTGAATATAACTCCCAAAATGCCACACTATTGCCAGCTCATTATTAACATTATATTTTAATCAGATGTGTTAAATGTAATATCCAATTAAATGAATGACCACAAAAATTAAAAGTAGTGCATGCACTATTGTGCTTTAGAATATGTGCTACACCGTTTACAACACTTATAATCAACTGTGATAGATAAAATAGGTTAGGTTCAGGAACATTATGCACATACATTAATACCTGATGTGCACCTACAAACTGTATTGTTTATCTATCCAGCTATTTATCGCCAAACGCTTTAATCCCGTAAGAGGTGGCCACAAAAAAATCGCTTCCGTTTCCCCTGCCATTTCGCTATATTTGAGCTATAATATTTTTGATGAGTATATGTGATTTCTCTTGTACAACGCCAAACATGACACTTGCAACAATCTGTGATACATACTGAAGATTAGGTAAAAAAAAAAAAAAAAAACTATTTTGTACATAAAAACATATACTGAAGTAGACTTATAATGGTGTGGGTCCATATTCTGTACATTGTAGGTTATGAAACATGAGTAATGATCTTATATTAGATTTAATATTTTCTTAATCAGCATGCTGCATGACGGATGTTTTGTAATATTATAAAATTATTTTACCTTATGTATTTACCTAACCAGTCATCAGATTTGTAAACTAGAAAGCACTCAGAGAACTCATACCTTCACCAATGCCATTCCCATTCAAAAGGATCCGGATTCGTGAAGATAATGTGTGAAATGCATAGGATCCAGATCCGCCCCAAATTTAATCAACTGTTCCTTGGCCCATGGCACACTCCCGCAAAATTTTATTGACATTCATTGGGAAATTTTGGGGATACTGTGCGGGACACATAGGATCCGGATCCACCCCCAAATTAAATCAATTCTTTCTTGGTCCATGGCCCACAGTTCCACAAAATTACATTGGAATTCATTGAGAGCTTTTGGAGATATAGTGGAGGATGCTTCGGATCTGGATGCGGAGCTGCCCCAAAATTTTACCCCCACCGTTCGACAAAATTTCATTGTAATTCATTGAGAACTTTAGAGATATCGTGTGGACAAACAGACTGACATAGTTGAATACATAACCTCCTTCAACTTAGTTGGAGGAGGTAACGACTGTGATGTAATACCATAGGTTAGGAAACATGCAAATACAATAGCCTCTTTAAATGAGTAATTATACTGCATGGGGTATTATATACACCGAGTTTATATATATATATATATATATATATATATATATATATATATATATATATATATATATATATATATATATATATATATATATATATATATATATGATGAAGAAGTGAAAGAACTATGTACTATGTGGGGTGGATGTGACTGAGAAATTTAGGAGAAATACTGAGGTGGTTTGGACATGTGGAGAGAAAGGAAAATGAAAAGCCGACTTAGAGGGTGTACGTAAGTGAAGTGGAGGGAGGAAGATGGAGAGGGAGACCGAGGATGAGGTGGAGGGATGGAGTTGAGAGGCATATGAGGGAAGGAGGAGTAAGTTGGGGGGAGGGCAGTCAAATGGTGGGTAAAGAAGCGACTTGGAGGCGTTTTGTCTGTGTCCATCCTTTGCGGGAGTAGGGCGTCGGGCTATTATATATATATATATATATATATATATATATATATATATATATATATATATATATATATATATATATATATATATGCTTGATGGTGCAAAAGTGGACATAATTATGTGGACAGACTACTCTAACACTAAATGAAAGAGGGTGGGAGTATGGATGGGGTATGGGCACGGGATTAGTTGAAAATGAAAGGGCAAAGGAGGGTGTATGTATTGTTGTGTGCAAGAGATGGAAGGAGAATATGAGAAAGTGTGGATCAGTTAATTCAAGGACTGTGTGGGTAAGACTGAAAGTAGGAATAAGAAGGTTGTTTATGCCTCAATGCAAGATCGTGCAAGGAGAGGGAAAGAAGAGTTCTGGGCAAATGTGGAAGTCTGAATAGACAAATCTGAGAGGAACGAGTGTTTTTGACCAGAGATAATAGAAACGTAGAGAATGTGAAGATGTATGGAGTAGTTGGTGAGTGGGGTGTGCCTATGGAAGTGGATGAGAATGGCAGTGCTCTAGTGCTCTAGTGGACGTTTGTGCCGGGAGGGTGTTGGTGATAGCCAATACATTATTTAGGCACAAACTGATCCACAGGCATACGTAGTGAGTGATGACAAGGGCGGATGGTGAACTGAATGAACGGAAGGCAATGACTGATTATGTGCGTGTGTGGATGACAGAATGAGAAGGATCCAAGTGCATGCAGAGGTTGGGGGAAAGGACTTTCTGACAATCACTTAGTGGTGATGAAAGACAACGTGCAAAGGCAACGGATGAAAAGAAGAGAAGGACAGGAGGAAGTAGTCCATACAAGGAAAGTAGAAATGTTGCAAGAGGAATTAAAAAAAAAAAAAACGAATATAAGAAGTGGATGAGCGAATGGATAATTATGATTTGGAGCAGCTGGGATACGAGGAAAGCGTGTCCAAGACATTCACAGAAGAAATATGTGCAGCATATGAGGTGGTGCTTGCGATGAAGAGAAGACGAAAGAGGAAGCATGGAATAACATTGTGGAAAGAAGAGGTGAGACAGGCTGTTGCGCAAAAGAACAAAGCATATGATGAGTGGATGGCAAGCGGAGGCATGGAGGAAATAAAGGGACGGAAAAGAGGGTTATATGCAGAGAGGAAGAGAGAGGTGAAAAGATTAGTAAGAGAGACTTAGAAGAGTGGATGAGGAATTTGGAAGGAACTTGAGTGTAAAGTGGAAGGAATGTAAAAAAAAATATGTTTTGGAAGGAGGTAAAGAGAGATAGAGTGATAAAAAAAAAAATAGTAGGGGAGTGAAACATAAAAATAGTATAATGATAGTGGAGAAGAGGGGGGGGGGAATTAGTAGATGGAGGGAACACTTCAAGGAACTGTTAAACATAGAGAATGAAAGTAATGCGAGTATAAGTGGCTGGGGAATGGCTGGAAGAAGGAGGGAGGTGAGAAGGGATGAAAATATCAAAAGTATGTAAGTAGTGAAAACAATGAAGAAAGTCAAAATGGGGAAAGCCCCAGGAAGTGATGGAGTGTGTGGTGAAATGATGAAGCATGGGGGAAGAGTAGTACAATGGATATGGACATTGGCCTGCAAGGAAGTTAGAGTCCCAGAGGATTGTAAATCAGGCATAATTATTACCTTGTACAAAGGAAAAGAAATGTGTGGTAATCATAGGAGTATTTGTCTTCTTAGTGTAATAGGAAAAGTATATGGTAGGATACTTACTGACAGGGAAATAATACAGGAATTAGTTGGTGAAAAACAGGGAGGTTTAACCCCTACACCGGGGGGTTGTTTTTGCGCTCCTTGCGCTTCTCGCGAGGATATTCGTGCTCTGACTGACTTTTTAAAAATATTTGCCAAAACACAGTTATTAGTCCAAGAATATTAAGATTAAATAAACATGTGGCACATACCTTCAGCTTTCCCCTGGGATGTTTGTTGAGCCTTCGTCGTCTACCGTAGGACTTTTGGAGACTTCTGAAGTTGGGTAACGAAGTCTACACTTTACACTTCCCAATTCCCCGTAATATGGTTACCACTGCCTGATATAACTACAAACACTATTCTTTGAATTTCAAGTAGTGTGGAATCCATATTCCAAACAAAAAAAAACACTGTGAAAGCAATGAAAATTACGAGTGCATACGAGCTTTCCTCCCGTACTGGGTCCCCAATGGTATTTTGAGGTGGAGCTGTCATTTATTATTTATAAACACACTCACACTTTATATTCCTAGTACTTTATTACACTTATTTATATATACAATATTTATAAGTTTCTTTCAGTCTAGTAGTTTATTTTCACTCCAGGCATTCACTCTCTCATCCTGTATACTAGCATAGAGAGTGAATATGTCACTTTCACTTTCATTACTCCCAGTATTCATACATGCTAGAGTGAAGCTTTCACTTTCATTACTCCTAGTATATATACTCGTATTCTTATATTACTACTCATTTACATTTCTGTTTACATGCTCTATTTTATTTCCATTATTTACATTTCTATTTTATTTGCACCATGTTATGCACTGTCACTTGCAGTAACTTATAAAACTATTTTCCACTGTTCACTTATATTTACATTCATTGCTTTCACTTGCTGTTTACACATTATTTGCACATTATATACATTTCTACTTGCACTGTTTTAGAGTCACCAGAAAGATCGTAGTCACTGTCCATCATTTTCATTGATAAAATAGCCAGTTCACGTTCCACAGCAGTCACTTAGCCCTTTACCCCTTTCCACATGAGGTTTAGTAGGGGTAGATGTCAAAGGGCCCTTTGCATGGGGCTAAAAAGCAGCGGAATTTGACAGGCGCGAATCCAACGTGATTTCACCTTGAAAGACGACAGTAAACTGAATGCTGTGGCCTAGGGGCAGTGAAGGGCTGCCAATGTCAGCGTGGTGACAGCTGCTAATATATACGCTATGAAATGATTGGCAGGGAATCTTGACAATACATAATAAATTAGGATGTTCCAGGTGAATGTAAATATCACTTAGGCTCCTCCCTTCCTATCTTATATATATTTCTGTTATGAGAACAGGTCATACAGCATATTTCAAGGGGAAATAAACAGGGAAAATTAGTGAACGAGTGCACATGAGGTGTTGCCAGGTGATAATTAGCCCATTCCAGATGTATGGCAGTATCAATTACCTTTTCTCTTTCTTTTATATATTATTTTGTATAAGAATAGGGCAATGGGCAAATTCAATGGATAAAATGAGTGGAAAAATCCGTCCAGCATTTGTGTAGCGCAGCGCAGCTGCTGCAGGAGGAGAGGGTACTGGAAGGGAGGTAAGTAGTAGGGGAGTCAAGGACAGGGGAAAAATTGCTAAATTGTCAACAGTGGATGGGAGTACAGGCGAAATTAGCAGAACTGAGTATAGCTGCACACTGGTAGTGCTGGTAGATGACACAAGCCACCCCTTGAAAGCCCAGGCAAATTCTAAATAACACAGAATCACAAAAGTGACGCCCTGCGGTATGATCCCATGCTCCTGAGCATCATGAAAGTGATGCCCCATGGTTAAGGGGTTAAGGAAATGAAGAGGTTGTGTAAATCAGAGATTCATCCTTTGGTCTTTAGTGGAAAAGTTTCTAGAGAAGGGAAAGAAGTTGTATGCGGCCTTCATGGATTTGGAGATGGCATATGACAGGGTGAATAGACAACGATTGTGGAAAGTATTAAGAATATATGGAGCAGATGGGAAGTTGTTGAAGGCAGTGAAGAGTATGTATGACGGTGTGAAGGCTGCAGTGCGTGCAGATATTAAATTGAGTGAATTTTTCTCTGCTGATTTTCACAGCACGTTTGTTAGTCTGTCATTTAACTCATCAGTGCTACATTCAACACTGCATACAGCCTGAAATCTATTCCTTATTTCCAACTGAAAGGCTGCTTTGTTTTCATTTACTTTTATTGGGCATATCTTTTATCTCTAATCATCTTTTTTCTTTCACTTCTGAAACTGAATCTGGCTGTGCAACCCACCATTCATTGGTCACTTCCTATATGTACTTTGCTGAAAGCTGTGGCATTTATGATCGCATTTTTCTTATCTGGTATAATGAAGTCGAATTCATTCTTTGTTTCTTTATTTGGGCTTCTCCAGGTCTACTGTCTCCCTGTTCTTTTGTGAACAAATGTGTTCATATATATATATATATATATATATATATATATATATATATATATATATATATTAATAAACAGAACAGAGGAAGGAAAAAACAAATGAATAAATAAAATGACAGATACACCAGGTCTTCTACATTAATTAAAAAAGCTGTCAAAGATGGACTTTAACAGTCGTAGGTTGAAGTTTTGGGGGAAAACAATCTGGGGAAGTGAGTTCCAAAGGGATGAAGTTCTGGGAAGAAAAGAATTCTGTTAGGCAGAATTTCTGCAATATGGCAATGTGACAGTCCAGTTATGAGCTCAATCAGATGCCCTTGTAGCACGGGGGAAGGCATGGAAGGGTGGCACAATGGATGCACTTCGTCTGAACATTTGCCTTAAAAGTATCTATAGTATAGTGCAAAGGAGGTAACACTCCTTCTTATTTGAAGGGAGGTAGTTCATTTGTAATAGCAGGTTATTAATAATTCTAACAACCTTGTTCTGAATTTTGTCTCGTTCTTTTTGTTCTAACTTTCCATATCCATTCCACAAGTGTAAGCAATATTCCAGGTGAGAGCGCACATGACTTTTATAAATTATAGGTAACTGCTCGTCAGCGAGGAAGCTGCGGACGCTGAACAATATTCCAAGTTTCTATGAAGCGGTTTTGGTAAGTGATCTAACGTGAGAGGTCCAGTTGAGGGTATTGTTAAGTGAAGCACCCGAAAGTGCAACACTTCTAGAGACAGGAATATTAGTAGCACTGAAGGTAAGATAGGACTCAGGCAGTATCTGTGTATTAGTAAATTGTATATACTGTATTAGTTTTACTAGCATTAATAAAAACAATATTATTTTGTACCCATTTTGTGATTTTAGATAAGTCTTGATGTATGGAGATTGCTGTACTGATTTGTGACTTAGAGATAATGAACTGTATATATATATATATATATATATATATATATATATATATATATATATATATATATATATATATATATATATATATATATATATATATATATTGCTGTACTGAGTTGCGAGTTAGAGATAACGAACTGTGTGTGTGTATACAGGTATATATACATAGATACACACACACACACACACACACACACACACACACACACATATATATATATATATATATATATATATATATATATATAAATTTATGAATATACAATTTTATAGGTTCACCATTTGACCTGTGATATGGTAGGTTAAAACATTGTATATAATGCTTATTTTTATTATTAAGGTTTTGTCACGGCTACAGTACTTAATGTGCAGCCGTTTATTAAACCTTAATGAATGACATTTGTGTGTATGTGTGTGTGTGTGTGTAATTCACCGGGTCGTTCAGGATCACTTGATGGTCGTGATCGTCAGCTTTTACCCTCCCGGAAGGGAGCTGGGAGCTCATATAGTCCGATCCAAGGGCAAGGCTGTGACCTTCACACACGTACACACCCGTCCCCTTGCTCAAGGGGGACAGTAACCACCCACTTCGTCAGTGAAACTTTTCGCAACCTGAGCGAGGCGCGAACTCCCGTCTACCAGATGGCAAGCGAGAACGTTACCACTGAACCAACGAGCGTGTGTGTGTGTGTGTGTGTGTGTGTGTGTGTGTGTGTGTGTGTGTGTGTGTGTGTGTGTGTGTGTGTTCTTAACTAATTGTTCTTACATAATTTTATTTTTACTGGATTGAGTCAAGCTCGTAGTGTCCCGTATTTTAATACTATATTATCATAATATTAAAACTGTGAATGTAACTTTCACACACGATTTCTTCCGGTAATATATTCCATTGATCTATTGCCCTGTCTGGAAAACTGAATTTTCTTGCACCTTTCTTTATTTTTTTTAAATTATATTATCTCACTCAAACTCGCTTCCGAGGAGTTGTTTCCCCCCAAACTTCTACCTACAGCTATTCAAGTCCAACTGTTGCAGATATTTTATGAACAGAGGACGCTAGTGATCCGGTGTATGGAGTCCTTTTATGTATTTATTTATTTTTCCTTCCTCTGTTCTGTTCTTTAATATATATATACTTGCTGTGTCTTCTTGATTAATGACTGTCTAGGTATTAGGTACACGTTGATGTTAATATTTTCTTTTCCTTCAACACATTAATATAGCGTCATCATATCACCTGTTTTTCATCTCTCTTCTAATGTTGGTAATTGTAGCTTATCAAGTCTTTCTTCATTGCTGAGACCTCTCAGGCTTTGCACCCATCTTGTGGCTGCTCTTTGCACCTTCTCAATCTTCTCAACATGCTTTTTCTAGTGTGAGTTTCATACTACCGCTGCATATTCAAGCGTTGGTCTCATGAATGATGTATTTATCTTCTATGTCATTTCCTCACTGATGTACATAAAGTCTACTCTCATATTCGCTGAAAGGTTATACATGTTCTTTTCCGTTCACATGGTCTTCAGATGATAGTCTGTTAGTGATAATTACTCCCAAATCTTTCTCCCTGTCATATGCCAGTAAACTGTTACTCCCTTAATTATAGTTCCAGCCAGACCTCTTTACACTCTTTACACTCTTTCCAAATTATATTAAATGGCATTTTTCTGCACTGTCCATCTTCCATTTATGACTCGATTCATATAAAATCGTTAGATCCTTACATGAGGGGAACTAGGGACCCCCTCCTCTGTTTTTTAGTTCCTAAAAAGAGACAGGCCAGAGAAAGGGATGGGGGATTGAGTTATCCCCGTACCCTGAAGGTTGGGTCTATGAATGTGCGTGGATGTAGTACGATTGAGGCTAAAAGGGAGGAGATTGGGAGAATGTTTGTGAGAAGAAAGTTGGATGTGTTGGCTTTGAGTGAAACGAAGATGAAAGAGAAGGGTGAGTCTATGGTTGGAAGTGTGAATGGAAGATTGTCAGGTGTTGATAGAGGAAGGGCAAGAGAAGGTGTGGCCTTGTTAGTGAGTTCGGAAGTACAGCGTGTGTGATTGAATGGAAGGAGGTGTGGTCGAGACTGATGTGGGTGAAACCGAAATTTGAACGCGAGTTCTGGGTGTTTGTTAGTGCATATAGGCCTGGTAGTGAAAGGGATGAACAAGAGAGGGAGTCTTTCTGGAATGATGTTGATGAGTGTCTGCAGAGTTTTGGAGCGAATGTGAATGTGGTAATAATGGGAGATCTGAATGCTAGAGTGGGAAATGTAGCAGTTGAAGGTGTAGTTGGTATGCATGGTGTGCCTGGAAGAAATGAAAATGGGGAACGAATGATAGCGATGTGTGTTGAGCGAGAGATGGTGATTGGAAATACGCTGTTTGAGAAGAAAGATATTTATAAGTATAGATGAGTGAGACAGGAGGGTGGAATGGTTGTAGATAAAGCATTGATGGACTATGTGGTTGTGTCTAGGAATGTAATAGGAAGATTGTTGGATGTGAGAGTTCTGAGAGGGGAGGGTGGAGGTATGTCTGACCACCACTTGGTGGAGGGAAATTTAAGGGTAGGTAAGAGATGGGTGAGAGCTAGGAGGGTTAGGTGTGGCAGGGAGGTTTTGAAAGTGAGTGAGTTGGATAAATGAGAGAAAATGATAGAGTATCAGGAGAAATTGAAAGATGAGTGGAACGCAGTGAAAGATCAGGAAAATGGCAGTGTGGAGATGGAATGGCAGTTGTTTAAGAGTGCTGTGGTGGGGCATGCAGAAGAGGTGTGTGGTGTGAGACGTGTGGGTGGTGGTGTAAGAAAAGGAAGTGAATGGTGGTGCGAGGAAGTAAGTATGACTGTGGCTGAGAAGAGACATGCATATGAAGTGTGGCTGCAGAGGAAGGATGAGGTGTCATATGAGAGGTATAAGGAAAAGAAGAATAGGGCGAGAAGGGCTGTGCGTGATGCTAAAGTGGCAGCAGATGAGAGGTGGGGTAGGCGACTGACAGAGAATTTTCAACAAAATAAGAAAACGTTTAGGAAGGAGGTGAAAAGGGTGCGAAAGGGAGAGTCTGGCAAGGAAGAGAAAGTAAATGCAGAGGATGGAAGGATGTTAAATGAGATGGATGCAGTTAGGAAGAGATGGGCAGAGTATTTTGAAAGATTGTTAAATGTAGAGGAGGAAAGAGTGGCTGAGATTGTGCCAGATGCAACGGTGCAAGGAATAAATGTGTTGGAAGAGTTGAATGATTCTTTGATTACGAAGGAGGAAGTGGGGAAGGCAGTAAAGGAGATGAAAACAGGGAAAGCTGGGGGTATGGATGGGTGTGCTGTGGAATGCCTGAAGGGTGGTGGAGTGACTACTGTTGACTGGTTAGTAAGATTGTTGAATGTGTGCTTTGTGAAAGGTATGGTGCCAGTTGACTGGGCAAGTGGTTGTGTGGCCCCATTGTATAAAGGCAAGGGTGATAAGTATGAATGTACTAGCTTTAGGGGTATAAGTCTGTTGAGTATTGTAGGTAAGGTGTATGGTAGAGTGTTAATTATGAGGGTTAGATAGGGTACAGAGGAAGTGATTGGTGATGATCAGTGTGGCTTTAGAAGAGGGAGGGGATGCGTGGATCAGGTGTTTGCTGTGAGACAAGTGTGTGAAAAGTATTTAGTGAAAGGCAAGGATGTTTTGGGCATTCATGGATTTAGAGAAAGCGTATGATAGAATTGATAGGGAGTCTTTGTGGACTGTTTTAAGATTGTATGGACTTGATGGTAGGTTACTAAAAGGGCTGAAAAGTTTTTATGTAAATAGCAGAGCGTGTGTAAGAGTGGAAAATGCTGTGAGTGATTGGTTTCCCGTGAGAGTGGGGCTGCGACAGGGGTGTGTGATGTCGCCTTGGTTGTTTAATATTTATATGGATGGTGTTGTAAGGGAGATGAATGCAAAAGTGTTAGGCGGAGGTCTGAGTCTGATGAATGTTGATGGTGGAGGGTGGAATCTGAAGCAGCTGCTGTTTGCAGATGATACTGCACTGGTAGCTGATTCAGAGGAGAGATTGAGACAGTTGGTAGAGGAGTTTGGAAGGGTGAGTGAAAGGAGGAAATTGAAAGTAAATGAGAATAAGAGTAAAGTCATGAAGTGTACGAGGTTGGTAGATGGCAGGGGGATGAATATAGTTTTGAATGGTAAGTTGCTTGAGGAGGTAGAGTGTTTTAAATATTTAGGGTCACATTTTGCTGTGGATGGAAGAATAGATGGAGAAGTGAAGTTTAGAATGAATGAAGTAGGAAAGGTGCTGGGAGAAATGAAAAAAGTGTTTAAATGTCGTTCGCTTAGAATGGATGCAAAGAGAAGACTGTATGAGGGTGTTGTGGCACCGATTGCATTATATGGGGCTGAAACATGGAATATGGGTGTAGCAGAGAGGAAAAATTTGAATGTAATGGAGATGAGGTGTCTGAGGAGTATGTGTGGAGTGACGCGTATGGATCGAGTGAGAAATGATGAAATGCGAAGGAGAACTGGAGTTGTTTGGGAGATGGCTGGTAGAGCTGAGCAGAGGGTGTTGCTATGGTTTGGGCATAGAGGGATTGGATAATGAGCGATTGGTGAAAAAGATAACTGGATCTGATTTGAGAGGTTTATTGCTGAGAGGGAGACCACGAATAGGATGGATGGACAGTGTGAAGAGAGCGCTGGATGCGAGAGGGATGTCTGTTGAGCAAGGAGGAGTGGCTGTGCGTGACAGAAATAAATGGAGAGAAATTGTGAATGAATAAATGATGACGCAGCCCTGAGGGGATATTCTCCCGCATTTGGTCTGATCAGCTAGTCAGGTCAGGTGCGGGTAAGGGGATGGGTCTATTATGATGTGTCAGGGGTTAACCAGCTCTGCTGTCGGGCCCAGCTGCGGATGTCACTGATTGCACTGCGCAGTTGACCCTTGTGTGGTGTGATGTGGTGAGGATCTGTCCGTTCTCCCCTTTGGGGCTAAGATGCGAATGAATGTGTTTGAATGGATGAGTAAATGGGGAGTGTGTCGTCCTGTCTCAGCTACCTCCCCTTCCTTGGGGGAAGCAGCCTAGGTATATAGATAGATAGATTGTATTTTGGCATCATCAGCAAACATATTCATGGCACTCATTGTTCCGATGTTTTCATTTGTATTATTTATATATACCAGAAACATGATTGGTATCAACACTGAACCCTGGGGTACACCACCTGTTATATTTGTCCAGGACGAGTAATTTCCTCTTGATATTGTTCTCATTTCTCATTCTCTCACAGAGTCCTGCGTCCACTGCAGTAAATTCGTCTGGATACATCCTTTCTATTCATGTTTCCTTATCATCCTTTCATGAGGAACTCTCTCAAAAACTACTTTGAAATCTAAGTATATACTGTTTACCCATCCATCACTTTCTTACACTGTTTTTGCCAATCTGTTATAGTACCTTAAAATATTTGTTACGCATGATTTTCTTTTTCTAAACCCAAATTGCCTTTCTGATAACATTTCAGACTTTTCCAAATGTTCTACCCATCTCTATTAACTTTTCTGTTATTTTGCTGAGAACACTAGTAACTGAAACTAGTCCTTAGTTCAGTGGGCATTGTCTGCTGCCTTTTTTATACAGAGGGACTATGTTAGCCTTTTTCCATATTTCTGGTAATTTGCCTTGCTTTAGTGGCTTTTGAAATACAAATTGCATGGGTTTCTTTAATTCTTCTGCACATTCTCTTAACATACATTTGGACATTTCATCTGGTCAGTTTGCTTTCTCTGTATCCAAGTTATTCATTATTTCTTCAGTTTCTCTTGTATTAAGATAAATGTTTCCTAGTTAGTGTGGCGTTGCTTGTGTTATGTCAGCCATTTCAAATGGCCGTTCTATCGTGGATGCTGACTGGAAATTATTATTTAGAATTTCGCAAATTTCTTGTTCCTTAACATAGTTCTTTGTCAACTACCTGCTGTATCATCTGGGTCAACACACTCATATACTCTATATTTATATTGATCAGGTCAGTGACTAACCTCACTTTACTTTAAAATTATCATGACGATGCTCATTTCAGTTTTGTCTCTTGTTATTTTATTCTTTATTTCTTCCTCTTTCTCGTCCACTATTATTATTGATTTGTTCATGTCAACTGTCTCCCCACGTAATTTTGGATTTTTCCTTATTCTCTTCTTAACTTCCTGCCTGATGTTTACATTTTCAAACTCTATTGGATCAGTGCATTGTCTGCTCTTTACTTCACCCTTTTCTTTTAAAATATGAACCTAAGTTGTTTTCGCCTCATCCTTTACTGTGCAAACTGCGTTAACCGATTCTTCAAACACTATGTTCTTTTCTAATATGTTGTTTGTCTGTTTTATTCTGTCTATCGATTGCCCGACGCCTTAATCCGTAAGGGGTGGCCACAAACAAATCGCCTCCATGTCGCCCTGTCCCCCGCCATTTCACTGCCCTGGTCACAGCTCACACACCCCTCTCTCATATACCTCTCCACTCCATCCCTCCATCTCATCCTTGGCCTCCCCCTCCCTCTCTCCTCCTCCACCTCACTCACACTCTCCTCGTTAGTCTCTCACTATCCATCCTCCTGTTTTATTACTTCATCATTTTCCTTTTTTGCTTAACATTTCCTGGTGATTCACCACTTCAATACTCATTTCTCTTATTTTGCTTTTCAAATCACTTCTGCTCACATTTCACGTATTTCAACATCTTTTTTCTTCACCTATATTGTCAGTTCTTCATTCGTTTTTTTTTTTTTTTTTTAATTAATTTTTTCCACTCACACTGTAATTCCCTTTTAATCTCAATGAATTCCTCTCTAACTTCTTAACTCTTTCTGATAACATTTTAAATCATTCTACATCCACCAAGTCACAATAGACGGGATCCTTTTTACTTTTCTGTCTAGTCTGAGTGTGCTATTGTTTCTCGTTCATTTGATTTTTCTTTTTCTTTGTAAATCCTAGTCAGCCATCTGTTTATTGCCACTGTCACTAGTTGTATGTTTGCCACTTATTTTAATACCTTTTTTTTTTCCGACTTTTACATAAAACACTCCACTTATACAACATGGACATGAGTGTGACCGATACTACAAAATTTTTACCTAGGCGATAGTTTGGCAACTGTTGTCTCAGGAGCTCCATCCAACGTCCATCCGTCCTGTCTGACTGCTCAGCAGAGAGAGAGAGAGAGAGAGTGCTACATGGCTGTTCTTGGTGATAGTGCAGCTGAATGTTTTGTTGAAATATGCGCGGCAATATTACAGTAATGGGATGTAAGGTAAATATAGAGGAATAATGTTGTTTTCCTGACATTTCCCAAATTATTATTTTTATGTTTTAAATACTTAAAAGAAAAACAATTCTCTTCTAATCCACAGAGGGAGGTAAGCCTAGATAATATGCCAATGGGAACCACATCACCAGAGTTATGAATATCCAGAACAGCCTTTTAAATTCAGCCTGACTCAATCAATCTTACAAACCGCTGGCAAGATAAGTAAACAGTGCCAGTGTTGATCGAACTAGTTTCGTCTGGCAACTCGTTACTGATCATTGTATGCCTAGAAATAAACCGAGCTGAGGCGTAGAGAAAAATATCAGTTTATTTCAGCTTTATGTATTAAGAAAGCTCCATTGGTGCGAGCATGGAATAACAATTGTTCAAAAATGCGCAGTAAAATATGAGCAGTAGTAAAGTGGCGTTTCCTAGCAATGATCACTGATCTTTAAATGTAGTCTTAAGAAGTGGGATTTGCCGGTTAGGTAGTCGAGGAGCTTCTCGACATTTCCCAATATTTACCGTAGGTTTCGGTACAAGTCAGAGTTGCCAGTTTGCCTGCTGTTTGTGAGCGTAGTTGTTTCGTAAGTTATGCATTAATTTTTGTGCTCTTTTTCTTTATAACGTTTTATGTGACTGTCTATTAAATTGCGTAATTTAATTTGGGTATGTATGCTAAACAATTTAGAGTGTTGTACAGTGTAAGAAACTCCAGCATGTATTGGTTATCTCCGAGTTGGCAACTGTTATTCTCGTAGAATGTAGAAATTCAGAATATAGGAAGCTTATATAAGGATGGGGAAGAGACTAGACTGAAGTCAGTCGGTTCTCAGTTCAGTTTGAGTGCCAGTGCAGTGTCAGTGAGGTTTGTATATTTTCGGTACTTGTGGAAACAGTGAAGTGTTGTTGGCCAATAGTGAAGAGTTATTGAAGTTTGTATGTCACCGGACTAATGTATGGCCAGGCCTCCACTATAGGTGGAGGAAATCTTCAAACGAACGAACGAACCGGAACTTGTGAAAATAGTGACGTGTTGTCAAGCATTAACCCGTACTCTCCCGTCATCGTACGTCGTACAACGGTCCATAGGAGCCGCCATAAACCTGTCTTCGTATGCCGTACGATTCGCAATTGCAAGGAACATTGCTTGCACATTTTTCAAATTTCGCGGGTCATTCGTGGCAGGCAGACACGTGAGACCTTATGGCGGCAGCTAGTGATGGTATATATATATATATATATATATATATATATATATATATATATATATATATATATATATATATATATATATATATATATCAAATATGAGAGAGAGAGAGAGAGAGAGAGAGAGAGAGAGTTTATCAGAGGAAGAAGGAAGAGAGGGAAAGGGAATGTGTAAGGAAGAGTGTGCTTGTGACCATATTCAATCAGTACGATAGATAATAAGGTAATCTTTGTATATTTTGTAATGTGAACAAAAGAACAATACTGATCATGTGTGTGAAAACTCAGTAAGAGACAAATATAGTGTTGGCGGGAGAGTGAGAGGTGCATGGCGCGAGGTGGATGGGAGGTAAGGTGGAGCTGAGGTAAGGTGGAGCTGAGGTGAGGTGGAGCATCTCCCGCGCTCACCTCCCACCACACAGCAATCCCGTGCTACTTATTATAGGGCTGTGATGAGTGTACATACCTCTAATAAAATTTTTCAAAGTGTGTTAGTGGAAACAACAGTATCAGTTGGTCAAGTGTGCCAGAAATCGGCGATTTATGGGTGGTACCATTATGAACCTACATTATATTCACCCATTTATATATATATATATATATATATATATATATATATATATATATATATATATATATATATATACAGTATATATATATATATATATATATATATATATATATATATATATATATATATATATATATATACCACAATATTGTTGCTGTATATGTACTTTTGTAGCAAATAGATGTAAATATATGGATTTAGGTTAGTTTTGATTAGTTACCCTCCTCATTCCCACTGAAGAAAACAGAGCAACTGCACCAACCCAGCCACAAAAAACCTGGCTAAGGTGAAAGGGACGCACCTTAGGAGCACTTTGAGGTGACGAGAGCAACTTTCTCAGTGATTTTCATTAGTTTCTCACCAAAAGGGAATGTTTGAGAGGAAAAAAAAAATCGGGCTTTCAGGTCGTGGGGGGGCCCGAAAAAACCGGGAGGGTATGGGTTAAGTGTGATTCAGGGCTCTTGTTTGGCGAGCCACAGCTCGCAAATGCGAATATTTATTCCCTTCTGTGAACAAGTTTTACATCCAAGTCGCCTTTCGGCGACGAGAAAATACATCCACTTCAAAACCCAGAAAACTACAAAATAAGTAAATCGCACTTATATGAACAAAAATGCACGTTGTGATCGATTATTAAGTCTTTCCTTGTCGCCATTCTGAATGTATATAAATAGACCAACGAATGTTGCCGAGCGCACCCGAACTAAAGCCCGAACATTACAGAGATGGTTTGTTTACAAATATTGCGGCTCGTAGTCAGTTTGGCTACTAAAAATGTATTTGGCTCGTAAGTCTGAAACCTTAGGAGCCAAGTGGCTCACAACCATCTGCAGTCAGCAAGAACCCTGTGATTGCAGTTAGTAAAGTTTGTATAGTTCCAGTGACTGTGAAAACAGTGATGTGAAGTTGGAAAGCATTGTGATTATTTAAAGGCCGACCATAGGAAGAACAACTCACTGGGTAACGTCCTTCCTGTACTGTACTACTGCTGTTGGAGCCTGTGGCAGTGTGAGGTGGGGATGTAACACTGGTGTCAGGAGTAGGATAATAATATTAAAGTGCTGCAGTGTGTCTAAGCTTCGACATGGAAGCAGGAGGCGTGCAGACAAGATCCCGAGTTGGGCAGGAGGACAAGGTGTCATTGGCAGCAATCATCGAGCTATTACAGGCACTGAAGGAAGGACAGAAAGAACTTAAAGGACAAATACATGCACAAAGTAAAGAACTCAAAGAACTATTACAGGCACAAAGTGTACAGTTGAAACCACAGAGTGAACTTTTTTTTTTTTTATGTGAGGAAGAAGGAACCAAAGGCAGTGAGCCCGCAATACTGTTCCCTCCAAGAGAAAAACAAAATACAAGAGAGAGCCAAATTCAAGATCCATTCATTTCGAGATGCCTGGACACACTGCGTCTGAAAGAGTGGAGATCATAGGAAGTAGGAAATACATACAGAGGGAGACAGTTCCAGAGTTGACCTGTTGCATAAATGAAGGACTGGGAGTAACAGTTGACTCTTGCATTAGAGAGTTGGACAGAAAAGGGGTGAGAGTTTGCTGCTAGATGGGTGCTACACGCCCGTCGTAGAAGTGGAGGAATGCATGTAGACAGTTCAGAGGAACAGTGACCATTGAAGTAGCGATAGAAAAGAGATAAAGATGCAATATTGCGGCAAAGAGACAGGTTGAAGGGAGTCGGTAAGAGGGGGAGAGTTAATGAGACGAAAAGCCTTTGACTCCACCCTATTGAGAAGAGCTTATGTGGGGAGCCTCCCCATACGTGAGAGTTGTACTCCACACAAGGGCAGATAAAACCACTGTATAGAGTCAACAATTGTGCAGGGGTAAAGAAGGAACGGAGTTGGCTTAGCACACCCAATTGCTTGGAAGCAGATTTTACAAGAGATGTAATATGATCTTTCCAAGACAAGTCACGAGCAAATGAAACCCCGAGCATGTTCAACGATGATACAGGATTAAGTTGAGTATTATTAAACATAAGTGGGTATACCTGTGGAAGATTTTGTCGGGTTGATAGGTGCAAAAACTGAGTCTTTGATGCATTAAAAACAACAAGATTATTTTTACCCCAGTCAGAGATACGAGCCAAGTCAGACATTAGGTGTGCCATAGCCTCATCCCTTGCCTGTTGAAGTAACTGCTGAGATGGTCGTTGTGGGAATTGAGTGGATTGATTGATCGATTGATTGTAGTAGAAACTGGCGGCGCAACTGCTAAGGTCATATGCCGCCGGACAACAAGCTAAAACACATGGCAAATAAATTGTGCATAGTTAATAACTTTTTCTAGAAAAATTACACTGAAAATAATAAAGGAATACTTAAAAGAGAAAACAATTTCTTATAAAAGTGGAAGGAGGCCCGCCTCCTGAAGAAAACCAAAAACATCAGTAAAAACACTATGGGCTTCACCAAGCATCAAGGAGAGACAGTAGGCACCATCTACCCCTGCATGCCTATGGAAGAATCTCCAACGCAGGTCCCCCAAACTTGGACACTTGACCAGCAAGTGACGGACAGTAAGGGGAACAAAGCAATCATCACAGTACGGTTGAGTCTCGCCACTCATCAGGAACCCATGTGTAAGCCAAGAGTGCCCAATGCAAAGCCTAGCAAGAGCTACCTCCAATCGCCGAGGCATGGAAGGGAGAACCCTTGGCACAACCACTCTCTGGAAGACCTCTTTCAGCTAATTATGAGCAACACCATCCCAGCGTCTCTGCCAACACACATGCATTCTGTCCCGCAAGTAAGGTGTTAGATCAGATGCAGGAAGCGGATATTCTGTTGGGGGCTGTTGAGTAGCCACAGCCTTGGCCAATGCATCCGCAGTCTCATTGCCCACCACACCAACATGTGCGGGAACCCAGCAAAAATCCACTCTCTTCCCCAGATGACGAATGAGGAACAGCCACTCCAAAATACCTAAAACTAAGGGATGGGAAGAGTTAAAAGAGTCCAGGGCCAAAAGCGCCCCTTGAGAGTCGCTAAAAATAGTAAAATAATTGTCAGGATGAACAAACACCAACTTCAAGGCTAAAATGATGGCTGACAACTCCGCAGTAAAAACTGAGGCAACCAAAGGAAGACTACCTCCACGGCTAAAATTGGGAAATACCACTCCAAAACCAACACCTGATACGGATTTAGAGCCATCAGTATACACAGGCTCAGAACCACCATGACTAGAAGAATGTTCTAAAAATAACCTTAAAAGACACTGAGGAGCGACAAAATCCTTTGAACCTGCAATAGGCCTGCAGAAAGTTACCTTGGGCAATATCCAAGGCGCAACCCTTGGGATCCGAACAGGACTGACAAGTACTGCCGACAAACCAAACCCCTCCATTATATCCTGAACCCTATAGCCAAATGGACGAGGCATGCGAGGGTGTCTACTATAACACAAAAGACAAGACTGTTTCGTCACACCCTCACAGACAAGTGAGTCTGGAAGGCGACGAATCCGGAGCCAGCACCATACTGCAACAGACTGACACAGTAGATCTAAGGGAGGCACACCAGCTTCCACCAATAAGCTGGGAATTGGAGAGGACCAAAAAGCCCCAGTTGCAAGGCGAAGACCAGTATGATAGAGAGCATCTAGAGTTTTTAGTCTTGATTCTGTCGCAGAGGAATATACCTCACAGCCATATGACATCTTAGAGGTTACAAATACCTGAAACAAATGCAAGAGTGTCCTTCGATCAGCACCCCAAGAGGTATGGGACAGAACCCTCAATAGATTGAGAGCCTTCATACATGATGTTTTAAGATTTTGCCAAGTGTGTGACCCATGTCAAACGACAATCAAAAGTCAGGCCCAAGAATTTCGTCTCTGTCACACAACGGAGTCTCCTGCCACAAAGCTGGAGATCAGGGTCCAGGTGTACGCCTCTTATCCTACAGAAGTGCATAGCCACAGTCTTTGAAGGGGAAAACCGACAACCCTTGGAAGTGGCCCAGGCAGAAATCTTGTCCAGGGCAAGTTGCATCCACCGCTCAATAGCAGACATGCGGGAGCCAGAAAACCATATAGCTAAGTCATCCACATAAAGGGATGAGGATACCCCAGCAGGCACAGTGTCAATGATACCATTAATGGCCACTGCAAACAGGGAAACACTTAAGACACTCCCCTGCGGGACACCTTCCTGGCACAGTGGTGCGAGAGGGTAGAACCCACACGGACCCGAAATACACGATCAGTCAAGAAGTCTCCAAGCAACACAGGCAGGCGACCATATAAACCAAAGGCAGGAAGTTGTTGGAGGATGCCATGGCGCCAGGCAGTGTCATAAGCCTTCTCAAGGTCAAGAAACACAGCCACAAGATGTTGCTTGGAGGCAAAAGCTTCACAGATTGACGCCTCAAGCCTGATAAGGTTATCTGAAGTGCACCATAATTTACGGAAACCACTCTGCGATGGAGAGAGAAAGCAAACCTTCTCCAGAAACCACATAAGCCTGACATTGACCATCTTTTCGAACAGCTTGCACATACATGATGTTAAAGTGATAGGGCGATAGCTGGAGACTTGGGAATGGTCTTTACCAGGCTTGGGAAAAGGGAGGACAATACCCAACTTCCAACTCCTCAGAATAGAGCCCTCACTCCGAACCCTGTTAAAAAGGTCCAATAAAAACTGAAGTGAATCAGTCAGAAGATGACGCAGCATAGCGTATGGAATATCGTCAGGCCCAGGAGCAGTGTCACGACACTTTGAAAGGGCAGCACGTAGCTCACGGAGGCTGAAATCTAAATTATGCAGCTCTCCGCCACGAGAGCGAAAGTCAAGACCCAGCCTCTCCTGATTCCTACGAAAGATGGCAAATGGCTGAGAAGGATCCTTTGTGGAGACAGCATAAAACTGATCTGCAAAAGCAGAGGCTACTGCATCTGGCGCAGACACAAGTTCTTCGTGAAGGTGCAACACCGGAGGGGAGGGGGGCGAGAACCTACCAGAAATCTTGCGCACCTTTTTCCACACCACAGACATTGAAGATGTAATTGTAGAAACATACGACCTCCATGAGTTATGGCGAGCATTCTTCATGACCCATCTATAGTGAGCACGTGCTTTGCGAAACTGTATTTTTAGAAAAACAGCATTACGATTGGCAAAATACCGACGAGCAGCTGCTTTGTAAGTTCCCTTTGCTATGGAGCAGTCATCATTCCACCATGGCACAGGTCTCCGAGAAAAAACACCAGAAGTCCGTGGGATAGAATGAACCCCTGCTGAGAAAATGTCTTAGTAAAATAACATTCGGCATCATCGATAGTTGAAAAATCAGTAACCCTGTTGGCAAATACACATAGTTCCTCAAAGAGAGACCAATCAGCCCTGTCCAGACACCAGCGTGGCAGACGGGCTACAGGAACAGAGCGAGTAGGCTGGACCACTACAGGATAATGGTCACTACCATGTAGATCATCCAAAACCTCCCAAGAAAAATCAAGGGCAAAGTTAGAGGAGGAGATTGTAAGGTCAATGACAGAATACGTGCCAGTCTGAACATGAAAATGGGTCGGCCTTCCATCATTTAGGACAACCAAATCTAAATCCCCAACCAGAGGCAAGAAGATCACCCCGGGGATTTGAAAGTGAGTCACCCCACAAAGGATGGCGGCCATTAAGGTCACCAAGGAATAGGAAAGGGGGTGGAAGTTGGCTGATAAGGGTTTCTAGATCAGCACGCATAACAGGAACGGAAGGTGGAAGGTACAGACAATAGATGGTATAGCACCTCCCAACGTGCATCTGTACTGCTAGAACTTGAAAGGGCGACTGAATCTCAAAGGAAATAAAGGGGACATCAGAATGGCACAAAATTGCACATCCACCACTGTGACCACCAGGCGGAGATGCGTGGAAGGCCTTATACCCCCTAATGGAAGGGAACTGTCTGTCTCTGTCCCCCACCATTGTCTTCTGAAGACACACACATAGTGGGTTCAGAGTAGAGAGTAATAACTGCAATTCCTCCCAATTTGCTGTGGCACCTCTACAGTTCCACTGAAGACAGATTGGTACCAATTGAGCCATAGTGATTAGTATTAAATATTATAAACTTAGAAAGCTATGTAGCAACCTCGTTGGGAAGGGAGTGAAAGCCCTTCTTCCTAGGTGTGGAGCTCTGCCTCACCAACCGAGAAGACAATGAAGATTTAGAGTTTCCATGGGTGGAAGTACCCTTACCCCGAGACATGTCCCGCCCATCGCCAGAATGAGTCCGAAGCACAGAGACCTTCTTGGAAGACCCACGTGCCCCATCCGCACACCCATGTGAGGGTTCAGCTGGCACCTCGGGGCCAACCGAACCCCCCCCAACCAATTCATCCAAAGGTTGGCCGCTGGGTGACGGATCAGAGGGAGCAAGTGACTGAGCTCTATGAGTATCTAAAGACCCAGGCCCCACCACACCTGAGGAAGAGGCAGGGACGGGAATCCTAGAAGGGCCATCATGAACACCCACAGACTTAGACGCCACCACTGGCTGGGTTGTAGAGCGAAGAGCCCCCTCAGAATCCTCATGTGGTACAGAAGTTTGAACCTTAGAAGGAGGGGAGTCACCCAAAAACTCCTCACTCCTCACTCGTTTGAGGTTGGCAGATGCAACCTCCATCTCTGCACCAGAACTTAAAGCATTAGAAACTATAGTGCCACACTGTAAAGAGTGAGCAACAGTAGCAGAGCGGGCAGATGGTACAGGAGTAGCAGTCGGTACGGAAGTAGCAGCTGATACAGAAGTATGAGAGACGCTGTTTTTTTTGGATGTGTCAGGACAAGGATGCACAGGAAGGACATCGGGAGTTTTGGGTGTGTCAAAGCAAAGTGTAGCATCGACACGGGTGTTTGTCACAGGAGGAACCGGAGGAACTGGGATGGGGGAGGCACTCCCAGATGCTGGAAGAACCACCGCAGAGGGGACACCCCTAGAGACAGGAGGCACCTCCCTGGAGGAAGCACAGCTGCTTCCAGGCTGCACTCCCTCAGTGGAACCCCCCGGGTGAGAAGGCCGGGAAGTAGAACCCCGAGAATTTGATGGGGCATTGTGTGATGGCAGGGGCACCTGCCGGGTAGCTTTATGGCGAGACAACGCAGCAGCAAAGGTAACCCCAGGGTGAATGAACTGCTCCCTTACCCTGGCCTTTGCCTCAGAAAAGGAAATTTTCTCCTTCGTTCGGACAGAAATGATCTCGTATTCATATTTGTATACTTCGCAATCCCTTGAGGAGGCTGCATGTGCTCCTCCACAGTTCAAACATTTAGAGGGTTGAGAACAATCATCTATACCATGAGAAATTGCACCACAATTTCCACAGACCTCAGGAAGGCCAGACGCTTCCCGCCTGCAAGAACGGCGGACGTGACCAAATCTTTGACAATAATAGCATCTTCTAGGTCGGGGAACATAAGGTTTAACCTTTAGCTTCCACCACGCAGCAGTGATAACCTCTGGAAAGGTAAGACGGTCAAATGTCAAGATAAGAGTAGGCGTGGGGGTTAAAACCCCATCAACCTTCTTCATAATTCTCTGTACTCCTACAACACCCTGAGGAGCCAGCCCCTCTAAGAGGGAAGACTCAGAATATGAGACCAAGTCACGAGAATACACAACCCCTCGGGACTGAATTAGGACCAAGTGAAGAGAGGCAGATACAGGATAATCAGCGACCATAGTTAGGGACTGGATGCATGAACTCTCCTCATCATTCTTGGCTTCTAGCAATAGAGAACCATCACCCTGCAAAGAGACCTTGGGCGTAAATCCACATGCTGTAACTAGACCACTGTGAATCTTAAAACAGTTCAGGTTCCGGAAGGAAGTACCATCATCCATTTTGAGGATTATATATTTTGTGTAGGAGTGTTTCACAAAGACACCAGGTAAAAACTCGATGCAGGGAACATCTGAACTCGCAGTTTTGCCAGACGACCCGGAGGGTACAGGGTCGTCGGCCAGAGAGTGACCACTTGATGCCGACTCGTGTGGCTTGTCACCGACCACACGAGTGGTTAAGAAATTGTTTAATGTATCCATATATACTTTAGTAAATATGAATTGGCACAAGGAGCCAAGGGAAACTGCCTACCAGGAGTGAGGGGACCGAGTGCGGTCTGATGGGAGCGGGGTACCTCGTCCCCAGAGGATGTCCCAAAAAGGACACCCCATGCTACGAAAGTTTGCTCCCACCAGTGCAAAGACCCCCTTTCCCAACACCCCCCAGCCCAGACACCCAACCAACCAACTAAGGACGGCACCGAGGCGATCCCTCTGGAGGGCGGTACCGATGACCCATACGGTTAACCTACATTTTGGGCAGCGCTTAGTCAGACCCCTCACCCACAACCCTACCCGCATGGGAGACCCTGCCAGATGTCGTTACATCCATGGGCAGGCTTGTGGGATCACAGGGGCACGCAAACCTCCCTACCATGACAAGGTGGCTGCCCACGGGTGGGGGAATCGAATGGAAAGGTGAAGGGTGGAGTCATCAGCATATAGGGTGAATAGGGTTAGATGTACAGCTTAGAAGGTCATTGATGAATAAAAGGAAGAGAGTTGGTGATAGGACAGAGCCCTGAGGAACACCACTGTTAATAGATCTACTGTAGGAGAAGAACGATAGCCATCTACAACAGCGGCTATAGAACGACCAGAAAGGAAGCTAGAGATGAAGGCACAGATAGAAGGATAGAAACCGTAAGAGGGCAGTTTGGAAATTAAAGATTTATGCCAGACTCGATCGAAAGCCTTTGAGATGTCAAGTGCAATGGCAAAGCTTTCGCCAAAGTCCCGAAAGGAGGATGACCAGGAGTCTGAAAGGTAGGTGATAAGATCGCCTGTGGAGTGTCCCTGATGGAACCCATACTGACGATCAGAAAGAAGGTTGTGATAGGAAAGATGCTTTAAAATTTTTCTATTTAGAATTGACTCGAAAACTTTTGAGATACAGGATGTTAAAGCAATTGGACGATAGTTAGAGGGTTGGGAATGGTCACCCTTCTTTGGGACTGGCTGAATGAGAGCAAACTTCCAGCAAGAAGGAAAGGTACAGGTTGACAGACAAAGGAGAAACAGTTTGCCTAGGCAGGGAGTAAGAACAGAATCACAGTTCTTGAGAACAACAGGAGGGACTCCATCAGGCCCATATGCCTTATTAGTACTGAGGCCAGCAACGGCAGAAAATACATTAGCTGAAAAAATTTTAATGTAAGCCATGAGGAAGTCAGAGGAGGGAAATGAGGGAGGAACAGTGCTGGAATCGTCTAATGTGGAGTTGGAGGAGAAAGTCTGAGCGAAGAGATCTGCTTTATCTGTAGAAGAAATAGCTACAGAGCCATCAGAGTAGAAAAGAGGAGGGAAGGATGATGAGGTAAAGTTATTAGAAAGGTTTTTGGCAAGATGCCAGAAGGAGCGGGAAGAGTTTGAGTTAGAGAGTTGAGAGCATTTTGTATGGATGAAATTATTTTTAGCAGAGCGAAGAACAGACTTAGCATGATTCCGGGCAGAAATGTATAAAAGATATGATTCAGGGGTGGGTTGGCTCCGTTACATTTTATAGACCCTCTCCTTGTTGCGGACAGCATTAGAACAAGCGTGATTAAACCAAGGCTTTCGTGCATTAGTCAGAGGATATGACAAAGGAATGTATGCTTCCATGCCAGAGAGAATAACCTCCGTAATGCGCAAGGCACACCCAGATGGCTCCTGGCCATGAGAGCAATAATCATTCCAGGGAAAATCAAAGAAGTTCTGCCTGAGGGCATCCCAATCCGCAGCTCCAAAGTGCCAGAGACGACGTGATTTTGGAGGGTCTGCAGGCCGTACCGGGGTGATAGGACAGGTTAAGGTGATAAGGTTGTGATCGGAGGAGCCCAACGGAGAGAAAAGATTAACAATGTAAGGAGAAGGATTAGTTGTAAGGAAGAGATCAAGTATATTGGAGCTCTCTCCAAGGCGGTCAGGGATACGGGTAGGGTGCTGTACAAGCTGCTCTAGATCATTAAGGATAGAAAAGGTGTAGGCTTGTTCACCAGGTGGATCAGTGAAAGGAGAAGAGAGCCAAAGGTGGTGGTGAACATTGAAATCTCCAAGAATGGAGATTTCAGAGTAAGGAGAAATGGATAGAATGTGTTCCATCATAGAAGTTAGATAGTCAAAGAATTTTTGATAGTCAGTAGAATTAGGGGATAAGTAAAAGCACAGATATATTTAGTCAGAGAATGGCAGGAAAACCGAAGCCAGAGTGTACAGAATTCAGAAGAATCGAGTTCAGGAACATGAGAGCAAGATAAGTTGTTGCGTATATATACACAACAGCCACCTTTGGCTTTGAAATGAGTATAGAGAAAGTAGGAGGATACAGAAAAGGGTTTGCTGTCAGTTGCCTCAGACAGCTAAGTCTCAGGAAAAGAAGGTGAGGTTTAGAGGAGGAGAGGTGGTGCTCAGCAGAGCGAAAGTTAGAGGAAAGGCCACGAACGTTGCAGAAATGAAGAAGAAGAGAGTCAGACAGTGGTTCCAGGCACCTTGAGTCGTCACCGGGAGAGGGGCTGAAGGTGGGGGCATTTATGGTCCCCCCCCCCCTGGGGACTCCGAGGCTATGTTGATCGAAGCCATTTTTTTGAAAATTTTGAAAAGGAAGTGCGGTGTGTACTGTGCATGTAGTTTGGTGTTGATAGTTGGAGAAACTTGTATTGGAGAGCATGCTGGTCTACTCTCTGTGTTACTGAGACACTGAAAAAGTTCAGCAAAGGGGGATGGTCAGGACCTAGTCCCGAGGGCTGATGAAACGGGATCTCCAGCTCTCCCTGTCATCAGCTTTCCATCCACCTAGGGAGTACTGCCTTGCTCGACTGGTGCTACAGTCTACTCCTAATTAGGAGCACAACGTGAAAAACAAGAAAAATGATATGAACAATTTCAAAAGGCATCAGAGGAGCAACAGAGGGAATTACAACTGAGGATGCAAGGACAGCTAGATGCTTTCGTGGGGGAAATGAAGGAAGAACTTCAAGAGCTTAAGGAGGAAGTAGATGCCAAGCTTGAGCAGCAGAAGTATGAGAGGGCAGTGCAGCTTGCTACTAGTCTCATGGGTGCTGCAATGGAAATTCTGGGCCAGATGTCAATAGAGGAGAGGATGCAGATTTACAACCAGTGTTTGAGTGGCTGCAGCAGAGAACAGTGTGACCATCTTGGGAAGACATTTCCAGATTAAGCCCTGTGACCAAGAGCTACTGGGGTCAGTGGGTCTGGAGTGTCAGTGGGAGACTCCCGATGGCCACAGCAAGTACTGGCAACTGGTGGATGAGTCTCATAACCAGATCACTAGTGGGCACCTGCGAATGAAGAAAACCCTAAGCTGGCTGCAACAGAGGTTCTACTGGATTGGCATGCATCAGGATGTTGAAGAGTGGTGTTTGGCCAGTGATGTATGCTGTGCCAAAAAGGGACCCAAGAAACATGGCTGCACCCCACTCCAACTGTACCAAGTGGGTGCACCGATGGAGTCGTGGTGGACATTGCTGAATCTTTGCCACTCGCTGAAAGAGGAAACCAGTAATATGTGTTGCCATGGAGTACTTCACAAAGTGGCCAGAAGCCTATGCCATTCCCAATCGAGGCCATGACCATTGCTTAGGTGTTGGTTGACCAGTTTTTCTGCCATTTTGAGATGCCACAAGAGCTACATTCAGACCAGGGTAGAAACTTTGAGTCTGCTGTGTTCCGTGAGTGCTGCAAGTTACTAGGGATCAAGAAGACCAGGATGACCCCACTAAGGCCACAGTCAGATGGGATGGTGGAGAAATTCAACTGGACCCTGGGACAAAAACTGGCCAAGTACTGCATAGATGGACAAACAGAATGGAACCAGAAATTACCTGCATTGCTGATGGCATATCGGGCTGCATCCCATGCATCTACCGGCTACATACCTGCAAAACTGACGTTGGGCCACGAGTTATATTAACCCGTTGACTTGTTCATGGGAAGACCACCTGGCGAAGAGCTGCCTACAGACACCACCACCTATGCCAGGCACCTTCAGGAAAGGCTGGCTGAGGTACAGTCTTCAGCAAAAACAGAGCGATTGGCTCGACGAGCAGGTTGATATATGTGGCACCGCCGCACCCCCAGTTTCACTCCCCCCTCCCTCGTTCCCATTCATTCGTCTACCCTCCACCCTCCCCATATCCAAGGGCAAGAGAGTAAAGTAAGGCCTACTCACATTGTCTCAACCACTCTTCCATCATCCATCTGTCTTGGGAAATAATGGTTTTGTATGATAACGAATAAAAACACATTACACAGTGTTTTACTTCACAGTAGTTATTTATATGCCACGATCCGAAAGCAGGGTGATATAAAATAGTAATATATTCGTATGTCAGGGAGGTATGTAATTATACAAGATATCATTTTGACGGTTGTATCCAGTCAGTGTGTAATATTAAACAGTCGAAAGATATAAACAGATGTTTATATCTTTCGACTTTCGATTGGTGGTGTGTGGGGGGGGTAGCTGGCCGTCACACGTTGTGGTGGGGGCATGGGGAGAGGGAGATGGGCCCGGGGTAGACGGCTTTGCCCGGGGTGGATAGTGCGTAATTCACCAGGTCGGTCAGGATCACTTGATGGTCGTGATCGTCAGCTTTTACCCTCCCGGAAGGGAGCTGAGAGCTCATATAGTCCGATCTAAGGGCAAGGCTGTGACCTTCACACACGCACACACCCGTCCCCTTGCTCAAGGGGGACAGTAACCACCCACTTCGTCAGTGAAACTTTTCGCAACCTGAGTGAGGCGCGAACTCCCGTCCACCAGTTGGCAAGCGAGAACGTTACCACTGTGTGTGTGTGTGTGTGTGTGTGTGTGTGTGTGTGTGTGTGTGTGTGTGTGTGTGTGTGTGTGTGTGTTTTCCACCAGTGCTCATAAACACGTCTTTATTATCACCATGAACTGTGCATTACAATATTGTCTACTGCGCCATATAGCGATATTTATATTTTAACATTATGGAAAATAAGCACTTAATGATCGGTACACAGTAATACCGTATTTTCTAAATGTTACTCAGTCAGATACCCAATGCAGATTATAATACATTAGAGTCTGAACGTAGCCTTTAACTCTGCAGGGTAAGTCAAGCTAGAACACAAGGTCTCTAGTAAAATATTCATATTCAATATTATCACTATACCACATATTATTGTAGGGCAACTGGAACAGGCCGATAGCAAAGGTGGTGGATGGTCCTACTCGGTGTTGACAGGGTTACCTTATCACTCCCCCAGTTACCCAGATAGCAAAGGTGGTGGATGGTCCTACTCGGTGTTGACAGGGTTACCTTATCACTTCCCCAGTTACCAACAACATTCCATTATCATATAAATCCAGTGTCTGACCCCAGTGTTTCATATCGTTTTAAAATTAGTTCTTAAATATACCGGTAGTCAGTTAGTCTTCCTTATTAAATATTTGCATATCCAAAACCGTTTGTCCATTTTAACATCTTTCCCTCTCTGAGGCAATTGACGTTTCGGCTGATGATAGTTAATGGGAAAAACCATGGCCACACAGAGGTAGAGGAAAGTAGTAACAGACATACTGTAGGACACAAGTTGAAGAGCAAATAATCTTAAGGTTAACCTGACCGCTACATCTATTACGTTGCTATAAGTAACACTGACCAGTGTGAACTGTAACTCGTCAAATCTTTGTTGAAAACGTTGTCACTGAAAACGAATAAACTGAATTATATGTTGTATGGCACGATAATGTTGATTAGCGTAAGCTGCAATCGAGACAAGTTTGTTTGGTTACTATGCAGATCATCCATTCAGCCAATTTATTTATTAGTTGCCTTTTTCGAAATACGTCGTGTTATAAACGTGTGAATCGCAAATTTCATCCTATTGCAGTTATAACTATATAAGGCAAGGTTATATTCCTGATTTTGTTATCAGAAGGTGGCGGGTCCCTTTTTTTTATGCGAGGAAGAAGTAACCAAAGGCCGCGAGCCTGCAATTGTTCTTCCTTCCAAGAGAAAAACCAAATACAAGGGACAGTCATATTCAAGATCCGATCATTTCGAGATGCCTGGACACACTGCGTTTGAAAGACTGGAGATCATAGGAACCAGGAATACAGACAGAGGGAGACAGTTCCAGAGCTGACCTGTTGCATAAATAAAGGACCGGGAGTAACGATTAACTCTTCCATTAGAGAGTTGGGTAGAAAAGGGATGAGAGTTTGCTGCTAGACGGGTGCTATACGCCCGTCGTAGAGGTGGAGGAATGCATGTAGACAGTTCAGAGGAGCAGTGACCATTGAAGTAGCGATAGGAAAGAGATAAAGATCCAACAGTGTGACGAAGAGACAGAGGTTGAAGGGAGTCAGTAAGAGGAGGAGAGTTAATGAGACGAAAAGCCTTTGACTCCATTCTATTCAGAAGAGCTGTATGTGGGGAGCCTCGTCACACATGAGAGCTGTACTCCACACAGGGGCAGATAAAACCCCTGTATAGAGTCAACAATTGTGCAGGGGTCAAGAAGGAATGGAGTCGGCTTAGCACACCTAATCTCTTGGAAGCAGAATTTACAAGAGATGTAATATGATATTTCCAAGTCCCGAGCAAATGAAACCCCAAGCATGTTCAAGGATGATGCAGGATTAAGCTGAATATTATTAAACATTAGTGGGTATACCTGTGGAAGATTTTGTTGGGTTGATAGGTGTAAGAACTGAGTCTTTGACGTATTAAAAACAACAAGATTATTTTTATCCCAGGGAGAGATACGAGCCAAGTCATACATTAGGTGTATCATAGCCTCATCCCTTGTTTGCTGAAGTAACTGCTGAGATGGACGTTGTGGGAACCGAATGGAAAGGTGAAGGATGGATTCATCAGCATAAGTGTGGATAGGGTTAGGTGTACAGCTTAGAAGGTCATTGATGAATAAAAGGAAGAGAGTTGGTGATAGGACAGAGCCCTGAGGAACACCACTGTTATTATATCTAGGAGAAGAACGATGGCCATCTACAACAGCGGCTATAGAACGACCAGAAAGGAAGCTAGAGATGAAGGCACAAATAGAAGAATAGAAACCATAGGAGGGCAGTTTGGAAATTAAAGATTTATGCCAGACTCGATAGAAAGCCTTAGAGATATCAAGTGCAATGGCAAAGTTTTCGCCAAAGTCCCAAAAGGAGGATGACCTGGAGTCTGAAAGGTAGGTGAGAAGATCGCCAGTGGAGTGTCCCTGACGAAACCCATACTGACGATCAGAAAGAAGGCTGTGACAGGAAAGATGCTTTAAAATTTTTCAATTAAGAATTGACTCGAAAACTTTTGAGATACAGGATGTTAAAGCAATTGGACGATAGTTAGAGGGTTGGAAATGGTCACCCTTCTTTGGGACTGGCTGAATGAGAGCAAACTTCCAGCAAGAAGGAACGGTACAAGTTGATAGACAAAAGGTGAAAGAGCTTGCCTAGGCAGGGTGTAAGCACAGAATCACAGTTCTTGAGAATAACAGGAGGGACTCCATCAGGTCCATATGCCTTATTAGTATTGAGGCCAGCAACGGCAGAAAATAAATCAGCTGAAGAAATTTTAATGTCAGCCATGAGGAAGTCAGAGGGGCGAAGTGATGGAGGAACAGCACCGGAATCGTCTAAGGTGGAATTGGAGGAGAAATTCTGAGCAAACAGATCTGCTTTATCAGAGAAGAAATAGCAACAGAGCCATCAGAGTAGAAAAGAGGAGGGAAGGATGATGAGGTAAAGTTATTAGAAAGGTTTTTGGCAAGGTGCCAGAAGGAGCGGGAAGATTTCGAGTTGGACAGTTGAGAGCATTTAGTACAGATGAAATTATTTTTAGCAGAGCAAAGAACAGACTTAGCACGATTCCGGGCAGAAACGTATAAAAGATGTAATTCAGGGGTGGGTTGGCTCCGGTACCTTTTATAGGCCCTCTCCTTGTTGTGGACACCATTAGAACAAGCGTGATTAAACCAAGGCTTTCTTGCATTAGTCAGAGGATATGACAAAGGAATGTATGCTTCCATGCCAGAGAGAATAACCTCCGTAATGCGCAAGGCAAACTCAGGTGGCTCCCGGTCATGGAAGCAATAATCATTCCAGGGAAAATCAAAGAAGTACTGCCTGAGGGCCTCCCAATCCGCAGCTCCAAAGTGCCACAGATCACGTTTCTTTGGAGGGTCCATAGGCCGTACCGGAGCGATAGGACAGGTTAAGGTGATAAGATTGTGATTGGAGGAGCCCAACGGAGAGAAAAGATTAACAGTATAGGCAGAAGGATTAGTAGTAAGGAAGAGGTCAAATATGTTGGAGCTTTCTCCATGGCGGTCAGAGGTACAGGTAGGGTGCTGTACAAGCTGCTCTAGGTCATTAAGGATAGAAAAGGTGTAGGCTAGTTCACCATGTGGATCAGTGAAAGGAGAGGAGAGCCAAAGGTGGTTGTGAATATTGAAATCTCCTAGAAAGGAGACTTCAGAGAAAGGAGAAATGGATAGAATGTGTTCCATCGTAGAAGTAAGATGGTCAAAGAGTTTTTGATAATACAGTTAGGAGATAAGTAAACAGCACAGATATATTTAGTCAGAGAATGACAGGAAAACCGAAGCCAGAGTGTAGAGAATTCAGAAGAATCGAGTTCAGGAACATGAGAACAAAATAGGTCGTTGCATTTATATATATATATATATATATATATATATATATATATATATATATATATATATATATATATATATATATATATATATATGTATATATACATATATATATATATATATATATATATATATATATATATATATGTATATATATATATATATATATATATATATATATATATATATATATATATATATATCCACCTTTGGCTTTGAAATGAGTATAGAGAAAGTAAGAGGATACAGAAAAGTGTTTGCTATCAGTTGCCTCAGACAGCTGAGTCTCGGTTAGAAAAAGAAGGAGAGGTGGTGCTCAACAGAGCGAAAGTTAGAGGAAAGTCCGCGAATGTTGCAGAAATGAAGAAGAAGAGAGTCAGACAGTGGTTCCAGGCAGCTTGAGTCATCACCGGGAGAGGGGCAGAGGGTGGGGGCATTTATTGTCCCCCCCTGCTGGGGACTCCGAGGCCACATGTAGTGCTGCCATGATTTTTTAATTTTGGGAAAGGAAGTGAAGTGTGTACTGTGCATGTAGTTTGGTGTTGATAGTTAGAGAAACTTGTATTGGAGAGCATGCTAGTCTACCCTGTGTCACAGATACACTGAAAAGTTCAGTAAAGGGGGATGGTCGGGACCTAGTCCCGAGGGCTGATGAAACGGGAGCTCCAGCTCTCCCTGTCATCAGCTTTCCATTCACCTTGGGAGTACTGCCCTGCTCAACTGGTGGTACAGTCCTTGCTGGACTGAGTGGCAATAAGTGGTTGAGGCAAGGGGTGGAGGGGGTTGGTTGTATGCAGGGCTGGATTAACGCTGCTGTTGCCTTGTAGGCAAGGCAGGCAGTTGGCCTGCAACATATAGATCTCCTTTTTTTCCTTATTTCCATTGAAATTTTGGTATGATCTATAATGGCCTTATTTGATCGCCTGATCGGTGATGGCACTTATTTGGACGCCCAAAGCATATATTTATTCTGCTCTGGAAGTCTGGATGGCCTGTGACAGGCCGTGGCCTGGTAGGCAGTTGCCCATTTTCCTGATACCTGGTAATCCGGCCCTGGTTGTGTGGTGTGTTTGGGGTCAGCACACCACGCGGCTCACTCTACCGTTGACTCCTGTGTATGAAATTGACCTTGATACTTATAATGCTGTCAGCAGCAGTGAATGGCATCTAAATATTGACTGACCTTTGGTAACGCCAGCAACCACGTCATGGCCTTGGCTTAACCACCAGACAAACTGTCATCCAGTCCCTGTTACCCAACGTTATCCGATATCATGTATTAAGACATCAATAATCAAGATATTACTGATCATGTCTTTTACTTATCAGCAACACTCTGCTATTGTCACATGTGAGGTATTAGTAGTAACTAATGGTACTGACCTATAACAGAGTTTGTAAAGTAACAGTGTTTACGTCGAGTAAGGGAAGGAGAACACCACCTACCACTACAAACATCTATTAATAGCTTCCGGCTGTTTAATGTTACACACTGACTGGATACAACTGTCAAAATGATAAATTGTATGATTACAGACCTCCCTATAATACAAATATATTACTATTTTAGATCACTCTGCATTCAGATCGTGGTGTATAAATAACTAAATTATGGAGTGAAACACCATGTAATATGTTTCTTTTCTTCATTATCATAGCAAAACCACTGTTTCCGAGGACAACAGGATGACGGAAGAGTGGTTGAGACAATGCGAGTAGGCCTTACCTTACTCTCTTGCCCTTGGATGTGGTGAGGGTGGAGGGTAGACGAATCAATGAGAATAAGGGAGGGTGGGGAGGGCTTGAAACTGGGGGTGCGGTGGTGCCACATATACCAACCTGCTCGTCGAGCTGGTTGCTCTATTTTTGCTGGAGACTGTACATCATCAAGCGTGAAGAACCATCAAGTTTTCAGGAGAGTGATGAAGTGCAAGTATGATGCCAAAGCAAGTGAGGTGAACTCCCATGATGATGATTAAGTTTGGTTATACAATCCTCAGCGAAAGAAGGGCCAGTCACCAAAGCTGCAGAGCCCATGAAACGGGCCTTACACTGTGTTTGACCGCCTATCAGAAGTAATGTATCGGATTCGGGGAGGCAGGAAGTCTCGTCCAAAGGTGGTACACATGAATCGTCTATGGGAGTAACATTGGCCAGGACAGTACAGCTGGGACATCTCCGAGGAATCGTGCTCTACCGCAGCCAAGGATGTTGAGGAGGACCAAGGAGCTGAAGCACAAGAGGATGGTGACAGTTTCCCAAGAGAAGATGTGAATCAAGAGGACCAAGACCTTCCTGGAGGGGTGGACTGTGTGGAGGAGCAAGGACGTCGTCGGAAACGGCACAGAAGAAGGCCTGATAAGCTGAAGGATTATTTTGTGCATAGTTAGATGTTTCACTTGGATTAAGGTTTATGTTTGTATATATTATGTAGTTTTGTCGGGATGGTAAAGAACTAGGGAGGGCATAGTGTTTAGAAGCGGGATTTGCCAGTTAGGTAGTCGAGGAGCTTCTCAACGTTTCCCGATATTTACCGTAGGTTTCGGTACGAGTCAGAGTTGCCAGTTTGCCTGCTGTTTGTGAGTGTAGTTGTTTCGTAAGTTATGCATTAATTTTTGTGCTCTTTTTCTTTGTAATGTTTTATTTATGTGATTGTTTATTAAACTGTGTAATTTAGTTTGGGTATGTATGCTAAACAATTTAGCATGTTTTGGTTATCTCCGAGTTGGCAACTGTTGTTCTCGTAGAAAGTAGAAAACTCCTGAATATAGGAAGCTTATATAAGGATGGGGAAGGGACTAGTGTGAGGTCAGAAGGTTTTCAGTTCAGTTTGAGTGTCGGTGCAGTGTCAGCGTAGATTGTGTATTTTCGGTACTTGTGGAAGCAGTGATGTGTTATTGGCAAATAGTGAGGAGTTATTGTAGTTTGTGTCACCGGAACTTGTGAAAATAGTGAAGTGTTGTCAAGCATTAAGTGTGATTGCAGTTATAAAGTTTGTATAGCTCCAGTAATTGTGAAAACAGTGAAGTGAAGTTGGAAAGCATTAAGTTTTTTTTTTTTATATATAAATAACAGAAGGGAGGAAGGAAAAACAAATGAGTAAAAAAAAACAATCCATACACCAGATTACTGGCGTCCTCTGTTCATAAAATATCTGTAACAGTTAGACTTGAACAACTGTGGGTTGAAATTTGGAGGGAAACAACTCTGGGGAAGCGAATTCCAGAGAGATGCAGTTCGGGGAATGAAAGAATTCTGATAGGCAGAAGTTTTGCAATATGGCTGAGTGACATTCCAGTCATGAGCGCTACCAGATGCCCGTGTAGCACGAGGGAAAGCATGGAGAGGTGGCACCATGGACGCAACTTCGTCTGAGCATTTGCCAAAAAAATATCTGTAAAATAATGCAAGGGACGCAACATTCCTTCTTACATGCAGGGGAGGTAGTTTATTTGTAATGACAGGGTTGTTAATGATTCTAACAGCTTTGTTCTGAATTTTTTCTAGTTGTCTTAATGCAACCTCTCCACAACCATTCCACAAGGGTGAGCAATATTCAAGCTGAGAGCGCACATGACTCTTATAAATTATAGCTAACTGCTCATCGGCGAAGAAGTTACGGACTCTGTACAATAAACCAAGTTTCTTTGAGGCGGTTTTAGCAAGTGATCTGACATGAGAGGTCCAGCTGAGGGCACTGTTAAGTGAGATGCCAAGAATTTCAATACTTTTGGAGATTGGAATATTACTAGCACTGAGGGTAATGTACGAATCTGGCAATATCTGTCTATTAGCAAACTGTATATATTTAGTTTTACTAGCATTAAAAAGACAAGGTTGTTTTGTCCCCATTCACTGATCATAGATAGATCTTGATTTATGGAGATGGCTGTACTGAGTTGAGAGGTAGAGATATTAGACTTAGTAAATGGGTGTCTGAGTGTGAATGAACTATGTAATGTGTGAGTCATCTGCGTATGAGTGGATGGGATTCTGGGTGAAGATAAGAGATCATTAATATGAACCAGAGATAGGGTTGGCGCCAGAACTGATCCCTGCAGCACGCCGGCGTTAATCGAGTTGAAATTGGAATATACATCATCTACTCTTGCTCTAATTTTCCTGTCACTAAGATATGAAGAAATCAAAGGAACAAAAGACGTTAGTCCATAGCAAGGGAGTTTGGACAGCAGGGAACGGTGCCATATTCTGTCGAAAGCTTTAGAGATATCAAGAGCTGCTGCATGAGTTTCTCCAAAAAGAACAATTGATTGATGGATGATATGAGTTAAGAGATTGAGTATGTCAATGGTGGATCTTTTGTGGCGAAAACCATATTGTCTATCACTAATTAAGTTGTTGGATTCAAGATGTTTAACAATGTGCTTATTAATTAAAGTTTCAAATACCTTACCAAGAGAAGATGTGACAGCTATTGGTTTGTAATCAGAGGGGACAGACGAACTTCCTTTCTTCGGAATTGGGTGGATATTGGCTTCTTTTCATGAATTTGGGAATAAAGAAGTACGAATGCATAGTCTGAATAATTTAGCTAGGACAGAGGCAAGTTCAGGGGAACACTTTTTCAAAACAATTGGCGGAATTCCATCTGGGCCTGGAGCTTTGTTGGTAGGTAAATTGTCTAGGATGGATTTTACGTATCTTGTCTGTATTTTAAGTGGGGCAGTTTCAGGAGAATCAAGTTCCAGTACCGGGACATTCTGGCTGGTATCGTCTATGGTAGAGTTTCTGGCAAAAGTACTGGCAAAGATATCTGCTTTCCCATGCGGGTCATTTGTAATGTTGCCATCTGATGATTTTAGTGGAGGAATGGAAGATGACTTGTTAAAGTTATTATTGAAAGAATTAAGAGTTGGCCAGAATATTCTATTGTCATTAGGGTTGTTATGTAGTGTGGTTTGGAAAATAAAGACATTGAACTAAGAAGTCAGTGTTTATTCAGCACGCCTGAGCTGATCTTGTGTACTGTACACCTAAAGGCCAACCATAGGAAGAACAGCTCACTGGGCAACGTCCTTCCTGTACTGTATTACTGCTGTTGGAGCCTGTGGCAGTGTGGGGTGGGGACTTAACAGTACTTGAGTGAGGCCCAGCAAATATCCATTTGCTACTGCAACATGGCAGCTATCCAGTCTCTCTTTCTATAGGGTCTTCAACTTGGGCATGTGGCATCTAGATCTGGTCTGACCATAGGAAGAACAACTCACTGGGCAATATCCTTCCTGTACTGTACTATTGCTGTTGGAGCCTGCGGCAGTGTGGGATGGAGACGTAACAGTACTTCAGTGAAGCCCAGCAAATATCCATTTCCTACTCCAGCATGACAGCTGTGTTAAAGCTTTGTAGCCAACATTTTATGTTCTCCTTCCAGTCTCTTCGGAGGCGTGGGTTCGTATCCCACCGCTGCCACCATTTAATGTTAAAGCTTTGTAGCCAACATTTTATATATGTAACTCTTATTTCTTGCAATAGGTGAGTCTGGTTAACCCTGGAATAGTAGCGTTGTCACCATCACGTGCCTACTAGCAATGTCTGCAATCCCAGACAAACTTTGGGGGTAGAAATATACATATAGGAATGGTATAGTTTATTTCAAAATTTTTTCACAAATTAGATGCTAGTCTTAACTCTAGGACCTATGAACTAAATGTATTTAACTAAAACAACATTATAAAAAAATAAAACAAAAAATGTGTAAAAGTGACAAACAATGCTACATCCAAGTAATCTTTTCACCACTGCCAGCCACAGTGTTGCCTGATGGTGATGACTTGTGCCACACATGAAGTCCAGACGTCCCCCGATATGCTCCAGCCTCCCTAGACAAAATTCGACATTTTACAGTATATGTTTCGTAGGCACACTCACAAGGTCCTATTTTAATAGCGTTGTATGGAATGCCAGACAATTGGCTACAGCAGATGAGAAAAAAACGGGAGCAACACGAACACATCTCACACACATAGGACAGAGTACAAACTGAAATGTCATGGCAGCTGAGCGCCATAGGCCTTGGAGCGTCTTCTCCACAAAGCAAAGTAGGCCTAAATTCGGAATTCAGGACGACGCTACTGAACTAGGGTTAACTGAAGAGCAGGAGGAGTTAAAGATGATTACAGGGAGTTGATCTTGATTTATTATCGTCAGAGAAAGTCTAAGTTGAGCAACGTATGTATTACAGAGACTTAATATAGAAAGTCTAAGTTGGGCAACGTATTTATTACAGAGACTTAATATAGAAAGTCTAAGTTGAGCAACGTATGTATTACAGAGACTTAATATACTAAGTAAGTCTAGTTGGACCCCTCTTCTTATTCACTCTCTCCACTACCTGTCGGTTCTATGGCTCACCTCCTTCTGAGCTCTGCTTCCTAAATTCTGGTGTAGCAGGGGTCGTGTCACGCGTGTTACACTGTTGTTCAAATGTTCTAGAAGCCTGTGTGTGAGTATGTGTGTATGTGTGTGTATGGCCAAGAGAGATTGTTCGTGTGCCTATCTAGCATTCCTTGAGTTAGAGTGTGTAAGCATGTTTGCATTGCTCGATTCTTGCAGACCCACTACCTACCTCGTCCCCTGACTTGCTGTTTCTATCTGTCTATCTATCATGCTAGCTATTATGATTTGTAATTATAATATGGAGTTCTGACAGCTGTCCGGTCTCTCTTTCTATAGGGTCTTCAACTTGGGCGTGTGGCAGCTAGACCTGGTCTCCCCTACAAATTGCAATTAGTACACTAACAAAGTGAAACTGGTCTCGATAAAGTACACCTATATCACAGATTGGTATTCGTTATTGCTTCCATAATATATAATTGTATTCATTGTATGACTAACATATACTGTCTTTATAATTTTAGGCTTGCTAACGGCCCCAAGATAAATGTAACGTACGTGTCCTATCCATCCACCAAGAATAAGACGGTGGACGACCCAGACAGTCCTGGTGGCAAGAAAGTCATTATACTTGACCCTGAAATACGACTCATCGAACTCATGGCTGAAAATATGAATTTCTCGTAAGTCCATGTATTCAGTCTGGCTTATATGTAATTCATAAGTAGCAATATAGGTCAGGAAGTGCCCTTACTAATTACACACCATGGCATTGACGATTGGTTCCTATATGACTTTTGGGTATGACTGACAGTTGGTAGTTAAACTTTCGAACAATCTGAGTCAAAATATTCATCCGTTATACTGTACTTGTTTTATGAATCGTACATCTCGTGTGATTGAATGGAAGGAGGTGTCATCGAGAATGATGTGGGTGAATGCGAAATTTGAACGTGAGTTGAGGGTGTTTGTGAGTGCATATGGGCCTGGTAGTGAAAGGGATGAACAAGAGAGGGAGTCTTTCTGGAATGATGTTGATGAGTGTCTGCAGAGTTTTGGAGCGAATGTGAATGTGGTAATGATGGGAGATCTGAATGCTAGAGTGGGAAATGTAGCAGTTGAAGGCGTAGTTGGTATGTATGGTGTGCCTGGAAGAAATGAAAATGGGGAACGAATGATAGCGATCTGTGTTGAGCGAGAGATGGTGATTGGGAATACGCTGTTTGAGAAGAAAGATATTTATAAGTATACATGGGTGAGACAGGAGGGTGGAAGGGTTGTTGATAGAGCTTTGATGGACTATGTGGTTGTGTCTAGGAATGTAATAGGAAGATTGCTGGACGTGAGAGTTCTGAGAGGGGAGGGTGGAGGTATGTCTGACCACTACTTGGTGGAGGGAAAGTTAAGAGTAGGTAAGAAATGGGTGAGAGCTAGGAGGGTTAGGTGTGGCAGGGAGGTTTTGAAAGTGAGTGAGTTGGATAAAAGAGAGAAAAAGATAGAGTATCAGGAGAAATTGAAAGATGAGTGGAACGCAGTGAAAGATCGGGAAAATGGCAGCGTGGAGGAGGAATGGCAGTTATTTAAGAGTGCTGTGGTGGGGCATCCAGAAGAGGTGTGTGGTGTGAGATGTGTGGGTGGTGGTGTAAGAAAAGGAAGTGAATGGTGGTGCGAGGAAGTAAGTATGGCTGTGGCTGAGAAGAGACGTGCAAATGAACTGTGGCTGCAGAGGAAGGATGAGATGTCATATGAAAGGTATAAGGAAAAGAGGAATAGAGCAAGAAGGGCTGTGCGTGATGCTAAAGTGGCAGCAGATGAGAGGTGGGGTAGGCGGCTGACAGAGAATTTTCAACAGAATAAGAAAATGTTTTGGAAGGAGGTGAAAAGGGTGCGAAAGGGAGAGTCTGGGAAGGAAGAACGAGTAAAAGCAGAGGATGGAAGGATGTTAAATGAGATGGATGCAGTAAGGAAGAGATGGGCAGATTATTTTGAAAGACTGTTAAATGTAGAGGAGGAAAGAGTGGCTGAGATTGTGGCGAATGGAAGGGTGCAAGGAATAAATGTGTTGGGAGAGTTGAATGATTCTTTGATTACGAAGGAGGAAGTGGAGAAGGCAGTAAAGGAGATGAAAACAGGGAAAGCTGCAGGTATGGATGGGTGTGCTGTGGAATGCCTGAAGGGTGGTGGAGTGACTACTGTTGACTGGTTAGTAAGATTGTTGAATGTGTGCTTTGAGAAAGGTATGGTGCCAATTGACTGGGCAAGTGGTTGTGTGGTCCCGTTGTATAAAGGCAAGGGTGATAAGTATGAATGTACTAGCTTTAGGGGCATAAGTCTATTGAGTGTTGTAGGTAAGGTGTATGGTAGAGTGTTAATTATGAGAGTTAGAGAGGGTACAGAGGGAGTGATTTGTGACGAGCAGTGTGGCTTTAGGAGAGGGAGGGGATGCGTTGATCAGGTGTTTGCTGTGAGAAAAGTGTGTGAAAAGTATTTAGCGAAAGGCAAGGATGTGTTTTGGGCATTTATGGATTTAGAGAAAGCGTATGATAGAATTGATAGGGAGGCTTTGTGGACTGTTTTAAGATTGTATGGACTTGATGGTAGGTTACTAAAAGGGGTGAAAAGTTTTTATGTAAACAGTAGAGCGTGTGTAAGAGTGGAAAATGCTGTGAGTGATTGGTTTCCCGTGAGAGTCAGGCTGTGACAGGGATGTGTGATGTCGCCTTGGTTGTTTAATATTTACATGGATGGTGTTGTAAGGGAGGTGAATGCAAGAGTTTTAGGTGGAGGTCTGAGTCTAGTGAATGTTGATGGTGGAGAGTGGAATCTGAAGCAGCTGCTGTTTGCAGATGATACTGCACTGGTGACTGATTCAGAGGAGAAATTGAGACAGTTGGTAGAGGAGTTTGGAAGGGTGTGTGAAAGGAGGAATTTGAAAGTAAATGAGAATAAGAGTAAAGTGATGAAGTGTATGAGGTTTATAGATGGTAGGGGTATGAATATAGTTTTGAATGGTGAGTTGCTTGAGGAGGTAGAGTGTTTTAAATATTTAGGGTCACATGTTGCTGTGAATGGAAGAATAGATGCAGAAGTGAAGTTTAGAATAAATGAAGTAGGAAAGGTGCTCGGAGGAATGAAAAAAGTGTTTAAATGTCGTTTGCTTAGAATGGATGTAAAGAGAAGGCTGTATGAGGGTGTTGTGGTACTGACTGCGTTATATGGGGCTGAAACATGGAATATGGGTGTAGCAGAGAGGAAAAGTTTGAATGTAATGGAGATGAGGTGTCTGAGGAGTATGTGTGGAGTGACGCATATGGATCGGGTGCAAAATGATGAAGTGCGAATGAGAACTGGAGTTGTTCGGGAGATGGCTGATAGAGTTGAGCAGAGGGTGTTGCGATGGTTTGGGCATATGGAGAGAATGGATAATGAGCGATTGGTGAAAAAGATAACTAGATCTGATGTGAGAGGTGTAAGGCTGAGAGGAAGACCACGAATAGGATGGATGGACAGTGTGAAGAGAGCGCTGGATGCCAGAGGGATGTCTGTTGAGCAAGGAAGAGTGGCTGTGCGTGACAGAAATAAATGGAGAGAAATTGTGAATGAATAAGTGATGACGCAGCCCTGAGGGGATAGTCTCCCGCATTTGGTCTGATCAGCTAGTCAGGTCAGGTGCGGGTAAGGGGATGGGTCTGTTATGATGTGGCAGGGGTAAACCAGTCCTGCTGTCGGGCCCTGCTGCGGATGTCACTGATTGCATTGCGCAGTTGACCCTTGTGCGGTGTGGTGCGGTGAGGATCTGTCCGTTCTCCCCTTTGGGGCTAAGATGCGAATGAATGTGTTTGAATGGATGAGTAAATGGGGAGTGTGTCGTCCTGTCTCGGCTACCTCCCTTTCCTTGGGGGAAGCAGCCTAGGTATATAGATAGATAGGTAGACATCTCGTTAGGCTTACTGTTTCAAAATTTAGATTTTTTCACCGTGGATAAGGGCAAAGGTACCAATATTTTCACCGTGAACTGATAAACCCATGGGTATTTTCACCGTGTGGTGATAACAAGCATACTAGCATTTTGACAGTTTCACAAAAAACTCATACAGGTGCCACACTTCCTGGAATCGGGACAAAGTTTTGTTTTCTCTTTCAAGATAAGTATAAAATAACTAACTGTTCTAAACTACATGCCCTCTAACTAAATGTCAGTTATTTTTCAGCAAAATGGCATAATTATGTGTCTATAGCCAGACGCTATAAGCCCACGAGGGGTGACCGTTTGTCTATGAGTCGGTTGTTTTATGGGAAGGAGTACTAACCCTCCACCAACCCACTTGCTGACACATAGAAAATACGTATGGGTTGGTTTTATGTTACCACCCAGCGTTGTAAATAGTTTCCTGGCTTCCAGGAAACCGTTAGGCTTGTCACTCAATGTAGTGCTGTGTTAAAAGGAAAGAGGAATAGTATAAAGTGACAGGAAAGATGAGAGAAATAGGAAGAGAGGGCAGACACAGAAAATCAATGATAAAGGTGAAGGAATAAGTAGGTACACTACATCAGGTGACTGGATGATGGTGGCCACCACTTGAGGAATTATTCTGGCTTGAGAGTTGTTGGCGATTGCTACTTGTAAAAGGTTGATTGCTCGCTGATCTAGTATACTTACTTGCTTGAAGCTGCCGACATTCAGTATTGTCTACACATACAGTAGTCGCCGACTTGTGACTCGCACATAAAGAGAGCATGACATATTGGGCTTCACCTGATTCGAAATAGAGAAATTAATAAAGGACATAATGAGAGAGTCTCAGTGAAAACAGCGAATAATGATGGATCCATCCCTATTACTGAATTTAAGGAATCAGTTATGCTGTACACATGTATAGTGTGCTAAATAAATATTAGGAGACATTCTCTTAGGAGTGAAGGTTGCTGTGGTCATTCATCTTCTTTTCCTCCTCCTCCTCCTTTTCATTCAACTTCAGGTTTATCTAGATCTGATCCCAATGGACAGCAGGGCGAAGTCAAATTCTCTAACCCCTTTTCTGGGGATCGGGAGGGAGTTGAGAGACGCGTGTAATATTGTGACTTGTCCATGACTCGTTCAAAACATCCTGTCGGTGTTGAGCAATGGTGTCGTGTACGTATTTGGTGGGAATGAAACGGCATAATTTTGCTCTAGTTACGAACATCACATGGAATGAACAACAGTGTATAAACTAAAGCCATAATACGAAACAAACTATTCATGCGTCATTCCCAGCGTCTGATTAAGATCTGGTAGTATGTGATAAGGTGGTCCCCAGTTCCTCTTTGTGATTCTGTGTCAAGGGGTTTAGCCAGCAACAGACGGTGTACCATAATTCCACTGTCAAACAAATGATGCAATTCCATGTCATTCTGTCGTTAAATACAAGGGCTGCAGTCACCTCGATTCTGTTTTTCGATGTGCCGTCTTAATTACTGAAAAACTGACAGTAGTTAAATTATATCATATTAGGACCGTGTTTTCGTTGCTAAAAATAAGCTATTATATCCAATGCACTGTAATCCAATCTCCAAAAGTGTCAAGCATTGTCTGTTTCAAACCATTTACAGAAACAACTGTATCGCTAGACGATGAAAACTTCAAATATCTCTGTTATCGCCACGGGATGAAAATACCACTACCTCTACGGTGAAACTACTGATACCGGTACCTCTGTTACCTCCACATAGTGGAAAAAAACGGTATCGCTGTTATTAACGTACCGTGAAAATATCCTTATCTTGTTATCAACACACGCTGAATGTATTCACACATTATTAAAATTTCATATTTTCTTCTGCTTAGGTAGGTGACGTAATCTTCTTCACTTGTAAATATTCACTGCTTTCAGGTTCACCACCACTCTACCACTGATGTGTTATCCTTGAACACTGTGTTCCGTAAGGGCACCTGTGTTTCCTAATAATAACCTGCTATAATGCATGAAATAAAGCTAATAAAACCGGCACTGATAAAATGTATTAAAGGTTACAGATCAACTCGCCCGCTGATCGAGCCTGGGGTACAGAGATGCCAAATGGTTCGTTTACAGGCATGGTGGGGATGCTCCAAAGAAAGGTTAGTGCCCTATTACGATTTTCTATGGGGTATTTATTTATCGTGAATCATATAAAGGAATGCATAATTAAGCCACATCAGGCCTGATGATGCATCTCAACTAATTATATTGTTTTCTGAATCAGGACCTTTTATATATTTATTTATTTTCTACTTTATTGGAGACAAGGTTTGGCATCAGAAGGGTGTTAACCCACATAGCTGAGGGGTTTTAAGAGATAGGCACATACTCAGAGTGGGGGTTGTTTGAAAGGCAGGCTATTTTCAAGCAGTCATAGGTCAATAACTACAAAACATAGATCCATCAGTTAATGATTAAACTACTCAACAATCCCCCATCTCACTCTTGCAAGTGTCCCAGTTCCCTAGGTGGAGGCATTAAGGAGGTAGGAGGTTATGAATGAAAGCAAGTTTGAGGTAGTGGAAGGCTTTGTTCAGAGGAGTGGGAGAGTTTGCGGTTACAGCACACAGCCCGTACGCCTTCCTGGACCAGATGGGGATTCCTCACTTGCACTCACTCACTCTTCCCCTTTTCCCTGTGACCTTGATGTTCCCTGCTACAAGAATGGATCAACACTCCTTGTACATGTGACTACCTCAGGTTATTCACCCAGTTTTTTCTAGTTTTTCTGGAGTTGCATGGTGCACTATGATGTCTGAGGTGAGAGAGAGAAAGCATTCTAATTTTTATTACACATTACTTGCCGCAAAGGATTACTTCCGCTTTCTTGGTGAATACGTTTCCTGTATTGTGTAACATCACTTGAGTTATCCCTGAGCTCATTTTCCTTTGTTAAATCTGTACTTTTATTATTATTATCATAATTGTGCACTACTGTGTGTGGGATGGGAGAGAGAAAATATTCCAAGGTGTATTACACATTACTTGCTGCAAAAGATTACATCCACTGTCTATGTTAGTATAATCTCTATGTCGTGTAAGATATTTTGAGTTATACAAGTCCGTTCTCTATTGTTAGACCCATACACTTATTTTCTGAAGCACTGACTTAGCTGTGTTCTAGCTGCACTGGAGTAACTGCATAAAAAGAAATACGAGTTTACTGTCAAGTAAAAACAGTTTCCATGTACAGGTATATTGCACTAGATATCCGCAATACTTATTTGCACTTGTTCTGCGAGTTCACTTTCACTGTATCCTGAGGTAATTTCCTTCTAACCATAATTTCCTCTATATGAGGTCTGATAGAAAAGTATCGAACCTTTAGCTGGTAAATAAAAAAAAATAACTGAGTTCAGACATAAATTTGTTTTCAACTTTGTCCATTGGAACTTAACAAACTTAGTAATCCTTCCATAACTAAAACATTTTGTTAAGCCAGATTTTGGAATCGACAACAAGACCTTTGTCACACTTAACTTCATTTCCTTTGCCTTCCAAAACCTAAAACCCTTCAGAGGCATCTTCAGTCAAGGAAATAGCCAAAATATTGCAGGGAGACATATCAGGAGAGAATGGAGTCTGCTGGACCTGTGTGATCCTGTGTTTGGCCCAAAACATCCTGAATAAGACTGGATGAGTGGGCTGGAGCTGCAAGTCCTCAGCCTTCCACAACTCTCGTCTCTTGCGACATACCATATTTCCTTGGTAACAGAGAACTCCTTGGCACTCTTTACTGATTGTCTGTCCTCCTGGAGTGTACTCGTAATGAATACTACCATGGTAGTTGAAAAAAAATCTGTCGACATGAGCTCCACATTGTTCTGAACCTTCCATGCATAACACCCATAGCTTCATCGCCAAAAGCCTGCCGAGTCTCCCTAGTGGTTTTGGATTGCATGTCACCAAGGTTCTGACAAAATTTAATGCAATAATGTTGCTCGATTTGCTTGGTCACAGCGGCACAAAACGAAAATGCAAAAAGCAAAAGCAGGTCCTCAAACACACTGCTCAGCAGCGACTGGGTTGAGGAGCAGTGCTCAATGCCGGCCCAATAATTAGACAAGGTAAGCACATGCTAAGGGCGCCACAGATTTGGGGAGCGCAGTGTAAATCAATAAATTAATACTATTGCAGCAGCAACAACTGAAAAATAATTAATGCAACCTATGAAATATAATCATGCCTTAAAAAGGATATATATATATATATATATATATATATATATATATATATATATATATATATATATATATATATATATATAACTTTAAAGCAGTCCTAGTACCAGCTATGTAAATTTTTGCATCTGCATATGCAAATACACTGGCTAACCTGCCTCTAGTAGTGGTGAATGTAATTTGTCATCGTTTAGAAAAAATATGATAATGATAGCCTAAGACGGCATCCATATAGATCAGTGGTGTCAAACACAATCCTTCCCAAGGGCCACACTTCAGTTCTGTTGATCGTCTGAGGGCCAAGTCTATCTAACCATATCGAAATCAGTGTAGGTATATAAAAATGGTACGTAGTTAATTGAGATATATATTATTTAAAAACAAACATGGTTTTCACCTCAAGGTTTAATTTATAACATATTTCCTGTTTCCCCTCCAATCCCCATTCTTTTTCTGAGAGCAAGTAAAAAATAATAGTTTCTAGCAGGAAAGGCCCATTTTTGCCTACAGTTATAAGGTGTATGCAAACTTTAAATTTGCAATATAAAATTGGAAACTTGTTGGATGAAAATAATACCTTTATAATATGACTACGGCAAAGCTGAAGACTGCAAACGTTCGGAGAAGTTTGGTACGCCTTCTAACCCTTGTGGTGGCATTGGCTTCTGCTTGAAGTTATTGATAATATTTAATGTTTTGTGACATGCCGGTACACGTTCACCAATAATTTATTCAAATGGTATTTTTTATCAATCAAATTATCAATAAATATTTCCTAACAGTGCTGTTATACTTGTTTCCTTGAGCATATGACAAATTTTATGGGTCACTCTTTTTCTCTTCGAGGGGCACATGTGGTCCGCGGGCCATCAGTTTGACACCTCTGGTATAGGTAATCGTCAGATTTCCCAGGTGTTTACTGTGGGTGGATATGATAGCACCAGTGATCAAAGTGAATGCTGCCAATTCCTTTTGTTGCGATTTTGCTAAATTTTACTGAGTTTTCAACCACCGGAACATGTTTTCTGGCAGGAGCTACCAGGTGTTTTTCATGATATCACAGGGTTGTTTCTCACCAGGATGTAGCGTTATTTCCAGAAATACGCTTGAATGAACCCAGTACAGTATTCGTATTCAGCCAGAGATGTGTAATTTTTCAGGGAAGCAGAGACGCATTCACTACGACTAAACTATTGGGAATAAATAGGAGCATCACATTGGTGTATGGTGTTCGTGCACATCCAGTTAGTAGATACAGAGTCACCCTTCCAGCTTCATTTGGCGTCTGCAAAGTTAGTGGATAGTGCCACCTCCCAGCTCCCTTCGACCTCTGCAAAGCCAGTGGATTCAGTGCAACCCTCCCAGCACCTAACGAACTTTGCACGGCCAGCAGTCTTATTTTCTCCGTAATCTTCTTTGTCGTTTTCAAAGCTTGAAGATTCACTAGGATATGGCGAGGCCATGGATGCACCTGTTGAGCCTGCTGACTGGCCGTCCTTAATATCTAATCAGGAAGAAAAAAAAAAAAAGTTTCTTCAAAGAGGACCTTACGAGGCTGAACCAAGTTTCACGTTTCCAAAAAAGGATGGTAGAAGATGTCATCCTTATTGTTTTAGCGAATCTTAGTAAATGAAGAAAAGATAAAAAGAAGCTGGCTAATGTATTAAAAGAAAAAGGATAGTCTTTTCTGCTTCTCTTGTAAAATGTTTCTAGGAAATGTGCTAGAGTGGCTGTAGAAAGAATCAATGATTGGAAAAATGCCAGCTCCTTGCTAAACATACATGAAAATAGCATAGAACACACTATAAAACACGGCAACATGGAAGAAGCTGGAGGTCAGCCTTGCAAGAGGAAAAACAGTAGACAAACAAGAGATGGAACTGGTAATGGCTGAGAGGAACAAGTGGCGTCAGGTTCTTACTAGACTAATGGCAATCATTCAGTCTTTAGCTAAAAGAAATATGGCTTGAAGATGGTCAGCTGAAACACTTAACTGTCCAGAAAGTGGCAATTTTCTTAAGGAAGTGGAGCTTTTGGCTAAATCTGACTCAGTTATGAGGAATCACTTTACCTGCCGTATGCCATTGACGTACACCCGGGGAAAGTTCCACGTTATACACTCGCTCACCAATTCAAAGTAGTAAATATGAGACAAGTGGTAGTGAAGTAGTAGCCAACACTCATCTACTGTATCTGGTAACTATGTGAGAAAGATGGGGATGGAAGAGGCAGGGGTAGGAACTATCACCTTCCCCAGTCTTCCTCCTCCCTTAACCTCTTCCATCTCACACAGTGGTACCAGACATTTGAGTTTCTGGCTACTGCTTCACTGGTGTTTGTCTCACGTATAAAGGTTCGAACTGGCAGGCAGGTGTATAAGGCGGAACTTTCCTCGGCTGTACATGAACGTCGGCCCCTATATGTGTGGACAGAGCCATTGATGTACATGTACGTGGGCAATTTGAAATATTTGCCAAAATTCTAACATTCAAATTACACAACGAAAAAATCGGCAGGGATATTCCCGCGCCTCTCTAGGCCTCACTCGGCAGGTATTAGTCATCACCGCACGCCTAGACGCCTGTGGGAGCGCGCGCGCGACACGTCAGTCTGACAGTGAGTGAGTGAGGATCAACGCGAATTACACCCTTGAGGTGCCCTATGATGGGGAAAGCGATTCCCCATTCCTTACCACACACCAGTGTATGTTTCCACACACACACACAGCCATTACTAGGAAGAGTATACTTCATCACACACCACTGCACACTTCCCTCCTCCCCACGCACAACACCCATCCAATCAGTCTTCACTACCTCTCTCTCACACACACACACACACACACACACACACACACACACACACACACACACACCACTCCTACTCCAGACACTCCCCTTCATAATACTACTCACTCCATGTTTCCCACCTTGCACCATCCCTTCTCGACACCCGACCTACCTCACCTCCTTCTCAACTGATTCATCACACACACACACACACACACACACACACACACACACACACACACACACCGCATTCCACTGTCCAGTCTTCCATTTCATTTGCCTTGAACAGAAGATAGCCTATATTTTCAAAGCCTTGTAAAATATTGCAAGGTGGACGACCGTGGTGCGCTCTCAAAACAACATGAGAGAGAGAGAGACGCAAGTGAAATGTATATAATTGTAAATAATATGTAATGATAATATCTCATATGTTAGTGTTATATAAGAAACTAGTGTTAGTGATATTATAATACTAAATGAAGTAAAATAAGTTACGTATGTACAGTATGTGTGTGTGTGTGTGTGTGTGTGTGTGGAGAGAGAGAGAGAGAGAGAGAGAGAGAGAGAGAGAGAGAAAATATACTAAGTGAAATGCGTGCATACCTTGCCGTGCGAGAAAAAAGAATGGTAGTACGATGAGTGTGCGAGAAAATACAGTAAGTGAAATGACACGGCGCGAATATCTTGCCGCGCGAGAAAAGAGAACGATAGTGCCTTCAGTGTGCGAGAAAAAACACCAAGAGTGCATAGAGTATGAAAAGAATTATAAGTTATGTGGAAAACAAATATAATGTACAGTATAATACGAGTGGGCACAGACTTTCTACCTCAGAAACGTAAAATAAGAAGTATTGCGAACATTATACGCGCAATCCAACTCACTCACTCGCTTGTCATAATGCTCCAATGTACATAACTATGCTTGAGGACATTCCTGTATCATCTATATAGCCAACAAGAGTGTCCTTGGCTCGATTAGCATAGTTATCGATGAAGAAATTGCAGAGCCGCGTCCTTTCGCTCTGTGGCGGCAGCGGGCGGAGAAGTCTACGGGCGTTACTCCGAAGTTTTCAGCCGCCTGCTTAGGGAGAATCGACCTCAAAATTAACCTAAATGGCTTCTGTGAGTACCTTTATGGTTGTTCTCCATGTTTTCTCATCATTCCTAACCTATCTAGGGGAAAAAAAGGTCGAAAATTGTCTGCCACTGGGGTGGCATGAAGGTTCGAAGTCAACCGGCACGTGGCTGGTTAAACAGAGTTGAAAGCGACGCAGGTATTCACACTCACTGTCTTGGCAAAACAATCCAAAACGAACTAATTACCTTTATCAGTGCAAAGATAATGGGCAGAATAATGGAAGAGATCAAAGCATCAGAATATTTTTCTATCATTTTAGACTGGACCTCTGATCTGAGTCACAGAGAACATCTTTCCGTCATAATCAGGATAATGTCCATTGATGACAAGCCAGCAATAATGGAACATTTCATGGGGTTCCTTAAGGTAGAGAAGTAAACACGGTTAAGTTTATCTTGCCTCATTCTAAAAAGACTAGAGCAACTAAACATCTCTTTTGAAGATTGTAGAGGCCAGTCTTACGATAATGGAGCTAATATGAGAGGAAACACCAAAGGTGGTCAAGCCAGGCTTCTTCAACATAACTCAAGGGCCTTGTTTGTCCCGAATGGTGCCCGTAGTTTAAATTTGATGGTAGCTGATGCTGTCAAGAGCTCTCCAGATGCCACTGGTTACTTTGGATATTAAACAAAATTATTTACACTGTTCTCTAGCTCCACCCAGAGGTGGAATGTTCTTTTAAACTAGGTCCAAACCACTCTGAAACCTTTGTCAGACACCAGATTGGGAAGCCGAGTAAAAAAAAAAAAAAAAAAGGCCATCAAATATCAACCTGGGTAAATCAGAGGAGCACTTCAGGAGTTCAGGGAATCTGCCTCAGACTCTGCCATTAAAGCTGAAGCTTAGTCGTTAGTAGAAGAAATGGGATCGTACCGTTTTATCATTTGTTCAGTTGTGTGGTATGATATCTATCTATATACCTATCAATATACCTAGGCTGCTTCCCCCAAGGAAAGGGAGGTAGCCGAGACAGGACGACACACTCCCCAATTACTCATCCATTCAAACACATTCATTCGCATCTTAGCCCCAAGGGGAGAACAGACAGATCCTCACCGCACCACACCGCACAAGGGTCAACTGCGCAATGCGATCAGTGACATCCGCATCAGGGCCCGACAGCAGAGCTGGTTTACCCCTGCCACGTCATAACAAAATTCAGAATGTGAGTAAACTATTGCAGTCAATCTCCATGAAGCTTGGTGTGGCCGTGGATTTGTTCAGGAAGACTAGAAATTCTTTTTGTCTGCTACAGAAATACATATTTTGCTAATGCACAGACTACACCAAAAAATCTTTGAAGAGATGAATGTAGACACAGTGCTAAAACAACGAGACTGAGAAGCAAAAAAAAGAAAAAAAGAAAAAAGAAAAAAAAGAAAACACTTTAGCTATGAGTGTGCTGATGAGCCTGTCGGTGATGCACTCAAGAGAATGGAGACTACATTATTTAATGTGGGGGTACATACTGCCATTTCCTCGCTTGATAAGAGGCTTAAGACCCTAAGAGAGGTGAATGAAAAGTTTGGGGTACTCTTAAGCTTTACAAGATGTCTAAAGAAGACATCGTAGACCACTGTCAAGTCCTCAGCAAGACTTACCTCTTAAGGACACTCAGACATTGATGGCAGAGAACTGGCAATGGAATTGCAAAGTTTTTCAAATTTGCAATCAAGCAACACTACATCCATGGACCTCCTTTCCTTCCTGCGTGAAAAGAGGTTGACTAAAATATTTCTTAACATGTGGGTAGCTCCGAGGATCTCTGCCACTCACACTGTAACAGTATCTGCAGCAGAGAGGAGCTTTTCTAAACTAAAGCTGATAAAAACGTACTTGAGGTCTACCATGGTGCAAGAACTTCGTAGTACTGTAGGTTGATTATTATTAGTGTGAATCCTTAAGTGTCCAGACAATTAACATATGATGTCATTGATGAATACGCTGCAATATATTATAATCTGACTCGCCGTGATTAAAGTCACGGCGAGTCAGATTATAATATATATGAAAATATGAATAGATTTTTTCGAGTTATAGAGAATTACTGTTTTATGTTGTTATGATGCTTTTTCTATAAAAAAAAAAAATCCACTGTCTTTGTTCATTAACTTAATAAACCATAAATCTTAATCTAACTGGCATCATTTTATTAAAAAAACTAAAACACATGCGGCAGTGATTAAAAAAAAAATAACGTGTGTTGGGTATGCAGTTATGATGCCAGCAAAAGCTTCACACCTTTTAACCCACTGTGTCCTGACCGATTTTTCACCACTGACCCCCCCTCCCCATCCCGACCAATTTTGGTGATTGTTTTTTGGCTCAAACCTTCGCTTATTGTGAGAAACAATGGCAGTTCAGAGAAAAAGTTCTCACCTGAGCTTGGAAGTGGTCTAAACAGGTGACCCTTTAAACACCTGATACCGTGTTGTCTGGAGCCGTGCTGTGGGTGTTGCATTTTCTATGGTAATGGTAACTATTGCAAACCACTCAGAATAGGTACATATTTGTTCATCTGGTACGAATCTACAAGAATATATTGGTTTTCACACAGTAATATAGGTGATATAAGTGTTGTTTCACTCACTGAACACATCAACATACCGCACCATCCTTGGTGACATTACCTCCTCATCACTTCTGCTCGTTTCTTCCTCTGGCGTAACGTAATCTCCGTCCTCCACATCGTCATCGACTGTGGAATCGCTTTCGCCTTGAATTTCGTACCGTAGCGTGACATGTCTTTACTGGCCAGGTCACTGCTAAGAGGTGAGTTGCTGAGACAACGGAGTGCGTGGGGGAGGTCACGTAGGGTATGACAGTGTCTCCGCCTAGTGGCGGGTAGAGGAAGGTGTCCCGCATATATGTACCAAAAATCAACGCGCGAAATTTGAACAATGTGCAAATGACGGACCTTGCAATTGCAAAGCATATGGATTTGTTATAGGGACTGAGCACGACAAAACGTTGCAACGTATCCATACATCATCGGGACAGGGCGGGTTAACAGTATGCATACAGTGGAGCTTAAGGTACACAGGGGCCCTTCACCTGTGTACTAGGCTTTGTGATTACTTTGCAGGCAAAGGCAAGAGTGATGTGGGGAAAGGGGAGGGGATGGCACCAAATAGGCTTGGGACGGCCATGATAATGCTAAAACATATTCCAGCATGCACACAATTATTCAAGGTCATGCTCTACAGACTTGCATCCCCTTGGCAGTACTGACTGACTAGAAGAAAAAGTATGGTCAGAGTTTTCAATCAGACCTCGTTCTTGTTGTAAAATTATTTACCTAACTAAGTTCTTACTGCACTAGAGGAACTGCATAAAATATTTTCTAGTTTACTATCACAACCAAACGAATTTGCACTATATTACTGTAACACAAATTTGCACTTGTACTGCGAGGTCACTTATAGTGTCACCTGAGAGTTTTTTCTAAATCCCACAATATTCCTTATATTCTATATTCTTATGTAGTAATATCAGTATGTACACTATTAACACTTTCCCACACACCAGTGCCTAGTACCTCACCTCACTGTGGTAACTGAGGAAGCACTTTGTGCATAGTGCCACTTTGCATTAACTGCAATGGTACTGCATTTTCGTGAACTTGCTGCCATCACTGAATGTTTAGGCAGGCATGGCACCGCCTGTACATTTTTTTCCTGTAGGTGCATAGCCCAAGTTCACCATGCAGTGATAAAAGAGGTAGTCTGCTTGGGTGACCCTGTCTGGCAGTACAGCAGCACTGTGTCTTTTTGATGCAGCTGGCTGAACACGTCCATACTCCGCCAGCAGCTAGTGCACGGGTTCTTTGACAAACTCATGTAAAGAAAGATCTGTGCCAACAGCCAGTGCAAACAATATGAATGCATTCAGCACAGTGATATCGAGAAGGTGTAGGAACACCTTATTGTACCACCTGCAGCACATCCTGAGACAGTCGATGGCACTAGTCAGCACATCTGACTTATCCACAGCCGCATGTTATAGTAATCACTGACCACATTATGCTTGATCAAAGACTCCTTGGTTCTGCGGTCTTGGTTTCCAGTGGCCTGTATTACACCCTTGTGAGCTATGGTAAGCATGGTGGCTTCTGCTTGTCATGTCAGTGGATGGCCAACATGTTACCTTATTTCCTGGTGAGTAAATCCTGCTTCTCATTCTTCGTGGGCAAGGCAGGGTATTGCCTCCTTTCGAGCCTAACAGTGTCTCACGTTCCTGTCCCGGGTTCAAGGAGAAACTTCGTCAACGCCAGGGATGTGTAGGAGTTATCCATGAGCAGAATGTAGTTAGCCCTAATGTACTTATTCATTAGCACTTTCACAACAGCACCTGAGAAGCCATGCAGGTTGTCACTAGAGATACCCACGTCTGATGTGGAGTACATTACAAACTCCAACACCTACCTCTTGCAGTCACAACGAAAAAGAATTTAATGCCAAAATTATGATGTTTGGATAACATGTAATGATAAACACAGTCATCCCCAAAGCAACACAAACAACTCGTCCACCGCCAGTTTCCACCGCCACTTTTTTGGCAAGGCTGGAAAAACTTGGTGAAATATTCCTTGACCTTGGCCAGAATCAGGTGAATTTTCCACAGCCTGTCCTTGGGTGCAAGTTCCAGGCTGGAGGAAAAATGTAGGAACTGTAGGATGACAACATACCTGTCCCATGCCATGAACCTTCCTCAGACAGGTGTGGCTGTGAGATCATCCATTATCCATACATGACTGCTGACCACATTTTCCTCATCAGATGGCCACTGGCAATATAAAGACCTACTCTTTGGCTTGATGGATGCCTCTGCCACGTTCCAGATAAAAATTTATGAAGTTTTGATAGGACTGACAGTGCATATCAGTCATACTAACCTGGATAACAAAATTAGTGCACTTTTTTACAAGTGCCATCAATATTGCCAGAGCTTGCCACAATTCACTCACATCCACATGTGCGAAATTGCCGTCCCAGGGAAATCTGCCTTAACATCTGCCTGTAAATCATCAAAGATAGCCACCATGGGCTCAAACACTATCCCCTCCTCCCACATAAAAATTCTCTATTGTCCCCATATGTAGCCTATGGAAGTGGGGGTGATGGGCACAGCCATCACACACACCCCAGCCTCTGGACTGGCCAGTACACCCAAGTGTGCAGTAGAGGTGGGAAGGAAAATAAGAGGAATCAAGGGGTGCTGATTCATGATGCAATGATGCTTGGGGAATGCTGGGATACAGTGCTAAATCCTGCAGCTGCTCACGCGGTCACGAAGATGAAGGACCGGGCTGTGGCAACATTGCTTTAGAAGTTCCAGGCTGGGACGATGTGGGCAATGGTGGCATGAAACCTCTTTTCTGTCGATGTATACCCTGTAGGTGGTTGGGCGATTAAATGTGACATTTCTTCCACACATGACGTTTTGCCTGAACCTCCTTGTCTGAGTTCGATGTCAGAAGGGTAGAGAACGTCATTAGGCATTGTGGCAATATCAGCCACCAGTGTAGGGTTGTCAGACTCATTTTATAGTGGCAGGATGGAACTATAGGAGGAGGCACTGCAGGGTGGACGGAGCTCCACATGGTAGCTACACTCTCAGAGGTAGTCTTGCCACATGGTAATGATGACACCATCTTCTCTAATGCCCTGCCGATAACACTCACTCAGCCTTTTCTCTGGACGCATGGGAGGCTTGTCAGGGATGGAAATGGCAAGGGTTCGGTGGCCTCTCTTGATGGGTAGGGAAACCGGATGATGTGTATCCTGGACTCATTGTTGTTTGCACTACTGCAGTGTGGTGAGCGGGAAATTGGCCTGGTCGCTCACGCGACTCCTAGAAGCCAAGGTGACTCACAGAGTACCACAGAAAATGTGTAGGAATTCAAATGGCGGTGGGAAATGCAAAGTGGCTACAACCATCATCCGAGCTACCTCGATCTCCTGTTTTGTAATGACTATGGCCGTCATCTAGAAATGGGCTGGAAAATTTTTGGAGTGCATGCAATAAGTGGTCGATTAGGAATGCTAAATCTGTGCATGATGTTACAAGGGTGGAAGTTAAAAAGGCAAGTACAGCTTGATTGGACAAGTTGAAAAAAAAAAAATGAATGAAGAACAACTAAGAGGATGAGGTGAATGGAGAAAAATACTGCTTTAGCAGAGAAGAAGGAGTATATGTAGAGAAACACATGAAGAAACTAATAAAGAGAGAAAGAAAAAAGAAGTTAATAGAGATTTAGTAATAAATGTTAATGCAGAATGTTTTGAACGAGATGCGAAAAAGAAGTGATGCAGGCAAAATGGGAAATACGAGTATAATGATTTCTAGGGCAAGAACACCTATAAATGGGGGATAATTAAGAAGAACCTGGAAAGAATTTTGAAAGAATGATCAATGGAAACGGTGAGATATGAGTAGTGGCAGTCTAAACATTGCTGGTTTTTAGAACTTACTGAAAAGGAATGTGGTGCTTGAGAATGTGCCATTGGCAACAGTGAATAATGCAGTGGGGAGACTGAAGAATGGGAAGTCAGCAGAGGATGAGGTACGTGCAGAGGTGATGTTGATAATAATAATAATAATAATAATAATAATAATGACTGGTTTCTCAAGAGAGTGGGGCTGCGGCAGGGATGTGTGATGTTGCCTTGGTTGTTTAATATTTATATGAATGGTGTTGTAAGGAGTTATTTAATATTTATATGAACAGTGTTGTAAGGGAGGTGAATACGAGAGTGTTAGGTGGAGGTTTGAGTCTGGTGAATGATCTGAATCAGCTGCTGTTTGCAGATGATACTATATTGGTGGCTGATTCGGATGAGAGATTGAGACAGTTGGTACAGTAGTTTGGAAGGGTGTGTGAAAGTAGGAAATCAAGAGTAAATGAGAATAGGAGTAAAGTGATGAAGTGTGCGAGGTTGACAGATGGTAGGAAGATGAATGTAGTTTTGAATGGTGAGTTGCTTGAGGAGGTAGAATGTTTTAAGTAATTAGGGTCACATGTTGCTGTGGATGAAAGAATACAGGTAGAAGTGAAGTTTAGAATGAATGAAGTAGGAAAGGTGCTGGGAGGAATGAAAGAGATGTTTAGATGTCGTTCGCTTAGAATGGATGTAAAGTATGAGGATGCAGTATTACCGACTGCATTATATGGAGCTGAAACATGGAATATCCATGTAGCAAAGAGGAAAAGTTTGAATGTAATGGAGATGAGGTGTCTGAGGCGTATGTGTGGAGGGAGGCATATGGATTGAGTGAGAAATGATGAAGTGTTAAGGAGAACTGGAGTTATGCAGGAGATGGCTGATCGAGTTGAGCAGAGAGTGTTGCGATGGTCTGGTCATATGGAAAGAATGAAAGAAGAGCACTTAATGAAAAATATTACTAGATCAGATGTGAGAAGCGTAAGACTGTGAGGAAGACCACGAATTGGATGGATGAACAGTGTGAAGAGAGCGTTAGATGCAAGAGGGATATCTGTAGAGCAAGGGAGAGTGGGTGAGTGTGTTAGAAATAATTGGAGAGAAATCGTGAATGAATAAATGGTGATGTGGCCCTGAGAGGATATTCTCCTGCATTTGGTCTGATCGGCTCATCAGGTCAGGTGCTGGTCAGATGTAGCAGGAGTAAACCAGCTCTTTTGTCGGCCCCTGCTGCGGAATTCTCCGACTGCACTGCGCTGTTGACCCTCATACCGTGTGGTGCGGTGAGGATCTGCCCCTTCTCCCCTTATGGCTAATATACGAAAAAATGTGTGTGTGTGGATGAATTAATTGAGAGTGTTTCGTCCTGTCTCGGCTACCCTTCTTTCTTTTGGGGAAGCAGCCTAGGTGTATAGAAGGATATAATAATAATAATTATAATAATAATAATAATAATAATAATAACAGTGTATCAGAGAGGGGTCAGTGAAAGATCTGTCAGAAATATGCCCGAAACCAACATGAATGCAGCTTTCCCAGTGAAGTTGAACAAAGTTGCATATATGCCCTCGTTTAAATAGGTAAACAAAGTGAGTGCAAACATTACTGTAGGATAAGCCAGCTGAGTGTTGTAGGAAAGCTATATGGAAGAAAAATGATGAAGACGATAACGACTTTATCAGAATGTCTGACGAGTGATGGACAAGCAGGGTTAGACAGTTGGTAGGGGATGTGTGGATTAGGTTGCCGCAGCAGGACAGAATGTGGAGAAACTATATGAGGAGCATTGTAAGATAGTTATGAAATTTTTATATTTCGAAAATGTGGATTATTATTAAGGCGGTTTTCCACAGGCATGGTGTAGACCGAAAACTGATCATTAGTGTACTGGGTTTATATACCGGTAATGATGCATGTAATGTATACCTGCGTGTCTTAGCGTGGAGTCATTCACGTGTCCTAAGTCTTAAGCTAGATTAATGGACACTTCAATTAGGAACATCAAAATTCGCTTGGCCACACTTTGCACAGTAGAATGCAATTTTTACTCTTGTCTTACCTTGGTAATGTACTGTACAGCATGTGCTGTTTTATTATATATATATATATATATATATATATATATATATATATATATATATATATATATATATATATATATATATATATATATATATATATATATATATATATATATATATTGCCAGACGCCTCAATCCCGTTTGGGGTGGCCACAAACAAATCGTCTCCAAGTCGCCCTGTCCCCCGCCATTTCACTCCCCTGCTCCCAGCTCACACCCCCCTCTCTCATATACCTCTCCACCCCATCCCTCCATCTCATCCTCGGCCTCCCCCTCCCTCTTTCCCCCTCCACCTCACTCACATACACTCTCTTCGTCAGTCTTTCACCTTCCATCCTCTCCACATGGCCAAACCACCTCAGTGTGTTCCTCATAACGCTTCCTATCACATCCACATCATCACCACAAGGCTCCTTTATATCCTCATTCGTCAGCCTGTCTCTCCATGTGACTCCACAGGCTCCTCTTAAATAACTCATTTCCACTGCTCTCACTCTTGACTTGTGTCCTTCCAACAACGTCCAAGCTTCACTTCCGTACGTTAGAGTTGGTATCACAATACTGTCATGTAGTAACTTTTTCACTTCCATGCTCACTTCCCTGTTTCTTATCAATGCTTTCAAGGAACCAGCAACCTTTCTTCCCTGCTGTACCCTTTCAAGCACTTCATCCTCCAAACCTCCATCCTTACTCATCACACTACCCAAGTACTTAAACGTACTCACATTTTCCAATTCCTCACCATCCAACCTCGCTGTACATTCACTGACTTCACCTCTCTCAAAGACCATCACTTTACTCTTCCCTACATTCACCTTTAGATTCCGTTTCTTACACTCTCCCAAACTCATGCACCAAGCCTTGCAGCTCTCCTTCGTCTTCACTCAACAACACAGTATCATCTGCAAACAACAGTACAGGGAGTTTCCAAACACTATCCTCTCTCACCATGGCCACTCCAACATCCACTACCCTACCTTGTACCTCTTTTATTACCCCATCCATGTACAGATTGAACAACCATGGAGACATGACACATCCCTGTTTCAACCCAACCTTCAAAGAGAAAAATTCACTTAGTTCACCATCCACACGCACTGCAGCCTTCGCACCATCGTACATACTCTTCACAGCATTCAACAACTTCCCATCTACTCCATATATTCTTAACACTTTCCACAATCCTTGTCTATCCACCCTGTCATATGCTTTCTCCAAATCCATGAATGCCGCATACAACTTCTTTCCCTTCTCTAGAAACTTTTCCACTAAAGATCTGAGAATGAATATCTGATCTACACAACCTCTTTCCTTCCTAAAGCCTCCCTGTTCTTCTCCAACTAATTTTTCTGTTCTTTCTCTAACTCTGTCAATAAGTATCCTACCATACACTTTTCCTATTATACTAAGAAGACAAATGCCCCTATTGTTACCACACACTTCTTTTTCCCCTTTTCCTTTGTACAAGGGAATATATATATATATATATATATATATATATATATATATATATATATATTACATTTTGTTTATTCCGGTGATAGTTTGATAATGGTTTGAACATTTAGTAATTGTGTGTATTTTGATGT
>NC_137046.1:14154722-14223859 GCF_032717465.1 Coenobita brevimanus
GTTTATATCCAAGGAATAGTTGGGGTTTATTGCTCATGTAATACCATGCAGGGATGAGTGAGGCTGTCACTCTCATCCTAAATGTCAGGACCAACTGCCTAGCCCCGAGCTTCTACGTTCCTCATGGGGCAACGAAGGATTGGATGATAGATGGATGAGAATATCTTCTTGTGTGTTACAAATGGCCTTTATGGAGTCTAAACCTTGTTAAAATTATACGGTCTTGTGCAGCAGGCTGCTTATAGTTTTATATGAGAGAATGACTGCCGTACTTTTGTGGGAATCTCGGACTTGTACGGGCATTTGTCCGGCATTTGATAATATTGTCCAACCTCAGCCCGTTACTGTGAAATCCGAAATACCGGAAATCAGAGTACGGGAAATGGAGGGTCGAGTGTATATTCAAACAATCCTTAAACCCAAACGTAACATTTAAATTATTATACACAAAAAAATCCTTCAATTTGTCTGGTCTTCTCATATACCGCTTCCCACAACGTCCCTGCTCCTCCACACAGTCATCTCCTCCTGGACTGACTTGGTCCTCTTTCTGATTCACTTCTTCCCTCGGGAAACTGTCACCATCTTCTTGTACTTCAGCTCCTTTTTCCTCCTCAATATCCTCAGCTGGGGGTGAGTGCGATTCCTCGGAGATGTCCCAGCTTTCCTGTCCTGGCCCATGGTAGTGCCACAAAAGATTCACATGTACCACCTTCGGGCGAGACTTTTTGCCTCCCCGAATCCAATACGTTACGTCTGATAGGATGTCCAGCACAGTGTAAGGCCGATTCCACTGTCTCTGCAGCTTCGGTGACTGTCCCTTCTTTCACTGAGGATTGTACAACCAAACTTTGTCACCATCCTTGAAGCTCACCTCACTTGCCTTGGCATCATACTTGCACTTCATCATTTTGTCTGAAAACTTTAGAGCTTCTTGCACTTGATGATGTACCTCAGCCAGCCTTTCCTGAAGATTTTTTGCATAGCTGGAGGTATCTTTTTTTTTTTCTAATGTGAGGTAGAAGGAACCAAAGGCCACGAGCCCGCAACTGTTGTTCCTTCCAAGAGAAAAACATAATACAAGAGAGAGCCAAATTCAAGATCCGATCATTTCGAGATGCCTGGACACACTGCGTTTGAAAGACTGGATATCATAGGAACCAGGAAATACAGAGGGAAAGAGTTCCAGAGTTGACCTGTTGCATAAATGAAGGACTGGGAGTAACGATTAATTCTTGCATTTGAGAGTTGGACAGAAAAGGGATGAGAGTTTGCTGTCAGACGGGTGCTACGCGCCCGTCGTAGAGATGGAGGAATGCATGCAGACAGTTCAGAGGAGCAGTGACCACTGAAGTAGAGACAGAAAAGAGATAAAGATGCAACAGCGAAGAGACAGAGATTGAAGGGAGTCAGTAAGAGGAGGAGAGTTAATGAGACGAAAACCCTTTGACTCTACCATATTGAGAAGAGCTGTGGGTGGGGAGCCTCACCACACATGAGTTGTACTCCAAACAGGGGCGGATAAAACCCCTGTATAGAGTCAACAATTGTGCACGGGTAAAGAATGAATGGAGTCGGCTTAGCACACCTAATCTCTTAGAAGCAGATTTTACAAGAGATGTAATATGATCTTTCCAAGATAAGTCCCGAGTAAATGAAACCCCAAGCATGTTCAAGGATGATGCAGGATTAAGGTGATTATTATTAAACATTAGTGGGTATACCTGTGGAAGATTTTGTCGGGTTGATAGGTGTAAGAACTGAGTCTTTGATGCATTAAAAACAATATGATTATTTTTACCCCATTCAGAGATACGATCCAAGTCAGACATTAGGTGTACCATAGCCTCATTCTTTGTTTGTTGAAGTAACACCTGCGATAGACGTTGTGGGAACCGAATGGAAAGGTGAAGGGTGGAGTCATCAGCGTATGAGTGGATAGGATTAGATGTACAGCTTAGAATGTCATTGATGAATAAAAGGAAAAGAGTTGGTGATAGGACAGAGCCCTGAGGAACATCATTGTTAATAGATCTAGAAGAACGATGGCCGTCTACAACAGTGGTTATACAACGACCAGAAAGGAAGCTAGAGATGACGGCATAGATAGAAGGATAGAAATCGTAAGAGGGCAGTTTGGAAATTAAAGATCTATGCCAGACTCGATCGAAAGCCTTTGAGATCTCAAATACAATGGGAAAGCTTTCGCCAAAGTCCCAAAAGGAGGATGACCAAGAGTCTGAAAGGTAGGTGAGAAGATCGCCTGTGGAGCGCCCCTGACGGAACACATGCCAATGATCAGAAAGAAGACTGTGATAGGAAAAATGCTTTAAAATTATTCTATTAAGAATTGACTCGAAAACTTTTGAGATACAGGATGTTAAAGCAATTGGACGATAGTTAGAGGTTTGGGAATGGTCACCCTTCTTTGGGACTGGCTGAATGAGAGCAAACTTCCAGCAAGAAGGAAAGGTACAAGTTGATAGACAAAGGTGAAAGAGTTTGCCTAGGCAGGGTGTAAGCACAGAAGCACAGTTCTTGAGAACAACAGGAGGGACTCCATCAGGCCCATATGCCTTATTAGTAATGATGCCTGTGATGGCAGAAAATACATCAGCTGAAGAAATTTTAATGTCAACCATGAGGAAGTCAGAAGGGGGAAGTGATGGACAAACAGCACCGAAATTGTCTAAGGTGGAATTGGAGGAGAAAGTCTGAGCGAAGTGATCTGCTGTATCAGTAGAAGAAATAGCTACAGAGCCATCAGAGTAGAAAAGAGGAGGGAAGGATGATGAGGTGGAGTTGTTAAAAAGGTTTTTGGCAAGGTGCCAGAAGGAGAGGGAAGACTTCGAGTTGGAGAGTTAAGAGCATTTATTACGGATGAAATTATTTTTAGCAGAGCAAAGAACAGACTTTGCATGACTCTGGGCAGAAACGTATAAATGATGTAATTCATGGGTGGGTTGGCTCCGGTACCTTTTATAGGCCCTCTCCTTGTTGCGGACAGCATTAGAACAAGCATGATTATACCAAGGCTTTCTTGCTTTAGTCAAAGGATATGAGAGAGGAATGTACGCTTTCATGCCTGAGAGAATAACCTCCGTAATACGCAAGGCACACTCAGATGGCTCCTGGCCATGGAAGCAATAATCATTCCTGGGAAAATAAAAAAAAGTACTGCCTGAGAGCCTCCCAATCCACAGCTCCAAAGTGCCACAGACAACATTTCTCTGGAGGGTCCACAGGCCATACTGGAGCAATAGGACTGGTTAAGGTGATAAGGTTGTGATCGGAGGAGCCCAACGGAAAGAAAAGATTAACAGTGTATGCAGAAGGATTAGTTGTTAGGAAGAGGACAAGTGGAGCTCCAAGGCAGTCAGGGATATGGGTAGGGTGCTATACAAGCTGCTCTAAGTCATTAAGGATAGATAAGGTGTAGGCTTGTTCACCAGGTGGATCGCTGAAAGGAGAGAAGAGCCAAAGATGGTGGTGAACACTGGGGTCTCCTAGAATGGGAATTTCAGAGAAAGGAGAAATAGATAGAATGCATTCCATCGTAGAAGTAAGATAGTCAAAGAATTTTTGAGTCAGTAGAATTAGGAGATAAGTAAACAGCGCAGATAGATTTAGTCAGAGGATGACAAGAAAGCTGAAGCCAGAGTGTAGAGAATTCAGAAGAATCGAGTTCAGGAAACGAGAGCAAGGTAAGTCTTTGCATATATATTGTTACGGAACAGAGAAAACTGTCCCGCAAAATTCCAGGTTCAAAACAAAGAGTTAGGTAAAATTACACGTTAAAGTTTAATGCTCAAACTAACAACAAAACATTCAGGACTCATAAGGATAATGTAATGGCAAAAAACAGGTTAAATATATGGTTAACTGCAATAGCCTCTATTAACACGAAATTAGCATGAGTAAATTGATCTAAGTCAGGCCTTTTTAAATGGGATACCAGATAATACTCAGTGAATGCCAGATATATTATTACAGATACACAATATTATTAATGATGGCTGACAATAAGAACCCTACATAAATTACAAAAACCTTACTAGGCCTAAGAATTAACCTTATGCTACACAGTACAAGAAAAAATGCAACAACAGTTATACTCAAATTACACACAGGTGCTAGATGGTTGGAGACTTCCTGAGCACTCACAATAATAATAACTGTACAGGGGAGGGCAGAGATGTGAGCAAAATGAGGAGTAGATCTAAATGGCAATTAATGTAGAGACCGAGCTCATTATATAGGGGCCGGCAGAGCTTGATACAACTTGTAAGAAGGACGCGCAAATGAAGCCATGGGGACAAAGAGTTGACAATCCTGCTCTGAACAACAGAAAGAACGACTTACTCTACTATAACGGTAGAAGGGGGGACTGAGGTAGAACACGCTCGTGATCAAACATGCAGCACACTGCACGTTAGAATTACACAAAGGATGATGAAATCATAGGCTATGTAACACCTCCCCACAAAGAAAAAGAAATTTACAAAGGAAATTTCTTATTACTCTAAAACAATCTGTCTAAAGTCTAGATAAGCAATCTCCAATAACATTTTCTTTCCCCTTGACACGTTGTATGTCTAATGAATACTCCTGAAGAAGTAGACTCCATCTTGTCAATCTCTGATTTTTATCTTTAAACTTACTAAGGAATTTCAGTGGGTTATGATCGGTATAAATGACTATGGGGTCAAAACCAGAACACAAATAAAATGAAAAATGCTGTAAACCCAAAATCAAGGCCAAAAGCTCTTTCTCAATAGTTGAGTAGTTCTTTTGAGGTGGAGTGAACTTCTTACTGTAATAAGATACAGGGTGTTCAATACCCTGATCATCCTCTTGCAGCAAAACAGCCCCAGCTCCTGTATCACTTGCATCAACAGCCATCTTAAAAGGCTTAGCAAAATTTGGAGTAGCGAGCACTGGCTGACTTAATACGATAGCTTTAAGTTTGTTGAAAGAGGATTCACAGTTATCGGTCCAGACAAATTTAACTCCCTTTTTCAGTAGGTCTGTAAGTGGTGATACAAGAATAGAAAAGTTAAGAACAAATCTCCTGTAATAACCTACCATTCCTAAAAATCTTTGTAGCTCTTTCCTACGTTTAGGTCTGGGAAGATCACTTATAACCTGAACCTTAGCTCCTGGTGGTGCAACGTGTCCATCACCAATTACGTACCCAAGGTACTGAACTTTAGCTTGACCAAACTCACACTTTGATAAATTAGCTACAAGATTAGCCTGAACCAAACGCTCAAGAAATTTACTGACATGGCATAGGTGATCTTTCCAGTTGTCACTGAAGATTAATACATCATCAATATAAACAACACACCCTGCCAAACCCTCTGTTACAACATTCATGAGCTTCTGAAATGTGGCTGGTGCATTCTTCATACCATATGGCATTACAGAACATGCAAAAGTCTTTCCTAGTGTTACAAAACATGAGATCTCCCTAGCACGTTCAGTCATAGGTACTTTCAGTATCCCTTTAACAAATCAAACTTACTTATGTACCTAGCCTTTCCGATCTTGTCTATGCAATCTTCCACGCGAGGGAGAGGGTAAGTGTCTGTTTTGGTTATCTGATTAACACGTCTGTAGTCAATGCAAAGCCGCTGTGACCCACCTGGCTTAGGGACTAGAGTGACAGGAGAACTCCACTCGCTCTGACATGGCTCAATCATCTTGTGGTCCGACAGGTAGCCAAGCTCCTTCTGGATGAGAGGAACTTTCACTGGGTTCACACGGTAAGGAGGCAGTTTAATTGGCTTTGCGTCTCCAACATCGACATCATGCATCAACACAGTAGTTCTTCCTGGAGTGGCATGGAACACTTGCGGGTACTCCTGCAGTAATGCCGAAAACTCCTGCCTTTCCTCAGGAGCTAGATGAGAAAGCTTAGTCTGGATTTCATTCATGATATCAGGATTCTTCCCCAAACTATCACTCAGGCTCATACTGCATCGGAGAACTTCACTTGCAGACTCGGGTGGAACAGCTACAGTGCAGACTTGGTTATTTTCGTCCCGCCTGTGATATAATTTTAGCATGTTGATGTGACAAAGTTGCTTGTTCTATCTACGATCTGGTGTGGCGATGACATAGTTGACATCACTGAGTTTCTTCTCCACGAAATAAGGACCACTAAACTTGGCTTGAAGAGGTTCCCCATGCACCGGTAGCAGAATCAAAACCTGATCTCCTGGCTGAAAGTGGCGTAACCTGGACTTCTTATCATACCAAGTTTTCATCTTCTCCTGAGCGGCTCCTAAATTCTCTCTCACCAGCTGTAAAGCAGTGGACAGCCGTTCTTTGAACTTCATCACATACTCCAGCAAGTTGATGTCATCTTCCTCCGACAGTCAGCATTCCTTGAGTAACTTAAGGGGTCCTCTTACTTCATGGCCAAACAGTAGTTCAAAAGGTGAGAAGCCCAGTGATTCATTTGGAGATTCTCTTGTGGCAAATACGACGAATGGAAGACCTTTATCCCAGTCTTTCTGATGTTCCAAACAGTATTTCTTGAGCATCGATTTGAGTGTTTGATGATATCTCTCCAACGCTCCTTGGGTCTGGGGATGGTAAGCTGAAGACGTGATCTGGGTGATGCCCAACTCTTTCAGAGACTGCTTGAAAACATTTGACATGAAATTACTTCCCCGGTCTGACTGTACCTCCTTGGGCAGACCAAACTTTGTGAAGAACCCTAGCATTTCCTTAACCACATTCTTTGCTGAGATATTTCTAAGTGGAATGGCTTCAGGATAACGAGTAGCCAATAATCAGGGTCAACACATAAGAACATCCTGAAGAAGTCTTAGGAAGAGGGCCCACAATATCCACCAACACACGGGTGAATGGCGCCTCAAAAGGAGGAATGGGAACTAGAGGTGCAACCTTTTCGGTCTGATTACACTTCCCCACAACTTGACAGGTGTGACAAGACTTACAATACCAGGAAACATCCCTGAAGATACCTGGCCAGTAGAAGTGTTTCAAAATGCGTGCCACAGTCTTCCTCACTCCAAGGTGTCCTGCCAAACTGGAATCATGAGCCACTCTAATGATATCCTGCCTACAAACACGAGGGATGACAACTTGATGTACAACCTCCCATTCACAGTCGGCTGATGCTGTTGGGGGTCTCCACTTCCTCATAAGCACTCCTGACTTTATATAATAACAAGTAGAAGCACCGGCTGACTCTTCCTCACTGCAAGCAGAGTTAACTAGACCTTTCAACTCAGGGTCAGCAACCTGCAACTCAACCAACTCTTGACGAGACAAATTATCAACACTACGGGGTACTGCCTCATCTGGTGAGTGGTCCAAATTAGCAAGAAAAGTGTCAGCTAGGATAACATCATCATCATCATTATCCTCTAAATCACCAGTAACTTTAGACTTAGCCCTAGTGACAGCACATGCAGGGAACACATCAGGGACACCACAATCCTGGGTCGCAGCCACTGGCTCACTAGACAACTGAGGAGCTGGACACATTTGACTTCCACCAATATCATTTCCAAGTAAGAAAGTTACACCTGACATTGGAAGTGTCTCAACCAACCCAACCATAACGGAACCATTAACAAAACCAGACTCTAAATTCACGCTGCACAGAGGGACAGAGAAGTAATTATTCCCTACACCTTGTAAGATTACAGTTTCATCAGAGGAATTAACATTAGAGCCTAGAACACTGGTCAGCATAAGGGATTGGCAAGCACCTGTATCACGATATATTTTAACTGATTTCCTGTCATTACTGTCCAGAGGACTGACAAAACCTTCAGACAGGAAATTAGCACATGAACTCTTGAGAGTGTCACCCACTTTACTGCTCAAAAGAGGAGCTCCATCATGAGGATTTTATTTACCCCTCAAAGCAGGTTCAGTTAACTCAGTTAAAGAATTCTGGGAACTCTCAAGGGTGGACACTAGACCAATTGACTGAATATTTAAAGACTCCTTTTTGTTCACATCACGCTGTCTCCTGAAACATTTCTCCGTAGTATGACCAAGCTTACTACAATAAGTACATTTACTTTTCTGAAATCTAGAGGTGAAGCTGGTATTTATTTCCTGAGAAACATCATCTTTATTCTCTTTCCTGTTACCTGTACCGGTACTCTGAGTAGAGGCAACGTACTTACTCTCAGCTTTCCTCTTTTCTTTAGAATATCTCTTGTGAGTGAGAACATATTCATCAGCTAAAACTGCAGCATCAGACAAATTATCTATTCTTCTCTCATCAAGATATAGGCTTACATCTTTACTAATACACCTTTTGAAGTCCTCCAGCAAAATCATCTGCTTAAATTTGTCAAAATCAGAATCCACATTCTTAGAATTTAACCACTGCTCTAACAGATCTTCTTTGATTTTTGCATACTCAACATGGGATTGCTTATCTTGCTTGTAAGCTGTCCTAAATTTTACTCTATAGGCTTCAGGAACAAGTTCATAGGCCTTAAGAATCAAGCTCTTAACTACATCATAATTATCAGATTGATCCTGAGACAAAGATGCATAAGTTACTTGAGCTTTACCGGTGAGAACAGTTTGAAGGAGTACTGGCCAATACTTTTTGGGCCAATTAAAACCTGCAGCTACCCTCTCAAACAACTGAAAATACTTTGTTAAATCAGATTCATTAAAAGGAGGGACAAGTTTAACATTTTTAGCCACATCAAAATCATCAGAGCTAGATGATCCAGTTCCACCTTGTTTCATGCGATACTCATGGTCTGCCTGAATCCTGGCAAGTTCAATTTGTGCCTGAGCCTGTACCTGTGCCTCTTGAATACGAGCATTTGCCTGAAATTCAGCCTCCTGAATACGAGCCTGAGACTCCGCCTCCTTAGCCTGAGACTCAGCCTCCTTAGCACGTGCTTGAAATTCAACCTCCTTAACACGAGCCTCCTGCAGGGCTAGCTGTAACTTAGCTAATTCAATCTGCGTTTGCTCATTTGGAGGAGTTACATTAAACAAGCTTTTATTAATCATGCCAACAATTTGATCTTTAGAATGATGAGAGTGAACTGCAATTCCCAAATGTTGAGCAACAAGCTTAAGTTCATTCTTTGTTCTGTTTTCTACATCACACACTGTTTGCACATTTGACAAAAAATCTTTGGCTTCATCAAGTGTAGAAATAGTAGACATCATGAATAAATCACAGTCACAAAATATCAAACAATATCCTTATGATAATATCCTGAATATCCTGATAAGAGGTCGCCAAATTTATGTTACGGAACAGAGAAAACTGTCCCGCAAAATTCCAGGTTCAAAACAAAGTGTTAGGTAAAATTACACGTTAAAGTTTAATGCTCAAACTAACAACAAAACATTCAGGACTCATAAGGATAATGTAATGGCAAAAAACAGGTTAAATATATGGTTAACTGCAATAGCCTCTATTAACACGAAATTAGCATGAGTAAATTGATCTAAGTCAGGCCTTTTTAAATGGGATACCAGATAATACTCAGTGAATGCCAGATATATTATTACAGATACAAAATATTATTAATGATGGCTGACAATAAGAACCCTACATAAATTACAAAAACCTTACTAGGCCTAAGAATTAACCTTATGCTACACAGTACAAGAAAAAATGCAACAACAGTTATACTCAAATTACACACAGGTGCTAGATGGTTGGAGACTTCCTGAGCACTCACAATAATAATAACTGTACAGGGGAGGGCAGAGATGTGAGCAAAATGAGGGGTAGATCTAAGTGGCAATTAATGTAGAGACTGAGCTCATTATATAGGGGCCGGCAGAGCTTGATACAACTTGTAAGAAGGACGCGCAAATGAAGCCATGGGGACAAAGAGTTGACAATCCTGCTCTGAACAACAGAAAGAACGACTTACTCTACTATAACCGTAGAAGGGGGGACTGAGGTAGAACACGCTCGTGATCAAACATGCAGCACACTGCACGTTAGAATTACACAAAGGATGATGAAATCATAGGCTATGTAACAATATACACAACAGCCACCTTTGGCTTTGAAATGAGTATAAAGAAAGTAGGAGGATACAGAAATGGGTCTGCTGTCAGTTGCCTCAGACAGCTGAGTTTCAATTTGAAAAAGAAGGTGAGGTTTAGAGAAGGAGAGATGGTGCTCAACGGAGTGAAAGATGGAGGAAAGGCTGCGAATGTTGCAGAAATGAAGAAGAAGAGAGTCAGACAGTGGTTCCAGGCAGCTCAAGTTATCACCTGGAGAGGGGCGGAAGGTGGGGGCATTTATGTTCCCCCTCCTGGGCACTCCGAGGCCATGCGTTGAGCTGCCATGATTTTTTTTTAATTTTGGAAAAGGAAGTGTAGTGTGTACTGTGCATGTAGTTTGGTGTTGATAGAGAAACTTGTAGGCAGTTCCTCACCAGGTGGTGTTCCCATTAACAAATCAACGTGTAAATGTAACTCGTGGTTTAGAATCAGTTTTGCAGAGGTATAGTCGGTAGGCTCATGGGATGCATCGCAGGTTTTTTCTAGTCCCACTCCATTTGTCCCTCTACTCAGTACATGGCCAATTCTTGTCCCAAGGTCCAGTTGAATTTCTCCACCATCCCATCTGACTGTGGCCTTAGTGGAGTCGTCCTGGTCTTCTTGATCCCTATTAACTTGCAGCACTCATGGAACACATCAGAATCGAAGTTTCTACCCTGGTCTGAATGTAGCTCTTGTGGCATCCCAAAATGACAGAAAAACTGGTCAACCAACACCTGAGCAACAGCCGCGGCCTCTTGATTGGGTGTGGCATAGACTTCTGGCCACTTGGTGAAGTAGTCCATGGCGACACATATATACTGGTTTCCTTTTTCAGTGACTGGCAGAGGTCACCCACTTGGTACAGCTGAAGAAGGGCACAACCACGCTTCTTGGGTCCCTTCTTGGCACAGCATACATCACAGGCCTGACACCACTCTTCAATGACCTGACGCAAGCCAGTCCAGTAGAACCTCTGTCGCAGCCAACTTGAAAGTTTTCTTCACTGCATGTGCCCACTAGTGGTCTGGTTATGGGACTCATCCAAGATCTTGGAACTCATTTTCTTTGGAACCACCAGCTGCCAATACTTCCTGAGGCCATCGGGTGTCTCCCACTGACTCTAGTCTGTTGTTCAAACGAAGAAGGTCCCACTGTGCCAATTGCTCTTCGTCACAAGGCAGAACATGGAAACCTCTTCCCAAGATGGTCACACTATACTCCACTGCAGCCACTCTAGCACTGGCTGTAAATCTGCATCCTCTTCAGGTCTTCTTCACCTGACGCTGGCCTACCACTACAGTATGGTGGCATTTCTTGGTATGATTCCAATTCCTGCTACACTGCTTGCTGTCAGTTCTTCCATCTTCTCGCACACTGTCATTTTTTTTTCTTTGGCAGAAAGGCTCATACAAACCTAATTATCTGAAATCAGATAACAAAATTGTACTTAATAAAACTTAATTTAAAAATTAGGTTTCAGAGTTAAAATGCGCCAATGTTAGCAGATATTTCCCCTTCAGATCATCATCACGCCATGACAGACTTCTGTTTGGCATAAATATTTATTATGAGTACAGGAAAATGTATGTGCATTGTAAGTCGATATTTATACAAGAGAAAAGTCCCTCAAGGCGAGTTGTTAGGCTAGAGACAAAACACTTCCGCTAACTTTAAGAAATTTTCGCCCTGAATCCTGATTTTCTATTAATAATTAAATTAAGCACAAATTTTTTACTGGATTTCAGATAATTAGGTTTGCAAACCTATATGGTGATAAAGGTTAAAATATTTCCAATTAAAATTGCCGATTTGGTCCAAGATGGAGATCACATTCGGTGATTGCATGCTTGTATCTCGGTCAGCTGATGAGTGGTTGGCTCACCTTGTGGTGTTCTATTCCTTGTTCATTTTCCTCTTTTTCCTCAGCTTTCTGATCTTCTTCTATCATATCCTCCACATGCTTATCAACAGCTGTCTAACCAACCATTCTTAGGGTTGTAGTTAGCAAAATACTGCTATTGTGTCAATGTTATTATTATGGTTATTGTGTCAGTGTTATTATTTTATGTACTGTGTATGTTAGTTATGTTGGTACGGTAGATAGCCTACATTCCAGAATGCTCTTGAATATCGGAAAAACTGTTGGACCATATTGGAGAATTCGGACAAATATGGTAAAAGTCTGGGGAATGGTATATGGGGCAGGACTTTTGCAAGTCTAGGACTTTTGGGGCTTCCGGACTGCCCCCCCCCCTCCCTTCTAGTCCGGGAAATGGAGGGTGGAGTGTATTGTGTAGTTTTGTCGGGATGACAAAGGACAAGGGATGGGGTAGTGTTGAGAAGCAGGATTTGTTAGTTAGGTAGTGTCGGAGTATTCCCGATGTTATTGGATTTTTCCTCTGCGTGTCAGAAGTGCCAGTTCGCCTGCTATTTGTGAGTGGAAGTATTTTGTAAGCTATGCATTAATTTCTATGCTCTTTTTCCCTATAATGTTATTATTATGTGATTATTAAATTATGTAATTTACTTTAAGTTTGTATGCTAAAGAATTTAGAGTGCAACATAATGTAAGAAAGCTCTGGCATGTTTTGGATGTCTCTGATTTGGCAACTGTTGTAGCTAGAGTATACTCGAAGACTCGAATATAATGCAAGATTATATAAGGACGTGGAAGAGACAAGAAGGTTTCAGTTTAGTCTGAGTTTAGAGTGACTTGTGGCCTGGCGAATTTAGTGTAGCTCTGGTACTTATGATATCTTTGAAGTGTAGTCGGCAAGCATACCGTGTTATTGCTTGGTAAATAAAGACAGCGAACATAAGAGGCTTCTTTACATTCAACGCCTGTGCTGCTCTATGTTGTGGTACAATGAAATGCTGCAGAAAGAAGAACTCATTGGGAATGTCATTCCTATGCTGAACTACTGTTCTTGGAGCTTGTGGCTGTGTGGGACAAGGACGTATATATATATATATATATATATATATATATATATATATATATATATATATTTGCGAAATTGGCCATTTTCCATATTTCCTGGCGAAATCGGTCATTTTACAAATTTCAAGGTTAGTTTGCAAAGAGGGCGTACTTTGCACTAACCTAACCACACCTGAACTAACGTTACTTGGGTTAGGTTAGGTCAGTGCAATGTGCCCAGACATTGAATGGTAATTTTGCAAAATGACAAGGGTTTTGGTTTGAGAAATTTGCAAGAGGATCGAATTCGCAAAATGATTGCAACATAAAATTATATGTATACATTATATACTAGTACACACACACACACACATATTATATATATATATATATATATATATATATATATATACAGGGTGAGTCAAAAGTAGCACCTGATTGCTGTTTCTATGGCTGTCAGTTGATTGTTTGTTTGCCATTTGTGTTACAGTGTACAAGAAGGTAAATATCAGTGAAATCATGTTTATCGATACATTTACTCGAGGGAAAATTAATAAGGAACACTACCAAGCTGTTTTACTTGCAATTTTCAAAGTGCCCTTCCTCATAATCAAAGCACAATTGTAGCAGAGAAGGCGCAGAGTGGCACACACGCTCGCAAAGTTTATCAGTATCCTGAAACTTTTCAGTGATTAGAGCCTTCAATTCCTGAATGGTACGAGACTTTTCACGATAAACAAGGTCTTTCATGAGCCACCAAAGACAGAAATCTGGAGGTGTGAGGTCAGGGGAGCATGCCAGCCACTCAATCGGACAGCAGTGTCCGATCCACTTTCCGGGAAAATTTTCATCAAGCCACTGACAAACATAACGTCCATAATGATGTGGAGCTCCATCTTGCTGGACATAACAGTCCTGATCTTGTACCCTAGGCCAAAAGAAGGCTTGCAGCATGTCCAGGTAATTTTGGGCAGTGACAATTTCCTCAAAGCAAAAGGATCCAATTATCTCTAATGGGGATATGGTCGCCTAAACTGTCATGTCAGGTAAATTTACCTCCTTCTGAACTGTCACTCTTGGGCTCTCCTCAGCCCAGTAGACACAATTGTGTCTGTTAATTGTGCCGTTACACTTAAAACACGCCTCATCTAACCACCACATGTTGTCCAGTATTAAGTCCTCATCGTCATGTTTAGCTAAGAACTCTTCACAAAATTACAAACAAAGGTCGTCATTTCCATCATGAACGGCATGCAGTATGCATGAAATTTGGTCTTCATTTATTCTGATGAAGGATACGGTTAACATTTGATTGGCTCACTTCCAACTCTGCAGATAACAGGCGAATTGACTTTTGTGGAGTTGTGTTGCAGTCTCCTGATGGCTTCTTCGGCCTTAGCTACACATCGTTGCCGTTTTCGGACAACCGAACTTCTTTGCAGTGGCTGCCGACCCTGTTGCTTCAAGTTCCTCGACAAACAATCGTATGTTTCTTCCCTGAGGTGGGTTAATATCGAATTCTTGGGCCAAACAGCGTGCCGCCATCGATTGGTTTCCATTACATTTGTAGTAATGTTTCACGGCAGCAATGCGTTGATTCACTGAAAGGTAATTCATTGTTCAGTTTGGTGCAGATTTAGTAGCTTTCCAAATTCACAGCAATAACCTGCAAAACAAGAAAATAATTATCTAAGGAAAGTAATAGTCCACAAGACAAATATTAACAACATGACCCCCCAGAATCTGGGAGCTAGTTTTGACTCACTCTGTGTACATACATACATACATATGTATATATATATATATATATATATATATATATATATATATATATATGTATATATTGCCGGACGCCTCAATCCCGATTGGGGTGGCCAAAACCAAATCGCATCCACGTCGACCTGTCCCCCGCCATTTCACTGCCCTGCTCCCAACTCACACCCCCCTCTCTCATATACCTCTCCACCCCATCCCTCCATCTCATCCTCGGCCTCCCCCTCCCTCTTCCCCCTCCACCTCACTCACATGCACTCTCTTCGTCAGTCTTTCACCCTCCATCCTCTCCACATGGCCAAACCACCTCAGTGTGTTCCTCATAACGCTTCCTATCACATCCACATCCACACCACAACGCTCCTTTATATCCTCATTCGTCAGCCTGTCTCTCCACGTGACTCCACAGGCTCCTCTTAAATAACTCATTTCCACTGCTCTCACTCTTGACTTGTGTCCTTCCAACAATGTCCAAACTTCACTTCCATACGTTAGAGTTGGTATCACAATACTGTCATGTAGTAACTTTTTCACTCCCATGCTCACTTCCCTGTTTCTTATCACTGCTTTCAAGGAACCAGCAACCTTTCTTCCCTGCTGTACCCTTTCAAGCACTTCACCCTCCAAACCTCCATCCTTACTCATCACACTAACCAAATACTTAAACGTACTCACATTTCCAATTCCTCACCATCCAACCTCGCTGTACATTCACTAACTTCACCTCTCTCAAAGACCACCACTTTACTCTTCCCTACATTCACCTTTAGGTTCCGTTTCTTACACACTCTCTCAAACTCATTCACCAAGCCTTGCAGCTCCCCTTCGTCTTCACTCAACAACACAGTATCATCTGCAAACAACAGTACAGGGAGTTTCCAAACACTATCCTCTCTCACCAGGGCCACTCCAACATCCACTACCCTACCTTGTACCTCTTTTATTACCCCATCCATTTACAGATTGAACAACAATGGAGACATGACACATACCTGTTTCAAACCAACTTTCAAAGAGAAAAATTCACTTAGTTCACCATCCACACGCACTGCAGCCTTCGCACCATCGTACATACTCTTCACAGCATTCAACAACTTCCCTTCTACTCCATATATTCTTAACACTTTCCACAATCCTTGTCTATCCACCCTGTCATATGCTTTCTCCAAATCCATGAAAGCCGCATACAACTTCTTTCCCTTCTCTAGAAACTTTTCCACTAAAGATCTAAGAATGAATATCTGATCTACACAACCTCTTCCCTTCCTAAAGCCTCCCTGTTCTTCTCCAACTAATTTCTCTGTTCTTTCTCTAACTCTGTCTATAAGTATCCTACCATACACTTTTCCCATTATACTAAGAAGACAAATGCCCCTATGATTACCACACACTTCTTTTTCCCCTTTTCCTTTGTACAAGGGAATAATTATACCTGACTTCCAATCCTCCGGGACTCTACCTTCCTCCCAGGCCAATCTGCACATCTTCCACATCCATTCTACTACTATCTCTCCCCCATGCTTCCGCATTTCACCACACACTCCATCAATTCCTGGGGCTTTCCCCGATTTAACTTTCTTCATTGCTTCCACAACTTCTATCCTACTGATTTCTTCCTGTCTTCTCACCTCCCTCCTTCTCCCAGCCATTCCCCAGCCATTTATACTCTCATTACTTCCATCCTCTACGTTCAACAATTCCTTAAAGTGTTCTCTCCATCTGCTCACTTTTTCTCCCTTCTGCACTAGTAATCTACCATTTTTATCTTTCACTCCCCTGCTAACTTCACTTCCACCCTGTCTTACTCTTTTCACTTCTCTCCAGAACATTTTCTTACAGTCCCTCCACTTTACACTCAAATTCCTTCCAAATTCCTCATCCACTCTCTTCTTACTCTTTCTTACTAATCTTTTCACCTCTCTCTTCCATTCCACATATAACTCTCTCTTCCGCCTCTCAACTTCTTCCACGCCCCTATTTCTCATCCATTCATTGTATGCTTTCTTCTTTTGTGCCACAGCCTGTTTCACCTCTTCAGTCCACCACGCTGTTCCTTGCACCCCCCTCCGTCTTCTCTTCCTTCCACACACCACATCACATGCTGCACATATTTCTTCTGTAAATATCTTACACACACCTTCCACGTCTCTTATCTGCTCCAATTCATATTTGCCCAATCGTTCCTCCACTTCTCTCTTATACTCTGCCTTTTTCTCATCCTCTTGTAATCTTTCCACTCTCCTTGCAACTACTCCTTCCTCTCGTCTTTCCCTTCTTCTATTCCTCCATCTTACTTGGATCCTAATTCTGGCCACCACCAAGTAGTGGTCAGAAAGTCCACTCACCCAACCTCTATACACTCTTGCATCCTTTACACATCTTCGCATCCTTTCATCCACACACACATAATCAATCATTGCCTTCCTTTCATTCAGTTCACCACCCACCCTTCTCATCACTCGCCATGTATACCTGTGGATCATTTTATGCCTGAAGAGGGTATTGGCTATCACCAACCCCCTCCCAGCACAAATGTCCACTAACGCACTCCCATTCTCATCTATCTCAGCAGGTACACCCCACTCACCAACTATTCCATCCACCTTCACATTACCAACTTTACCATTCATATCACGAATCAAAAACACTCTCTCATTCCTTCCAAACTTTTCCATGCACACTTCCACATTTGTCCAGAACTCTTCTCTCACTCTTCTAGCACGATCTTGCTTTGGCGCATACACACACACAATCGCCCACATTTGTATTCCAACTTTCAACTTTACCCACACAATCCTTGACCCAACTGATCCATACTGTCTTATGCTCTTCTTCCATCTTTTACTCACAACTATACACACTCCTTCCTTTGCCCTCTCATTCTCACCTACTCCTGCACATATACCCCATCCATACTCCCATTCTCTCACATTTTCTCCTCTCCATTTTGTTTCAGTTATTCCACATACATCCACTTTCGCACCCTCAAGCACCTGGACAATCTCTCTCTCTTTCACCTCATCATTCGCTCCTCTTACATTCCATGTACTCATTACCAAGTCCTTTGTCCGGTCCTGAGTCGTCATCGTTTGGTCAGTCCTTGTCCGAGGCTTCTTGTTTGTTTTTTTTAGTTATATATATATATATATATATATATATATATATGGTAGGTGTTGGCATATATATATATATATATATATATATATATATATATATATTAGGTGGGGGCACATATATATATATATATATATATATATATATATATATATATATATATATATATGGTAGGTGGGGGCATATATATATATATATATATATATATATATATATATGGTAGGTGGGGGCACCAATCATTCACACGGTGTAGCGGTACTGTGTTTTTAGGATAGCCCTACACTGAGTGGTAAGCCAAAAAATGATTTCCTGTAAGCCAGGAAATCATTTACAACGCTGGATGGTAACCTTATAATCAACCAACATGTGTTCCCTACGTGACAACAGCTGGGTTGGTGGAGGGTTAGTGCCCCTCCCCGGAAAACAATTAATTAAAAATATGAACAAGAAACCTCGGACTAGGACTTATTAAAAAATGGCTAAGGACCGGACAAAGGACATGGTACGGATTATTACATGGAATGTAAGAGGCGCAAATGGTGAGTTGAAAGAGAGAGATTGTCCATGTGCTTGAGGGTGTAAAAGCGAATGTATGTGGATTAACTGAAACTAATATTAGTTGAGAGTGTGAGAGAATGGGAGTTTGGATGGGTTATATGCGTAGGAGTGGGTGAGAATGAGCACGCAAAAGAAGGAGTGTGTATTGTTGTGTGCAAGCGATGGCAGGAGAATGTAAGACAATATGTATCAGTTGGCTCAAGGATTGCGTGGGTTAGACTGAAAGGTGAACTACAAATGTGAGCGACTGTGTGTGTGTATGCGCTCGTGCAAGCAGAGCGAAAGAAGAGTTCTGGACAAATGTGGAGGCATGCATGGAAAAGTGTGAAAGAAATGAGAGAGTGTTTTTGATTGGAGATATGAATGGAAAAGTAGAGAATGTGAAGGTGCATGGAGTAGTTGGTGAATGGAGTGTGCCTGCAGAGGTGGATGTGAATGGCAGTGCTCTAGTGGACATTTGTGCCGGGAGGGGGTTGGTGATAGCCAATACCCTCTTCAGGCACAAAATGATCCACAGATATACATGCCGAGTGATGAGAATGGTGGGTGGTGAACTTAATGAACGGAAGGCAATGATTGATTATATGTGTGGATGATAGGGTGAGCAGGTGTGTAATGGATGCAATACCATATAGAGGTTGAGGTGTTAGGACTCCATATTATAATTACAAATCATAATAGATAGATAGATAAACAGATAGATAGACAGAGCTCCAGGCAAGCCTGGGAACGGGAAATGATCTTGCAAGTGTAACTGAGGAAATGTTGACAATACACAGGAAGTAGCAAGTCAGGGGATGATATAGGTAGTGTGTCAGCGAGATAGCATACGAACAATGCCTAGTGACCATACACACACATACACATACTCACACACAGGTTTCTAGAACATTCCAACAACAGTGTAACACACGTGACACGACCCCTGCTACACCAGAATTTAGGAAGCAGAGAGCAAAAGGAGGCTAGCTATAGAATCGACAGGTAGTGGAAAGAGTGAACAAGAGGGGTCCAACTAGACTTACTTAGTGTATTCAGTCTCTGTAAGACATACACTGCTCAACTTAGATTTTCTCTGAAGATAATAAATTAAGATCAACTCACTGTATTCATCTTTAATTCCTACTACAAGAATCGAGAGTCACAGAGGGAGTGGAGTTTCTTACCACCAACAAGTGGTGGTCAGAATCAAGGGTCAAATGAAATGGAGGAATAGAAGAAGGGAAGGACAGGATTAAGTAGTTCATACAAGGAGGGTGTAAATGATACAAGAGGATGAAAAAAACGCAGAATATAAGAGAAAAGTGGAGAAGCGATTGGGTAAATATGGATTGGAGCAGATGGGGGACGTAGAAAGTGTGTGCAAGATAGTCACAGAAGAAATCTGTGCAGCATGTGAGATGATGTGTGGGGTGAAGAGAAGACGATAGGGGGAGCAAGGAACAGCATGGTAAAATGAAAAAATGTTACAGGCTGTGGCACAAAAGAAGAAAGCATTAATAAGTGGTTGAGAAACAGGGGTGTGGGAGAAGTTGAGAGACAGAAAAGAGAGTTATACGTAGAGAGGAAGAGAGGGTGAAAATATTATAAAAAGAGAGTAAGAAGAGAGTTTATGAGGAATTTGGAAGGAATTTGAGTGTAAAATGGAATCAATTTAAGAAAATGTTCTGGAAAGAGATAAAGAGAGTTAGACAGGGTGTCAAACAAGTTAGTCGAGAAGTGAAAGATAAAAATGGTAGATTTTTTTTTTTTTTATGTGACCGACTCTGGGCATAGGCTTTACAGCCTGCTTTCAAGGCCCAGTAGTCCTCCTACGTACCACACACCTTTACAGATTACTAGTGGTGAAGGGAGAAAAAGTGAGCAGATGGAGAGAACAGTTTAAGGAAATGTTGAACATGAAAATGAAAGTACTGCAAGTATGAGTGACTGTGGAATGGCTGGGAGACGAAAAGTTGTGGGAAGAGAGGAAGAAATCTGTAGGATGGAAGTTGTGGAAGCAATGAAGAAAGTCAAAATGGGGAAATCCTCAGGAATTGGTGGAGTGTGTGGTAAAATGCTGAAGCATGGGGAAGAGATAGCGGTAGAATGGATACGGAAGATGTGCTGATTGGCCTGGGAGAAAGGTACAGTCCCGGAGGATTGGAAGGCAGATATAATCATTCCCATGTACAAAGGAATAGGGGAAAAAGAAATGCGTGGTAATCATAGGGGCATTTGTCTTCTCAGTGTAGTGGGAAAAGTATATGGTTGGATACTTATTGACAGAGTTAGGGAAATAACAGAGGAATTAGTTGGAGAAGAACAGGCCGGTTTTAGGAAGGGGAGATGTTATGTAGATCAAGTATTCATTCTAAGGTCTTCAGTGTAAAAGTTTCTAAAGAAGGGAAAGTTGAATGCAGCCTTCATGGATTTGGAGAAAGCATATCACAGGGTGGTTAGACAAGGATAGTGGAAAGTATTTAGAGTATGTGGAGTAAATATAAGTTGCTGAATACCGTGAAGAGTATGTATGAGGGTGCTCAGGTTGCTGTGCGTGTGGATAGTGAACTGAGTGAATTTTTCTATTTGAAGGTCGGATTGAAACAGGGATGTGGCATGTCTACATGGTTGTCCAATCGGTATGTGGATGGGGTTATAAACGAGATACAATGCAGGGCAGTGGATGTTGGAGTGGCCCTAATGAAAGTGTGCACTATTTGGAAACTCCCTGTACTGTTGTTAGCAGATCATATTCTGTTGTTTAGTGAAGACGAAGGGGAGCTGCAGTGCTTGATGGCTGAGTTTGGGAGAGTAAGAAACAGAATCTAAAGGAGAATATAGGGAAGAATAAAGTTATTGTCTTCGAGAGAAATGAAATCAGTGAATGTATAGTGAGTTTGGATGAGGAGGAAATGGAAAATGCGAGTGCATTTCAGCACTTGGGTAGTGTGATGAATAAGGATGGAAGTTTAGAGGGTAAAGTGCTTGAAAGGGTACAACAACGAAGAAAGGTTGCTGGTTCTTTGTAATCAGTGATAAGAAACAGGGAATTGAGCATGTAAGTGAAAAAGTTACTTCCTCGCATTAAAAAAAAACAAAAAAACAAAAAAAAAACTAACATATGGAAGTGAAACTTGGACCTTGTTTGAGGGACACAAGTCAAGAGTGAGAGCAGTGGAAATGAGGTATTTGAAAGGAGCATGTGGAGTCACATGGAGAGGCAGACTGACAAATGAGGATATGAAGAAGCGTTGTGGAGTGGATGTGGATGTGATAGGATGCGTTAGCAGAAACACACTGTGGTGGGGTTTGCCATGTGGGGAGGATGTAGAGCAAGAGACTGACGACGAGAGCGTATGTGAGTGAGGTGGAGGGGGGGAGAGGGAGGGGGAAGCCGAGGACGAGATGGAGGGACGGAGTGGGGAGTTATATGAGTGAGGGGTGTGTGAGCTGAGAGTAGGGCAGTGAATTGGCGGGGTACAGGGCGACATGGCGGCGATTTGTATGTGGCCACCCCTTGCGGGATTGAAGCGTCTGGCAATATATATATATATATATATATATATATATATATATATATATACATATATATATCGGATCTTGAATTTGGCTGTCTATTGTTTTTCTCCTGGAGGGAACTGTTACTGCGGGCTCATGGCCTTTGGTACCTTCTTCCTCGCATATATATATATATATATATATATATATAGACACATACACAGTGTGTGTGTGTGTGTGTGTGTGTGTTTCTGTATGTTTAATTTCCCTTTCTCCATCAAACAGCTAGTATCACTTCGGCATGAATGTTCCATTTACGTAAAGGAAATCAGTTAATTTTAACAGCAGTGGTTCCTTAGGAAGCTGAGAGTGGCCCGTTGCGTCAAGTCGCGGACTTGCAGTATGTGGGACGCTTCCTGCCCGTCATCGTCCCTGAACTTGGCACTTACCTGGACCAGCACGTGCGGCGCGGCACACACGTCATTGTTCTCATGGACTCCAGGAGTCCAGTCATGGTGGCGCAGGACTTCTCTGTTAAAGGTGACTCATGAAATGTATTTTTCAGTCAACTTAAAAACAAAAATAATCGATTGTCTTCGTATATAATATCCATCAACTGTAGGACCCCAACCTTAATTTGTAAATAAATCTTCAATTTCATAAACTCTGTTAATCTTTGAGAATATATTTCTATATCATATAGTCTCAGTGTTCCTTTGGTGTCTGTGCCCCTGCACATTTATCTGAAGTTGCGTATTTTCGAACATTACCAAATTCCACTGCCGGACTAACTATATTTGCCATTAGCATTCCATCACCTCCATACAAAAGTGCAGCCAGGTCCTATTTATTACATTCTTTCTTCAGAATTACTCACATACCAAATGATCTCAATTTTAGTTTTCTTTAATCTTCATGCATATATACAACAAATTGCTACCGTGACTTGACGCTGTTTCAAAGAAGCAAGTTGAACCAGTTAATGCACAATTAACTCTCACACGTTTTTGCGTCATCATAATCTGGAGCACTTTGACTTTTATGTCCTTCGCACAAAATACTTCCAATAATTTTCACAACTGTGCTGGAGAGGGATGCCTTCCCGCGGTGCACTGATATAACCTGGTGGCTCAGCTGCCCTATTGTATAAGTGTTCCTCATATTCCTCTCTTTCTCTCAAAAGGAAGATGAAGGACTTCGAAATACTTCAACCTGCAGTCCACTGGGTTCACGTTTCAGATGAATCTGGGGTCACAACAACAACATCAACAACCTCCACAATTCTTGCCTTCTAGAGACCCATAAATACTACAGAAAACCTTGTGGAAACTTTCATCGATTTTTCTGCCATACATACTCATGCAAGTATCTTATCAACACCTTCCCTATCATCCCTTACTGCAACCTGCACATCACACTCATATTCTTCTGCAGTTGACTTCATTCTTTCAGTCAGTAGTCGTCCATATACATGTACCTCTCCAACCACACCCAACTATCAGACCTCTCTTTAGTTTCCACGTTTTCTTCTTTCGCTGTTTCGCTTAAGCACGGAAACAACTATACCTCACTTCCCCCTCCTCCCTGCACACAGACAAATTACATACACCTCCCCTATCATCCACTCCCCGGTACTATTATCCACTCACACCTTCCACCCCTGGGCCTTCCCTATCACGAGCTTTTCAAGGCTGAACATTTAATTATCACCCTCACTGGTTTTTGTCTCCACTCTGTTTTCGTTTTCCGTTTAGTCTGTCTATTCACAATACGATATAACAACCTCCCTTTCGCATACCACATCAGTATAACGTGTGTGTGTGTGTGTGTGTGTGTGTGTGTGAGAGAGAGAGAGAGAGAGAGAGAGAGAGAGAGAGAGAGACTCTAACACATGAACTTTCCTTGATGAAACAGGCAGATGTGAGTTCTACGAGGCTAAGGAAAAAATCCTTCCTATGATGGGAGCTATTGCAGTAGAAAAAGACAGTCCATTGTTGCCATCCCTCAACACCAGGTGAGACTACTAACAGGCTGAAGTCTCTGACCTACCCCATAGGTAGGACTTTAATATCCATGTTGGAGGCGTCAGTATGTTCATGGCACGGTTAAAAATATTTTCAGTGGTTAGTTAAGTGCAGTAGAGGTTATCAGTATATATTCAGAGAACAAGTCTTTTGCCGGCGATACACGTTGTTGTATTATATGGAGATAATTTTACAATGCCTCTACTTTGTAAAGAGGCTCTTATCTGTCTTACAGCAATAGGACTTTTGAGTAACAGATTACTGATATTATATGTAAATACAGTATAGTGAAACTATCACCATTCACGTCATAATTTACATTGTTCCCTTCGTATTTCTCACTGCTTCATGGGGTAGGCGGTATCCAGACAAGAATGTTCCTCAGGCGCAAAAAAATTAAAAAAAAAAAAAAAAAAACTCAAGACAGAAGAGGCACAGGCCATTCTGTCAAACGTCAAATAGTTTAAGGTGCAGTGCAGCCATTGGCATGTGTATCTCAAAATATTTATTCATCCGTTCATGTCGGCCAGTCTGCAGTTCTTTCCCTTCCTCAAAGTCCATAGTTCACTGCTTCATACTTTGTCTCACCATATCCACGTTTTTTTTCTTTTTCTTGGCCTGTCATGCTGTCTCCTGCCAATTCTTTTCATTTGCCCACACAATCTACACACTACTTGAACTGTTAAATAGAATTTATTGCTCCACACCGTTTTAAAAATTTTTCACATGTCTTGTCCACCCATATGAATAGTATATTCATTCTATAACACCTCTAACACCCTACCATAATTTTCCATTTCCCTGTTGCTCATGAGTGCCTTACCTACAGTCCCCAAAACTACCCTTCCCCATACACCTTTTCCTCTTCCCCTAGAGAGCATTTCTCGAATATGCCATCGGGTCGGCAAAGCACCTCCGGTATATGGAGATAGAACCACTAGCGCAAGAAGCTGCAAAACATGTTGACTATGATTTGCTAAGAATAAAGCCAATCTATGTTGTTTTCCCGGCTGCTAACAAGCCAACAAACAAAAGCAACTCACTGTATAATGGAAACTTTGAGACTAGGGAATGTCTCGGCTACACTGGTGAAAATAAAACCCCTATCTGTAACAAATCCACCCCACCCACGTCAGTATAGTGTGCTTGGCACGAATCCATTCATTCTCAACTGCCGCATTACAGCAGCTAGACGTACACTCCCCTGCTCTTCAGTGGTCAGCCATGTGGTTTCCCACTTGTCTACTCTGCATGGTAAGTCTTCACTGCTTTGTGCTCAGTGGTTGTTTTTCCTGTCTTTGATTTTCTCCTTTCCATTTCCCATGGTGTTACTGTGCTCGTCTCATCCCCTTTACTCTCTCTCTCTTTCTGGTTGATGATTCCAGACCCCCCTGCTAGGTACCTTCTCCCTGTTTGGACCCCAGGAGTTTTAGCCCCATGGCCTGCCCTCTGTATAGAACATGAGTGGAGCATACACTTAATGCTCCAGGAACCTCAGTGCTGCCTGCGTTCAACCTTCCGAAGGCCTGGTTGGAAAGATTTCAGAAGTCATTCAGCAGGGCAAATAGGTGAGGCAAGCCCCATCAATGGGCAGACCCAAACCTGGGAGTTCAAATGGGCCTCTGTCACCAAGTCCCAAGCAGCTCAGTTCATCTTTGCCATAGAGCGCTCTCTCTCTCTCTCTCTCTCTCTCTCTCTCTCTCTCTCTCTCTCTCTCTCTCAAGTCTATAGCTCGAAGTCCCTCATGCAGGCCTTCCCTCCAGGACAAGTCTCTATTGCTCACTCCCCTGATCTACTCTTGGGAGAGAGGGAACTAGGGGAGGAGGGGTCTAGTCTAACCCCACAGGAAATCGGCCTCACTGGCCTGCTGTTCGCACTGAGCTCTACAATATAGTATGGAGAGGCTATCTCTGCAGCAAGCATGTAACTTTGGCCGCCACATTGAAACATCTGCACTTGTCGCCTCCACCATGGTAATGCAATTGGAATACTTTTCTTATTTTACTGTTTCTGTTTCACTGTTGCTGACATAAGCTGAGCAGTGGGCCATGGGAATATATTTTAGCTGTGCAGTGGACCATGTCACTATAGTTTCCGAATTCATCAGCTGATTTCAAAAGGCGAGGACGTTGGGAGTAATGCATAAACATCATCAGCACCGCCATGTTCCCCTGGCGGTGGGCACAAAACTATGCGGTGCTACCCTTGAGAAATCCTCTCCATATTATGGCTGTCCCATACCAGAGAAAATGAGTCATAAGGGGAGAAATCTAGACTAAGCAAGAGACCACTTTCCCCATCTCCTTGGAATAACTGTCGCACATACTGATAGATTTTGTCACCATCACCAAAATGGACCTTCCTCGTCTGACACATTATCCTCCTCCTCTGATTCCCCGCCCCCCCAGGAAGAGGGACAGACAGCTACTCTTTGAGAGCTCCATCTTTACACTGACTGAAGGGTTCTCCTGGACGACTGCTTCCCACCGACTTCCTCCTCGAGAATCTATGTCATGGGGAGAGCTCTCTCCCTTCCCCCCCAGGGTCCACATTCCCTCCCCCTCTCTCTTCCTGGACACCTCATCTGTTGTCCACCCCTGCTTCCCTGGTGCCTCCCTCTCTGCTTCCCCTTTCCCTACCTTCCCCTGGACATGCAAGGCATGGGATCATCTATTTTTCTCACTTCCCCCAGCCTTCTTTCTACGTTGCACGAGTTCTCACTGCTTCTTTCCCTCTTTTGGGAAGTGATCACTCTATGGATAGTGTGTACAAATGGAGAGGCATCCCTGTGGACTGTCAGACCTTCGTCAATGAGGACAAGGTAGGGGTGTTAATGATGAACAAACAGGTCACCCGGATACATGGGCAGAGTCTGGAAGTGCAGAGGACCATTACCCTGGAAGGCCAAGAGATGTTCCAGATCCATTCAGTGTGCCTCACAAAGGACTCACTGTCTAACCTATCTGCAATGACCTCCTGGGTTACCCTGGATGCTGACAACACTACAGACATGTGGCCACCGCTAAAAGCAGAGTGTGTGATGACACCGTACCAGTGCTCAGCAAGGATTTTTCTAGTGACACACTCTTTCTCCTGGGCAAAGCTGGGGGCTAGCTGACGGCTCAAGCCTGGAGGCACTGGGAGGTAAATCCTGGGAACTCACAAGGATAACCTCGAAAAAACCTACCAAGGACTGGAAACCCTACTCATACAGAGAATAGTCCAAGATAGCCCCCCCCTCGGCAACTTCAGAAACTGGGCTCATGCCTGGCCCACCTCTGGGCAGGTGGCAAGGTTGACATGTCATCGCCTATCCTGGCTGTGGATAGAGATCCCACCACTCAGGCACCCCTCTGAGATGGTCCGAGTCTCTCACCACTATCCAAGACCACATTACACAATTGATCAGTGGAGCATAATGGAGCCAGCCTAGGTTGTGGTTTTCATATTACGTCTGTTCACAATCCCAGAGCATGACTCAGGCAAGGACAGGTTGAAGATGGACCACAGCTCACATAACACATTCATCTGGACCCACAAGTTCAGGATGACCACAGCACACCAAGTTCGTCTCCACTTGCTGCCCAGGGCGTGGCTTACCTCAGAATGCTCACTGGCATGATCCCGTTCACCCTAGACTTCACAAACTCATGGCCTATCGGGTTCACGGCGATGTTTACTAGTTTACACACATGCCATTCGACTTATGCATCGCCCCCAAGGTTTTCACTGGCCTATTAAAAGGTAGTGACTCAAAAACTTACCTCCAAGGGCATCATGACCCTCATGTACATCGATGACTGGTTCATTTCGGTTCTGTCCTGAACAGTCATTTAACCAGACCTGAGGTGTTCCCAAGAGGATGGGCTTCTGGATAAACAAACTTATCCTATCTTGAACCTACACAATGGCTGGTCTGGCTCAGCATGGAATGGTACCCAGCAGCCTAGAGTGGCAGATGCAAACTCTATTGTGGGCCCCCAGAGGGTTTTTCCTATCCCCATAAAATACTGCCATACTGAGTGAAAATAAAAAAACTTTTTAGGGCAACAGTGTTAGCTTCTGTACCTCACTGATAGTGGAACTCCCTCCTGGGTGCATTAAATTTGGAAGCTGATGTTTGTCCCCTGAGCTGTCTCAGCGATTGCAGATAAGTGAGGGATGTTAATCAGGCGGGATATTCAATGCTGCTTCCACCCTCCTTATCCCACCTACTAAACCGCTGATGTTGCCATTCCACAATGCCACATTAAGTCCCATGGACTCCATCTCCCCCAAAGTTCACAGTCACCACAGATTTCTCGGGTCTGGGCTGGGACTTCCAATCATCTTGGTTCCAATAGGGCCATAGCTCTTGGACAGAGCAGGGGGACACACTCCACAAAATTGTGCATGAAGTTGAAAGTAATCAAGATCTTCCTACAATAAACCAGTCCACCAGCATGAACATCCATACTGTTCGACCTGGACAATTCTACAGTGGTGCACTGTATAAACAGGGATGGGGCCTCCTGCTCAGAACACCTCTATCCCTCTTATAAAGTATTCTCCAAGTGGCTCAGAGATACATGAATCTTCGTGCTGGAAGACAGATCCTGGGCGAACAAAACCATTGTTCAGATGCATTCTCGCACTTCAGAGGTGCATGGGTGGAATGAACAATAAGCAAGGTGGTGTTCCATTCCCTCACAGCTGGTTGTGGGATACCCGAGATACACCTATTCGCATCTCAAGATTTGCCGTAGTTCCTGTGTTCCTGATTAATATCCATCACACAAGGGCTGAAGGTTGTGTTCTCACAAAAAGTAGAACAAGTGAAAATTCATTTACGTGTTCCGACCTCTAGCGATGAAGATCCTCATCAGAGTGATGCACCTCCTCAGGTACTTCCAAGGGAGACCTCTCCTCATAGCTCCATACTAACTGACTCAACCCCGGTTCGATGAGGTACTGGAAAGGGGTCCTAACTCCCTATGGACAGGGCGTGCCTACTAAACCCTCTAACAGAGAACCTGCAGATGCTCTTGAAACTTCACACGTGAATTTTTTAGCCTGAACCTTGAGTAACTCTTTTGACCCATTGACAGTCGAGGACATGCTTAAAGGAACGCATCCATTTTCTACCAGACAATACAAAGCTTGCTGGAGGGCCTTAAGGAATTTTTGAGTGGCAAGGGCAATCCACAAATTTTGGAGAAGTTGGCTCTATGCTTCCTTTTGTACGTAGCTTATGGGAAGCATAAGGCCCTTTCCACAATAGCAATTTACTTAGCAGCCTTGCCCAGTCCCATGTGGTATGATTATGGCATTCATCCTAGCATGTGAGACATCTAATATACTATACCAGTAGCCATGTGTGTGTGTGTGTGTGTGTGTGTGTGTGTGTGTGTGTGTGTGTGTGTGTGTGTGTGTGTGTGTGTGTGTGTGTGTGTGTGTGTGTGTGTGTTCTTACCTAATTGTATCTTTACAGGAATGAGTCAAGCTCGTACTGTCCCGTGTCTTAAACCATATTTATCGTACATATCCTTAAATTTGTGAATTGTTTTGGCACACACTATTTCATTCGGTAGTGCATTCCATTGATCAATTGCTCTGTTTGGGAAAGTGAATTTCCTTATGTCTTTATCACCTCTCTTCTTATGCAGTTTTTTCCAGTGTCCTCTTGCTGATGTTTCTCCATATGTTAAGTAATCATTTATGTCTATTTTCTCCTTCCCTGATATGCACTTATATAGCATTATCATGTCACCTCTTTTCCTTCTCTCCTGTAGTGTTGGTAGATTCAGTTTATTTAGTCTTTCTTCTTAAGCTTGGTATCCATTTGTAGCGGCCCTTTGAACTTTTTCAATCTTGTCTCTAGGCTTTTTGAGATGAGGACTCGAGACTACTGATGCATATTCCAGGGTTGGTCTAATGAATGATGTTATTATCCTTCTTAGCATGTCTTCATTTATGTATGTGAATGCTATTCTCATATTTGCAAGCAGCATATACATGTTCCGTACCTTCTCGCTGATGTGGTCAGCCGGAGATAGTCTGTTATTGATAATCACACCTAGGTCTTTCTCTCTTTCTGATGTGTATAGGGTTTTATTTCCTAACTTATAATCCCAATCAGGTCTTTTTCCACTTTTACCAAACTTGATTACATGACACTTGTCCACACTGAATTCCATTTGCCATGTACTACTCCATTCATGAAGTTTATTTAATTCTTCTTGTAGCTCTTTACAAGAGTCTGTGTTAGTAATTCTCCTTTGTATTTTTGCATCATCTGCAAACATATTCAGATAGCTCTCATTTCCAGTGTTACTGTTTATATCATTTATATACACTAAAAACATGATTGGTGCCAGCACTGAACCCTGTGGTACTCCACTAGTCACTTCTTTCCATGATGAATAGTTTCCTCTTAGTACTGTCCTCATTTCTCTTTTTATGAGAAAGTCTTGCATCCAACAAAACAGTTTGCCTCGAATTCCTCCTTGATGGTACAGTTTCCATAAAAGTCTTTGGTGTGGTACTGTGTCAAAAGCTTTCTTGAAATCTAAATAGATACTCTCCACCCATCCTTCCCTTTCCTGTATTGTGTTTGTTACTCTGTCATAGTAGCTCAACAGATTAGTAACACATGATTTTCCTTTTCTGAAACCAAACTGTCTTTCTGTTTTCATACTGTTTTCTTCTAGATGATTTACCTAAGCTTTTCTTATAAGCTTTTCTAATACCTTGCTTACAACACTGGTCAGTGATACTGGTCGGTAGTTGAGTGGATTTTGTCTAATTCCTTTCTTGAATAAGGGGACAATATTTGCTTTTTTCCAAATATCAGGTAGTTTACCTTGACTCAAGGATTTCTTGAAAATTAAAAATAATGGCTTACTTAACTCCTTTGCACATTCTCGTAATACCCAACATGAAATTTCATCAGGACCACTTGCTTTTCCTCTGTCTAATCTACTTAACTCTTCCTGTATTACTTTTTCTGCTATTTGTATATCTGGTAGTATGTGTGGACATGCGTGTTCCACATAGTCCCTCTCAAAATTTTTTTCTTCTGTAAAAACTGATTGGAAATTCTTATTTAGTGCTTCACAAATATCTTTCTCTTGTGTATAAATGATTCCCTCGTCCGTAATGGATTGTATTATATCTTTTACTTTGGTTTTGCTTCTGATATAGCTGTAAAACAGCTTTGGTTGATCACTACTTTTATTTATTATATCCTCCTCAAACTGTTTTTGGGCTTCCCTCCTTATTCTTGTATAGTCGTTTCTTGCCCGTTTGTAATTATTATACGCCCTTTCACTATTGTGTCTTCTGTATCTATTCCACAACAAATCTCTTCTTTCTTTTGATTTTTTACATTATGTATTGAACCATTTCTGTATTTTCTTATCTGCTTCTTTGTGCTGTGGGATGTACTTCTGGACTCCTATTTCATAAAATTCACAGAATTTTTTATATACAGCATTTAAATGTTGTCCTCTAAGCTCATTTTCCCAATCAACTTCTAAGAAGTACTTCTTTAAGTCTTGATAATTTCCCTTTTTGTAGTTTAGGCTCTTTTTGTAACTGTCATTGCTGTTTACTATGTCATATGCTATCCTGAAATTATAATTTAGTACTACATGATCGCTTTTGCCGAGTGGAGGGTGATATATTAAACCGTCAATATCATTTTCTTGCCTAGTAAATATTAGATCTAGCACTGACGGTACATCAAGTCCTCTTTTTCTGGTGGTTTCTGTCACATGTTGCGTTAGGAAAAACTCTTGCACGAGATCCAGTAGCTTTTGGTCCCAACAGCTTTCTTGGCTAATTATATCTAGAGTATTCCAATTTATATTTGTATTGAAATCCCCAGTTAGTATAATTCTTTCCGATTTCTCTTCCATTTTATGTAGTAATGATCTTATACTCTGAACTGTACTCTCTGCCAGGTCCTCATATTCGTCTCTTTCCGATGTGTTTGATCTGGGTGGCATGTACAAATTGGCTACAATTACTTTACCTTCAGATGTGTTGATCTCTACTGCAATCAGTTCTACTTGTGATGGTATATCTAGTTTTATTTCATTGACTTTTAGATTTTTCTTAGTTAATATTATAATTCCTCCTCCTTTTTTAAAAATTCTGTCTCTTCTCCATATACTGTATTCCTCTAAGTTTAGTATGTTATTGGATATCCTTGGTGTTAATTTTGTTTCAGTTAGGCATATTATTTGTGGTTCATTTTCTCCGACATAATCATTCATCTCTAGTAATTTAGATACCATTCCATCCACATTTGAGTACATCAACTTTATCATCTTGTTTATATACTTGTCATGACATGGTTCTACTACCTTCCTCCTTTTTCTTCCTTCCTGTTTGTGTACCACTTTCGTACCTGGAATCCTATTACTTTGTAAACAAAAATTCTCCTTCTCCTCTTCTGATCTTCCCTCATTTTTTGTTTTTGCTTCCTCCCTTTTCTCTTTCAGTAATTCCAGTTCCTCTTGTGTTAGGCATCTTTTTATCCATACATTTTTGAACTCCTCTTTTTCCATAAGATTCTTTGCATTTTTTAGTATCTCTTCCACAGTGTTTACACTCTGGAAAGTCACCTTTAGAGGTCTTGTCTTGCTTTTCTCGTATTTCCCTAACCTTTTGTGTTCCTCTATGTCTTTACTACAGATTTCCTCTGATACTTCTTTCAGTAAGCTCATTACATTTGCCATCTTCTTTTTGTCTCTTGTGCTCTTGGTTTTTACTTCTTCCTCTTCTATACCAGTGATTACTATTGATTTGTTTACATCTACTGAATCTCTGACTAACTTTGGATTGTTTTGGATTATTCTTTTCACTTCCTTTTTAATGCTTTTTTCCTCCACCCTTGTTTCTAAGTCTTTCTTTACTTTCACCATTTCAGCATACGTGGTTTCTACATCATTTTTGTAGCTTTGCACAGCTTCATTCACCTGTGTTATCTTCTCCTCAATATCACTGCTCTGGTCCATAAGACTGCTTGCTTGCCTAATTGTCTCTGTGTCATTTTTGAACTCTTCCATAACACTCTCGTGATTGACTACTGTACTTGCCATTTCACTCACTTTCTTCCTAAGTGTACTCAATTCCACTGTTAGTTCATTGATGGTTGTGTCTTTCTTATTGGTCTCCCTTCCTAGTTTTTCTATTTCTTCCTTTTGCAAGTGCATTTGCTTCTTTATTTCATCAATTTCATTTTTGAAAGCCATTTCTAGTTTGTGTACACATTCAACCAGTGTGTGTGTGTGTGTGTGTGTGTGTGTGTGTGTGTGTGTGTGTGTGTGTGTGTGTGTGTGTGCGTGCGTGCATGTATTTTTGGCGGCTGAAACTACACATTCAAATTGCACCAAAATTGGCACAAAAATCACAAAAGAAATCACTGACGTAAAAAAAACTTGGTCCGATCACGATTGAAAAACATCACATTTTGACCATAAAACGCTGCTCCTGGAGACCGGCATAGGATCTCCGTAGAATTTTTTGCCCAGAGGTAGAACTAAAACAAACTGTAGCAGTAGCCATGTGTCTGTGTTGTTACTTCGGACTTGCGTTCGGACATCTTGGGTTCCATTCCCGAAGCTGCAAACAACACGATCAGTTGGTTAGCTGCAAAAAATCCAAGTGACAACCTTACACTACAACAGCACATAAATGTGAGAGCCCTCTGCAGGAGCAAGTGCAAGGGGCCCAGAGGGCCCACGAGCACTTGCATCCCTACTAAAGCAGGGCACCTCCCGTCAAATACCCCAACCTCAAACAGAGGAACCACATGGTCCCTGAAGGTTACTCTTTCTTGCATCTGACACCTTTTCACACTGTCCCTCTTTTTTTATAGCTCCTGCAGAAGGCCCTCTTTCTGGCGGCACTCACCAAAGAGTGGAAAGTGTCATAGCTCTGGGCGGTCCCTCGCTTTTCTCAGTGGTCCCACTCAGTGGTTCTAGTCTTGGGCCAATAAAGATCCCAGTCTGGTGAGCCAGCCAGGAATATCACACTATCTGCCAAGTGGCAGCACTTATGCTGAGACACCACATGCATCATTAACGGAGTCCTTCCTCTTCTGCTCTGATTCCGACAAGCCATTATAAACTAGGACCATCATGAACATCCTCAGAGACGCAATTATTGAAGCGTGTACAGCGGGACCACTGAAACTTCATGACCTAAGGGGCATGGTAGACTCTCTGGGGTTCCTCTGACTACACCCCCTCTCTCAAGTTCAGTTAATGGGACAAGGGCGACCACACATTTCCTTCCTGACCAGACACCTCCTTTACATAGGCCCGGATGTCTCATGCATGGCCTTAGGTACATTACCGAAGGTACAAGATCGGGAGAAGTCGCGTCATTGACTCCCAAATAAGAAGAGTCATTCGGGGGAGGTGATTCCTTCCACTTCCGCTCATCTCCTCCCCCTCTCACTCAGCTGAGAGAGAGAGAGAGAGAGAGAGAGAGAGAGAGAGAGATGGGACAGTACAACACCATGACCACACCCAATCCCACCTCAAGGGGTTCCATTAGTGGGGAATCCCCTGCCATCCCTCTACTTATCCCCCTCTCCCCATCTAAGAGGAAGACATATGGAGTAAGACCGTCACCTTGTATCTGTGTCCCTCTTCTGCTCTGTGGCAAGCATTATATATCTGACTTTACAAAATTGTGTCATATTGCCTTGTCTTTGCATTAAACGTAGAAATCCTCGTATATGTATTAACAAGTCTGTCCTTCTCCCCGTTTCCCTCCATTCCGATGTTATGCAGCTTCTTACATTAGTAGTTCTATCTCCTTATAATGCCAGCTTTGTAACCGTACCAGTTGTGGGAGAAAAGCCATTTATAAGAAGCTAGGACCACTGGTGTAACAAATTTACCCCACCCAACTTTACTTTCTTCCCTTCTCTTTGGGAAAAGAAACTTAGCTGTGATAACAGTGACTGAACTCGCTCCACACCTGGCGTAGGTGCTGGTGGATTTGTCACTGATGTGGGGTAGTATAGCCTAGGCATCCCCTAGTCTCAAAGTTTCTGTCAGTACTGTGGGCTCCTGTTCTTTGTTGGCTTGTTTGTTAATAGCTGGAAGTGTCTTGGACTGGCATTACCTTTACCAATCCATGGCCAACACGTTTTACAGCTTCTTATGCTAGTGATTCTGTCTTAATAAAAGGGCTTTTCATCCATAATTTGTCCACTTCCAAAGCAAGTATTTTGCGTAGGCATCGAATCCACTTCGCAGCTGCAAGTACAATTATGACAATGTTCTATTATTCACTAGGGATTTGTGATATAGGTTTGGCTTCTAAATGGAATGGGAGTTTCATGGCATCTCATACTAAGTAATGTATTTTGCATTTTTTACCGTGTTGTTTATATACTGATATACTTTACTAATATATTTTACATTATTAGCGTACAAGAGGATGCAGAGCTGTAATGTGCAGAATAAACAACCGCGGAAGAGGTGTTTCGAAATTTCCAAAGCCATTAATGATACCACCCTCAGACCTCTGGCTAAGCCAGCAGCGGTAACACTCGGTGGGAAACACATGAGTGGAGGCAACAGTGTGTACAGTTCTGTATCAAACTCTCCGTGTTAGGTCTTGGCCATTGGTACTCTCTTGTGTCAGGCTGCCAGGCTAAACTAGGGGAAGAGGGGAAGTGTATGAAGCGTGGGTATGAGGAAGAAGGAGGAAGAGGAAGGGGAGGAGGAAAAATGAAAAGGATGGCTATATTAGATTGTAAAACCACACGAGGTAGACAATCAGTTTTTAGCCTAGTTTCAAATATCGCTAAACTCACGTCATGCATTTGCATGTTTATTATGACATAAGTTGCTGTAGGATGTGCACCAATTGTAATTATATATATATATATATATATATATATATATATATATATATATATATATATATATATATATATATATATATATATATATATATATATATATATATATGCGTATCCTATGACAAAGACTTTTGATGTACCAGGTCCAAGTATTACGTTAGTAAATAATGTTCTTTTCCATCAACACAGAGTGCTGACACTGGTCGAAGCAGGCATCTATAACTACTGGTTTAAGCTGTACACGCCAAATTACACGGCTTGTCTCAATCCTCCCAAGAAGGTTATTGTTAGGACAAAACTAGGCTTCGACAATCTCTGGGTAAATATGCACAAATATATTTTAAATCTCATTTATAAAAGAGATACTATGTAGGGGAATGGTTGCTGGAGCGGCTTTAATGAGAAAGGGCAACGTTTGGAAACTCCCTGTGCTGTTGCTTGCAGATGATACTGTGTTGTTAAGTGAAAACAAGGGAAATGCAAGGCTTGATGAATGAGTCTGAAAGAGTGTGTACGAACCGGAATCTAAAGGTGAATGTAGGGAAGCCACTGGATGTACAGTGATGTTAGATGATGAGGAAATGGAAAATGTAAGTGCATTTAAGAACTTGGATAGTCCTTTGCGTAAGGGTGGATGTTTGGAGAGTTAAGTGTTTGAAAGGGTACAACAAAGAAGAAAGGTTGCTGGTTCTTTAAAGAAGTTATAAGAAACAGGAAAGTGAGCATGGGAATATAAAAGTCGCTGCATGACGGTATTGTGATACTAACTGTAACGTATGGAAGTGAGGCTTACACCTTGCTGGAAGAACACAAGTCAAGAGTGAGAGCAGTGGAAATGAGTTATTTGAGAGGAGCATGTGAAGTTACATGGAGGGACAGACTGATAAATGAGGATGTGAAGGAGGGTTGTGGTGTGGATGTGGATGTGATAGAAAGCGTTAGGAGAAATACAATAAGGTGGTTTGGCCATGTGGAGAGGATGGAGAGCGAAAGACTAACGAGGAGAGTGTAATTGAATGAGGTGGAGGGGGGAGCGAGAGGGAGGGGAAGGCGAAGGTGAGATGGAGGGATGGAATGGAGAGGTATATGAGAGAGGAGGTTGTGAGCTGGGAGCAGGGCAGTGAAATAGCGGAGGACAGGGTGACATGGAGGCGATTTGTTTTTGGTCACCCTTTTACGGGATTAAAGCATCTGGTAATAGATAGATATTTTAAATTAAGCATACGACGATACTCAGTGTGATTAGAATTAATTAGTAACGACATATAATTGCTGTTTTGCTCCTATATTTTTATACCAAAAGTAAGGCATTTTGACTTTAATACTCATTTAGCTTCATAATCATGTTTTATAATCGCCGTCTTCAATCCACAGGGTATGTTTGTGGTGTTAGCAGGAGGTGAGGCCGTTTGTCTTCTAATCTTCTGCCTTGAGTTGGTCTGCCATCGACTGCGAGGTTAACTTGTACATGAACACAAATGTCCACATGACCACATGCACTCGGGACTTATCTTGGAAAGATCATATCACATCTCTTGTAAATTCTGCTTCCAAGAGATTAGGTGTGCTAAGCCGACTCCGTACCTTCTTTACCCCTGCCCAGTTGTTGACTTTATACACGGGTTTTATTCGCCCATGTGTAGAGTACAACTCTCATGTGTGGGGAGGCTCCCTACATACAGCTCTTCTCAATTGGGTGGAGTCAAAGACTTTTCGTCTCATTAACTCTCCTCTTCTTACTGGCTCCCTTCAACCTCTGTCTCTTCGCCACACTGCTGCATCTTTATCTCTTTTCTATCGCTTCTTCAATGGTCACTGCTTTTCTGAACTGTCTGCTTGCATCCCTTAACCTCTACGACAGGCGCGTAGCACCCGTCTAGCAAAAACTCTCATCCCTTTTCTGTCCAACTCTCTAATGCAAGAGTTACCCATTATTCCCAGTCCTTTATTTATGCAACAGGTCAACTCTGGAACTCTTTCCCTCTGTATTTCCTACTTCCTATGATCTAGAGTCTTTCAAAAGCAGTGTGTCCAAGTATCTCGAAATGAACAGATCTTGAATTTGGCTCTCTTTTGTAGTGTTTTTTTTTTTTTTCTTGAAAGGAACGATTCCTTTGGTTCCTTCTTGCTTGCATTAAAAAAAAAAAGTAGAACTGTTTCATCTAACTTGACTTTTTCTCCAGAACTGTCTCACTGAAAGCTTCATACGTAAGACTATGGTCCAGGATGTAGACCAAAACACCGTGTGGCATGAGAGCGCAACACCAATTCCGTTGTTTTTGAAACTGGTCACTCGTCGCACAGGCACAGTAGGAGTGAAAGTTGTACGGGTGACACTGTGATGGAGGAAGCACAGGCGAGGTCAAAAACAAGGTACAGGATTCACTGATGGAGGAAGAAACTCACATCCGCTACTAGTGACTAGTGACTTTTTTTTTTTTTTACCTGACTTTACCTCCTTCTGACATAACTATTGACCCTTCCATGTATCAGTGTATCTCTCTGCCTATTGCCAGACACCTCAATCCCGAAAGGGATGGCCACAAACAAATTGCCTTTATGTCGTCCTGTCCTCTGCCATTTCACTGCCTTCCTCGCTGCTCACATCCCTCTCTTTCATATACCTCTCCACTCCATCTCTCCATCTCATCCTCGGTCTCCTCATTCCTCTCCCCCCTCCATCTCACTCACATACACTCTCCTCGTTAGTCTTTCAGTCTCCATCCTCTTCACATGACCAAACCACCTCAATGAATCCCTCTCAAACATCTAGTTTCCTCTGCTCTCATTATTTACGTGTGTCCTTCCAACAAGGTCCAAGCTTCACATCCGTATGTTAGAGTTGGTATCATAATACAGTACTATCATGCAACAATTTTTTTTTTTACTTCCATGTTCATTTGCCTATTTCTTATCATTGTTTTCAAAGAACCAGCAACAATTATTCCATGCTGTACTCTTTCAAACACTTATCCTCCAAACTTCCATCCTTACTCATCACACTCCCCAGGTAATTAAATGCACTCACATTTTACATTTCCTCATCATCCAACGTCACAGTACATACAGTGACTTCATTTCTCATTAAGACAATAACTTTATCATCTAAACATTCACATTTAGATTCCGCTTCGTACACACTCTCCCAAATTCATTCACCAAGCCTTGCAGTTCCCGTTCGTCTTCATTTAACAATACTGTATTATGTGCAAACAACAGAACAGGAAGTTTCCAAACGTTGCCCTTTCTCACTAGGGCCACTCCTACATCCAATGCCCTATCTTTATCATTTTTAAAACCACATCCATATACAGATTGAACAACCATGGAGACAAGACACATACTGTACCTGTTTCAATCCAACATTCAGATAGAAAAATTCACCCATCTCACCATCCACATGCAGTGCAGCCTTAGCACCCTCATACATATTCTTGACAGCACTCAACAGTTTCCCATTTATATCCTAAATTCATGTTTTCCACATTCCTTGTTTATCCACTCTGTCATATTCTTTCTTTAAATCCATAAAGGCTGCATACAGATTCATTCCCTTCTCTAGAAGCTTTTCCACTAAAGGTCAAAAGATGAATATCTGATATATACAACCTCCTCCCTTCCTAAAACCTCCGTGTTCTCCTCTAACTAATTTCTCTGTTATTTCCCTAACTCTGTAAGTATCTTACCATATATTTTTTTTTCCCTATTACACTAAGATACGTGTGTGGATAAGTAAATTGCGAGTGTGTCATCCTGTCTCCGGTACCCCCTCATCTTTGGGGGAAGCAGCCTAGGTAGATAGATAGATATTAAACTAGAAGACACTTCTTTATCCCTTTTCCTTTCTACAGAGGAATAATTATACCTGACTTACAATCCGCCAGAACTCTACCTTCCCCCCAGGCCAATCTGTACATCTTTCATATCCATTCTACTACTATCTCTCCCCCATACTTCATTATTCCACCAAACTCTTCATCAGTTCTTGGAGCTTTCCCCATTTTTACTTTGGTCATTGCTTCCACTACTTCCATCCTACTGACCTGTTCCCCCCTTCTCACGTCCCACCTTCTTCCAGCGTTACTTTCATTTGTTGCACAGTTCCTTAAAGTGTTCTCCTTATTAACTCACATTTTCTCCCTTCTCCGCTATCGGTCTACCATTTTCATCTTTCACTCCCCTACTGATTTCTTTATCACTCTATCTAACTACTTCCAGAACATTTCCTTACATTCCCTCCACTTTACACTCAAATTCCTTCCAAATTGCTCATCCACTCTCTTCTTACACTCTCCTGCTAATCTTTCCACCTCTCTCTTCCTCTCTATATAAAACTTTCTTCCGTCTCTCAACTTCTTCCATGCCCTTGCTTCCCATCCACACACTATATTCTTTTTCTTTTTGCACTACAGCTTGTCTCACCTCTTCATTCCACCATGCTGGCCTTGCACTCCCTTTCGTCTTCTCATCACCCCCCACACCACCTCTCGTGCTGGACATTTTTCTACTGGGAAAATCTAGAACACACCTTCCACTTCGCCCATCTACTCCAAATCATATTTACCCAATCGCTCCTCCACTTCTCTTTTATATTTTTCCTTTCTTCCATCATCATGCAACTTTTCTACCCTCCATGTATCGACTAATTCCTCCTGTCCTTCTCTCCTTCTATTGATCCATCGCATTTGTTCCTTTACTTTCAGCATTACCAATCGGTCGTCAGAGAGCTCACTCCCTCAACCTCTGTATGCACTTGATTTACATACCTTCTTATTCTCTCATTCACGCACACATAATCAGTCATTACTTTCTGTTCACTGAGTTCATCACCCACCGTTCTCATCACTCATTATGTATACCTGTCGATGACTTTGTGCCTAAAGAGGGTATATTGGCTATCACCAACCCCTCTCCACACAAATGTCCACCACAGCATTGCTATTCTCATCCACTTCAGCAGGCACTCACCATTCACCAAGTACTCCTTCCACCTTTACAATCCCTACATTTCCATATATATCTCCAATATAAAACACTCTTATTCATCTCAAACTTTTTAATGTACGCTTCCACATATGCACAGAACTCTTCTTTCACTCTGGTCAGACGGACTTATTTTTGTGTATATATACACACACAATTGCCCACATTTGCATTCCTACTTTCAGTGTTATCCACACAATCCTTCAACCAACTGATCCATACTTTCTTATATTGTCCTTCCATCTCTTGCACATAACAATACGTACACCTTCTTTTGCCCTCTCATTCTCCCCTACTCCCGCACTGAAACCCCATCCATGCTCTCACCTTCTCACACCCTCACCTCCACTCTTATTCTCAGTCAGTCCACATTTGTCCACTTTTGCACCATCAAGCACCTGGACAATATCTCGCTCTTTCATCTCACAATTCACACCCATTGCATTCCACATTGAAATCCATTCCATATCCTTTGTACTCTCCTTGGTCGTCACCTGTTGGTCTGTCCTGGTCTAAGGCATTTTGTTTTTTTTTAGTTAGTTGTTTTGTGGGAGGGGCACCAACTCTCCTCTAACTCACTACTGGGCCCGGCATTACCTCCATCTGACATAACTATTGACTCCAATGGCACCGCCAATTGACACAAGCATTAAACCAAACGGTACCATCATCTGACACAACAATTAACTCCAGCAGTATCTCCATCTATTGACCTCGACGCTACATCATTTCTTCCACGGTTTTTGAATGGATTCTTTTGCGATGGGTAGCTGGCAGAGTTTTAGGTGGAGGGGATAAAGAAGAAGAGTGCCTTACTTAGTGGTCTTTTAAGGGGAATGTCTGTTTGAGGAGATGTCTTGCAAAGAGAAAGTAACAGACAAGGCTATTTTTCCACTTAAGGACTTAAACGATCAAATTCTAATACCCTGGAAAAAAATCTTCACATTTAAGAGAATTCTTGTCACTATGTTGTCAAATGCAGTAGAATCTGTCACGATAGAGAGGAATGCTGTAGCTCTGGATCATGTAAATCACTTTGAAAGAAACTCAATATTTATGCTATTTTTGGGATGTTTTCCCAATTATATGCCATATGGGCATGTCCACTGAATTTCCTTAGTCATTTCTGTTTGTTAGGTGGTGTGTGAGGTGATGAGAAGAAGAAAGGGGGTACAAGGAAAACCAGGGTGGAATGAAGAGGTGAGAGAAGCTGTGTTGCAAAAGAAGGAAACATGCATTGACTGGATGGAGAGCAGAGGCATGAAAGTTGAGAGGAGTAGAGAGTTATATGTAGAGAATATTAGTGAGGTGAAAAGATTAATAAGGGCGAATGAGAAGAGAGAGGATGAGGAATTTGGAAGGAATTTGAGTGTAAAGTGGAGGGAATGTAAGATAATGTTCTGGAAGGAGGTAAAGAGAGATAGATAGGGAGATAAAGGAGGTAGCAGGGGAGTAACAGATAAAAATGGTAGATTCCTAATGGAGAAGGGGTAAAAAGTGAGCAGATGGACAGAACACTTCAAGGAATTGTTAAACATACAGAATGAAAGTAGTGCGTGTACAAGTGGCTGAGAAATTTGTAACCATACTTTTATGTAATTGTACCTGCAATCATACTTTGTAACCATACCTTTATACTGTAACTATACCTCGATAATTTCTTGAAACTGCAAACCAGAACTAGCATTGTATAGGCATAACAGTATCTGTATCTAGTAGTGCTAAGCCTACGTGACAATTAGTGCACATATCAGCAGATTTCGAAGAATGCTAACACCTGCAACTGGCCCTCCGCAGTGCTGCAGGCAGTTGAAGTGCTGGCATTGAACGGGTTGGACCTGTGCTTGTCTTCCCCAAATAAACTCCCACTGAAACTACATCAAAACCTTTGGATTACTCCTAACTAGGTGAGAGAGGAGTGGAACAAATTGGTGACAGCTGTGGGATTCGAATCCACGCCTCCAAAGAGACTGGTGTTGGAGAACTCACTTACAGAAACTGCATTCGTTTCTCCTACTTCTCCTATTCCTCCATCTGCACCCTCTTCACACACCCCTTCTCCCTCCTGAGTCAAAGAACATCGATCAAAGTTGTGTTCTGCACAAAAACCCTCTATTTCATGCATATTCACGTCTTCATAAGTATCCCTATTAATTCGAACTTATTTAATAAGTAAGATGTTTGAGGTTTACCAACTGGCACTGCTGACTCTAATAGGGTCCGGGTTGGGTGAGGACAATGGTGGATTACGAGCCGGGGCTTTGGTTAGCTTGTGAGGTGAGGTAATGGTGACAGAGGATGAAGTCTCACTGTGCTACAATCTCTAGCATGTGGCTAATGTAGTCATAGCACTGCCTAACGTCACACATCAACTGCATGAGATTAAGACCCTTCTATCAACCATCGGGGTGAAACACGACAAAGACACATTCTGGTACCCTCATTACTTGTCCATTACCAGGAAATTAGAGTACATTCAGAAGAAGTTCTCATATTTAAATGGCACATTTTCCAGCCAGGTACCTGTAGGTCGTTCACTTGTGAAGCGTAGTCTCTTCGATCTGGGGGGAGAAATTGTAAGTGGCTTATTTGGAACAGCGACAACTCGTGACCTCTCTGAATTCAAATTAGACTTTACAGAGTTAGTCGATACCCTTCAGTCTCAAAATCGAGTTAAACAGATTCAAAACACCATGCTACAGAAGATCGCGGCCCATTTATATGATGTTACATACACATTAAACAACTTCACAGGCATTTTGAAAACACAGAGCTCAAAAATTAATATTGTTTCAGTACCCCTGTGTGACAAATTATACGTGGACAACCTACAACTCTCCTTGGACTCTCTTCTATCCCAATCACTACCTTAGTTCGTATTCTATATGATGCTGTCAGTGGTCGTGTCACTGCAGACTCAGTGTCTATCTCCGATCTCCGTTCTGTATTGGAATGGGCTCACTCCACTTTTGATTTGTCTCCAGTGCTTTCCTTCTCACTAGAATTCTACTACCCAGTACCTGAGGACACTTTCCTCACTAAGGATATTGTTGTTCATATCCCTCTTCGTCCTACCATCACATTTGATCTCTTCCACATCATTCCTTTTCCATTCTTGTTCAATAATTCCTTGTTACAGGCCTCTGTTTTCCCAAAATATTACCTCCTATCCCATGATCATCTCTTCATTGATTTCACATCCTCTAGTGATCTCGACAAATGTTCTTTCCTTACACCTACTTCTCGTCTTTGTGCTGCCTGCCTTTTGGCTATTTTTCCTAGTAGCACCGCACCCCGCGAGTCTGCCTTAGTCCGCAGCCTCACTCAACCTATTCCTTCGTTCCGGCTCCTAAACTCCCAGTTCACCACGCTTGTATGAATCACATCCAGTACCTCCTCTTCAATGTCCCCATCTTTGTTAGTATCATGTGTCCTGGAACTTCTGTTCGTTTGGTGCCTGCTAGTGGTCGGTATAAGGCTCCTGACTATTGTACATTTAAGTCAGAATCTGTGATTACCTATGCAACTCGTTATCATCATCAAGCCGTAAGCAATCACACAAACGAAATATTACAACCCATCAGTATGACATATCTCCCTTATGACAGTCTATCCATCACCTCTGAAAACCTACGCATGTTGGATGTAATTAACCAGAGTGATTTTGTTATGGATCAGTTTTCCTTGGCTTTCAACCGTTCATGGGTACACCAGGTCTTCGTGTTTCCCCCAGTGGCTGTCTCTCTTAATGGATTCCTTCTCACTATTTGTGCAGCATATTGTTGTGTTAGGAAGATGGACTGCAGATTACATGAAATTCACATTGCAACGAGGTTAGTACAGCCACCATAGGATGTTCAGGCTGACCATACTTAATACCATTTCATATGACTGCTCAAAGTGAAAAAAAAAAAAAAAAAAATCATATAACGAAATTTAGAAAAGTGAACTAACAAGCTGAAAGGTTGAATGACAACTCAGAAAAATAAGTGAAATTAAGTGATATGATGGAAAAGAATACTAGATGAATCAGTGACGAGGAAACAAATACGGAAAAATGGTAACAGGAAAAAAAAAACATGTAAGACAACGACGAAAAGTCAATAATAAGAAAATGACTAACAAGAGTTAGACGTATACGTACAGACAGTACTTGTGTACCTCACTGTTGAATGATCACTATTCCATGTATCATTATTGGCTATTTTTATCCGATGTCTGCAGAATGGACTTCAACTATGAAGCGATGAAGAATACTAACGTATATTATTACTAGACATACTGTAGCCACTATGTGCACATCATCCCTATATACTCCCTATTATAATCAATTATCTCTCATTTATATATTACTGGATTTCCCACTTGACTAACATGGCCATGTATTGTAAATACTGTAATTCTTTTTGGATCCAACTACTTACATAGCAACATAATACCTAATAATTATTATCATTCCACGTACTTAGAAAGCTAGTTAAACTCACTCCCCTAAAATATTCTTAGTAACTACACCCTTTGTATGATGATGCCTCATTGCATCAGGAGATAATTTCGCTTACGCGGGGAAGTCTTGTAACCTTACTTTTATCTAATCATACCTGTAGCCATGCTTTTATGTAATCACACCTGTAACCATACTTTATAACTATGCATTTATACTGTAACCATACCATGATAATTTCTTGAACTTGCAGACTAGCACTAGTGGTGTGTAAATACATTACATGTATCTAGTAGTGTGTAAGTGCCTAAGTGACAATTAGTGCATGTATCAGCACATTTCAAAGAATGCTAACGCCTGCAAACGGCTCCCCGCACTGCTGCGGGCACTTGAAGGGGTGGCACAGAATGTGTTGGACCTGTTCTTGTGTTCTCCAATTAAACTCCCCGTTAAAACTACATCAAGGCCTTTGGATTACTCCTAACTGAGTTTGAGAGGGATGGAACAAATGGCTAGGAGAACGAAGGAGATGAGAAGGGAGGAAGAGCTCAGTAGGATGAATGTAGTGGAAGCAATGAAGAAAATCATAATGGTGAAAGCTCCAGGAACTGATGGAGTGTGTAGTGAAATGTTGATGAACGGGGAAGAGATAATAGTAGAATGGGTATGAAAGATGCATAGACTGGCATAGGAGGAAAGCAGAGTCCCGGAGGATTGTTGTCTGTACAAAGGAAACGGGGAAAAAGAAGTGTGTAGTAATAATGGTGTCATTTGTCTTCTCAGAGTAAAAGGAAAAGTTTATAGTTGAGCACTTATTGACAATTAGAGAAATAACAGAGGAATTAGTTGGAGAAGAACAGGAAGATTTTAGGAAAGGAAGAGGTTGTGTAGATCAGATATTCATCCTAAGGTCTTTAGTGAAGAACTTTCTAGAGAAGGGGAAGAAGTTGTATGCAGCCTTCATGGATTTAGAGAAAGCATGTGACAGAGTGAATAGAGAAAATGTGTGGAAAATGTTAAGAATATATGGAGTAAATGGGTAACTGTTGATTGCCATGAAGTGTATGTATGAGGGTGCTAAGGCTGCAGTGTGTGTGTGGAGCATGACCTGAGCGAATTTTTCTATCTGAACGTTGGATTGAAACAGACATGTATCATGTCTCCATGGTTGTTCAGTCTTTATATGGATGGAGTTATAAAACAGATACAAGGTTGTGCAGTGGATCTGGAGCTGCCCTAATGAACGAGGGCGACGTTTCGAAACTTCCTGTACTGTTGTTTGCAGATGATATTGTGTGGCTAAGTGAAGGCCAAGGGGAACTATAAGGCTTGGTAAATGAGTCTGGGAAAGTGTGTAAGAAACAGATTCTAAAGGTGAATGTAGGAAAGAATAAAGTTGTGGTCTTCGAGAGAAATGAAGTCGCTGAACGCACAGTGAGGTTGGATGGTGTGGAAATGGAAAATATATATGCATTCAAGTACTAGGGTAGTGTGTTGATAAGGATGGAAGTTTTGTGGAAGAACTGCTTGAAAGGGAACAACTGGAAAGAAAGGTTTCTGGTTCTCTGAAAAACAGTGATAAAAAATAGGGAAAAGAACATGGAAGTAAAAAGGTTACTGCATGATATTATTGTGATACCAGCTCTAACGTATGTAAGGGAAGCCTGGTCCTTGTTGGAGGGACACAAGTCAAGAGTGAGAGCAGTGGAAATGAGTTATTTGAAAGAAGCATGTGGAGTTACATGGAGAGACAGATTGACAGATGAGCAAGTGAAGGAGCATTGTGGTGTGGATGTGGAGACGATAGGAAGCGTTAGGGAAATACAGTGAGGTGGTTTGGCCCAAGGTCGAATGAGATACAAGGTCTGATCATTTCTGACTAAAAATAACGTCACGCGGCACTTGAGCCCGTCACTCCAGTAGGGTCAAGGAGATGAGTTGGACTAAGACTCCGCTTGGGTGAAGATCCTCAGCTCCTGACTTTTCACTCGAAGCTAGGCTGATGGTGTGCTGTGCAGTTTACAGGTGCACATCCTCGCAACGTAAAAATAAGGTACCTACTTGATACCATATAAACAAGTCCCACCCCAAGTCTGGTGAGTGCTGTCCTGGTCGGAAGGTAATGCAACTAGGCGATGCACTTCCCACTGGTCTGGCTGGGTAGAAGAGGGGCATATGGTAGCGGGGGATGTGGGACGGGATGGCTCGAGGCCCCTGTGCGCCTCCCCGTGGCCTCCTCTTGGGGTAGGTGTTGCGCCCTCCTCAGGGTCTCCTCCTCAGGTTGGTATTTCACTGAGAACACTGTTAACATCCTAAAGGGTTCATTACAATAAAATTCGTCTGGACCACCAACCCTCCATGGACAGATGTGCGTGCCCCAGTACTGGTGCGAGGTAAAGTACAGCAGACCATGTGGTTCTGTGTGTGTGTGTGTGTGTGTGTGTGTGTGTGTGTGTGTGTGTGTGTGTGTGTGTTATGATACTGATGTCAGTCACAACAACTTCTTTTGATTAGCTTTTAATAATAATGAATTAACTCCTTCAATTCGATGTTGTATTTTTTTTCTCCACTCTTGGCACATTACTCCTGCGTTCTTTTACTCAGCTTAGGAAAGCACCCCAGGATTAACGGGAGTTAATGAGATAAATATTCAACCTCTCCAGTTTGAAAAGTCACTCATATAGCAAATTGTCTGCAGGTAGCCAGAATATAAACACATGTGGCATCGAACGGAAGAGGTTAGGTGATTTTTTTTCCCACCACCGCCACCAGCATCAACATCGTTATACGAGTAATAATCAAGTTAAACGTCAAGTCATTAAGGCTGGCCTGTACACTGCTGGAGTCACATATACAGTATTATTTGGTGTTGATTTATGTTAGGTTATATCCTTGGCCAGTTCAATCAGTGCTATTAGTGAAATCTGTCACTTTTTATGATAGACCGATTTCTTTACACTGGTATATCCGGATGTCTTGGAACATACTGTTGCGTCCGCGTCCCCACACTGCCACAGGCGCCAACAGCAGTAGTGCAGTACAGGAAGGACGTTGTCTAGTGAGTTGTTCTCCTTTTGGTCAGCCTTTCGGTGTACAGCACACAAGATTAGCTGAGGCAAAAATAAACTCGGGCCTCTTAAAGTTCACTGTCTTAATTTTGCAAATACTCGTAATTCCATTTAATGCTTTCCAACTTCACTTCACTGTTCTCACAAGCACTGGAGCTACACCAACTTTACTAACGGCTATTACAATTAATGTTTGACAACAGTTCACTGTTATTACACTTAATGCTTGATAACAGTTCATTGTTATTACAATTAATGCTTGACAACACTTCGCTGTTTTCACAAGAACCTAAAATATAGGCTACAAATTGACACTGCACCACACTCAACCTGAACTGAAAATCGACTGAACTTGAAATCGTCTCTTATCCATCCTTTTATAAGCTTGCATTGTTTGAGAATCATCTACTTCTCCACGGTCCTGGTGTATTCTAGAGAGAGCACTGTTATCAACTCGCAGACAGCCAAAACATGCAAGTTTTCTTACAGTACATAACACTATAAATTATTTAGCATACAAACTTAAATTGAACTGCATAATTTAACAATCACACAGCTAAAACATTATTACAGAAAAAGAGCACAAAAATGAATGCATAACTTATGAAACAACTACACTCACAAACAGCAGGCAAACTTGCAACTCTAACTCGTACGGAAGCTATCATAAAATTCGGGAAACATCGAGAAACATCTCGGCTACCTAACTGGCATATCCAGCTTCTTAACACTACCCCCTCTCTAGTTCTTTGTCGTCCCGACAAAACTACACAGTATATACAAACATAAACCTTACTACTAATGAAACATTTAACTATAAACAAAATAAGCTTTCAACTTACCAGGTCTTCTTCTATGCTGCTTCCGACGACGCCCTTGTTCCTCCACACAGTCTGCTCCTCCTGGAAGGTCTTGGTCCTCTTCTTGATTCACTTCTTCTCTTGGGAAACTGTCAGCATCCTCTTCCGCTTCAGTTCCGTGGTCCTTCTCAACATCCTCGGCTGCAGGAGAACATGATTCCTCGGAGATATCCCAGCTGTACTGTCCTGGCTCATGATGCTGCCACAGATGGTTCACGTGTACCATCTTTGGGCAAACCTTCCTGCCTTCCCAAATCCGATACGTTACGTCTGATAGGTGGTCCAACACATTGTAAGGCCCCGTCCAATGGGCTCTGCAGCTTTGGTGACTGTCACTTCTTTCACTGAGGATTGTAATACCAAACTTGATCACCATCCTAGACGCTCACCTCACTTGCCTTAGCATCATACTTGCACTGCATCACCTCTCCTGAAAACTTGAGGACTCCTCGCATCTGACGATGTACCTCAGCCAGCCTTTCCTGAAGGTGTTTCGCATAGCCAGTGGTGTCTGTAGGCAGCTCTTCACCTGGTGGTTTTCCCATTAACAAGTCAACAGATAAGCATAACTCGTGGCTCAACATCAGTTTTGCAGGGGTGTTGCCAGTAGACTCATGGAATGCAGACCAATATGCCATGAACAACACAGGTAATTTCTGGTCCCATTCTGTTTGCCCATCAATGCTGTACTTGGCCAGTTCTTGTCCCAGGGTCCAGTTGAATTTCTCCACCATCCCATCTGACTGTGGCCTTAGGGTGGTCTTCCTGGTCTTTTTGATCCCCAATAACTTGCAGCACTCCAGGAACACAGCAGACTCAAAGTTTCTACCCTGGTTTGAATGTAGCTCTTGTGGCATCCCAAAATGACAGAAAAACTAGTCAACCAATACCTGAGCAACAGTCGCAGTCTCTTGATCGGGGATGGCATAGGCTTCTAGCCACATTGTGAAGTAGACCATGGCGACACATATATGCCGATTTCCTCTCTCAGTGAGTGGCAGGGGTCCAGCAATGTCCACCGTGACTATTTCCGTCAGTGCATCCATTTGGTATAGCTGAAGAGGTGCACAACCACGTTTCTTTGGTCCCTTCTTGGCACAACACACATCACAGGCCCGACACCACTCTTCAACATCCTGACACATGCGAGTCTAGTAGAACCTGTGTTTTAGCCTGCTTAGAGCTATCTTCACATCCAGGTGTCCACTAGTGATCGTTATGGGACTCATCCAAAATCTCAGACCTCATCTTCTCCAGAACCGCCAGTTGCCAATACCTGCTGAGGCCATCGTGTGTCTCCCACTGACGCTCCAGTAGTCTGTTGTTCAAACGAAGAAGGTCCCATTGACTCTAGTAACTCTTGGTCGCAAGGCTGAACCTGGAGACTTCTTCCCATGATGGTCACACTGTACTCCGCTGCAGCCACTCTACCACTGGTTGTAAATTACCATCCTCCATCTGCATCCTCTTCAGGTCTTCATCTGGCACTGGCCCTGTCACTGTAGTATGGCTGCATTTCTTACTATGACCTTCCTTTTTACTACACTGCCAGCACTCTGGATCACAAGGCCGATGACTCAGGCTGTCAGCATTGCCATGTACCTACCCAAGACAGTGCTGCATAATTGTGCTGGTCTAGCTACTCAAGCCAGTGTGCCAGTTGTCCTTCCGGATTCTTTAGCATTTTCAGTCTCTTGAGTGCCACATCCATGCTGATGATGAAGTTTGACCCATACAGGTAGGGATGGAAGAAATCAAGGCTCTTCATCACTGCCAAGAGCTCCTTACGGGTCACACAGTAGTTTCGCTCTGGTGGGCTGAGCTTCTTGCTGTAATATGCTACCACATACTCTTTGTCATCCCTCTTTTGCATCAGGACTCCACCAATACCATGGTCACTAGCATCACAGTCCAAGATAAATGGCTGATTCTTGTCTGGGTACAGCAATACTGGAGACCTTGCCAATGCATGTTTGAGTTCGTCAAAAGCTTTCTGAGTCTCTGCTGTCCATGCAAACTTCTGCCTTTTCCCCAACAGCTTGTGAAGAGGTGCAGCTATCGTTGCAAAGTCTTTGACAAAATGCCGATAGTAGCACAAGCCCAGGAAACTCCGTAGCTCTTTCACACAAGTTGGAACTGGACAGTTGTCCACATCTGCTACCTTCTTCGGGTCAGTATGGACGCCTCTTTCACATACAATGTGTTCCAGGTACTTTACTTCCTTCTGAAACAAGTGGCACTTCTTAGGGTTCAGCTTGAGGTACACTGCACGGATCCTGTTCAACACCTCCAACAGTCTCTCCAGTTCCTGGTCGAAAGTCCATCCAAACACAGTAACATCATCTAGATAGATGAGAGCTGTCTGCCAGGGCAGGCCTTCCAGTATGCAATCCATTAGATGCTCAAAAGTAGCTGGGGCATTGCATAGGCCAAAAGGCATCACCTACTGTGCAACCTTTGCCTTCATGTCTAGGATGGAGAACCACTTAGCACCTGACAGAGCATCCAGGGTGTCATTGGTCCTTGGCAAAGGGTATGCGTCCTTCACTGTCACTTCATTCAGCGCTCGATAATCTATACAGCACCTTCCTTACCAGAACAACTGATGATGCCCAAGGACTGCTGAACTTTTCTATTACCCTTTGACTCTGAAGATTCTCCATCACCTCCATTTCTTGCCGTTGGGCTGGCGCCATCCTCCGTACTGGCTGTTTAACCCCTACACCACGGGTTTGTTTACCAATTACTTGCGTGTCCCGCGGGGTTATTTGGGCTCCGACAGACTCTCAAAAAATATTTGCTAAAAATCAGTTATTAGTCCTAGAATAATAAAATTATATATGCTTATAGCACATACCTTCAGCTTTCTCCTGGAATGATTGTTGAGCCTTCGTCAGTTTCCGTAGGACTTGTGGAGACCTCTGAAGTAGGGTAACTAAGTCTCCACTTTACACTTCCCGACAACCCGTTATATGATTACCACAGCCAGATACAAACACTATAAACACTATTCTACCATTTTCAAGTAGTTTGGGATCCATACTAAAAAAAAAAAAAACAGTGTGAAAGCAATGGAAATTACGAGCGCGTCTGATCGCCGCACTTGCGCTAGTTCGCTCTAGGCACTCTGTCATTTATTATTCATAAAACCCCTCACACTTTATATTTCTATTACTATATCACACTTATATATATCTGGAGTCTTTTCTCCATAAGTTTCATTCAGTCGTATTATTTTATTGTCACTGAAGTCATTCTATTTTTCAGTCAGTAAAATACGTAGAGAGCCACGGATTCACTCTCACTGTTATAACATAAATTATTTGTACTCATATTCTTATATTACTAATTACTTACATTACTATTTACATTTTCTATTCTATTTTCAATATTTACCCTTCTATTTTACTTACAATATGTTATTCACTGTCACTTTCAGTAAGATGAAACTATAGTACACTGTTCAATCATATGAACTGAACATCCATTGCTTTCACCTGCTATTTACACATTATTTACACATTATTTCCAAATAATTCTGCTTCCACACTTGCACTGTTAGAACTGCTTCTGGCTGTGATAATCGAAGAAGCAGGTTACACAGAGGGGAACCTGGCATTCAGCGCACTGCCAAGAGGTGCGTTTATGCTCAGGTGTGCTGCGGCGTGTGGTATGCGCACATAGTTGACACCTGCGAATCGCAGCCTTCCTTTTCCCTGTGGCAGGCATTAGCTGAAGTCTGTGCCGATCCATATACGCCCTCTGCTCAAGTCGGTCGGGAAGTGTAACTGGATGGCGCCTTGGAGTTGCTGCTTGCACCTTACCATATTTTTCCAGCAGCTGCTGGACACAAGTCCTGGCGAACAACCTCAGGGAGAAGGACTTGGGTGGCTTTACCTTCATCTTGTACAGGATGAAGGCGTTCAGCATCGTCATATCTATGAGATGCAGAAAAACTTTCCTGTACCACCTAGTATTCTTCCTGAGGCAGTCGATCTCACCAATCATCATGTCGGACTTGTCCACCAGCCGCCTTTTTATATTATAGTCCAACACAGCATCAGGTTTCATCACAGGTTCGCCTGTCCTACGGTCGACCTTCCCACTGTCTCTCATCTCCCCCTTATGTACGGTGGTGAGCATGTGCACGACTCTCTTGTCATGCCACCGTATTGCCAGCATCTTCTCAGACTTGCGTAGGTGCACGTCTCCTCGCTGCAAGTTTCCTGCCTCTGGGAATTTGGGGAAGTTGGCACGATTACTTTTGACAGTGCCGCAGGAGCCAATGCCGTGCTCAGAAAGGTATTTGGCAAGTTTCGGTGCTGTATAGTAGTTGTCTGTATACAGCACATGATTCCCACCAAAATACTTTTCTAGGAGCACTTTCACTACACAGCCTGAGAAGCCAAGGGGGTGTGTTTTATCGAGATCGACAGTGCTGGCTGAATATATGACGAAGTCAAGGATGTACCCCGTCTTACAGTCGCACAGTACAAAGAACTTAATCCCAAAGCGATGGCGTTTCCTTGGAATGTACTGGACAAACCGAAGACGTCCTCTGAACAAAACCAAGGACTCATCAATGACAACCTTCTGAAATGGGTGGAAGAATGACATGAACTTATCCTTCATTCTGTTCAGAATCTCCCGGATCTTCCAGAGTGGGTCGGTTTGGGAAGGTACATCATTATCGGCAAAGTGCAGGTTTCCCATGATGTTCCGGAAGCGATCTCTGGCCATGTACTTGTTGAAGGTCGGTGAGGGTAGTAAGGGGTCCATGGACCAGTATTCTTCCAACTCATGCTTCTTGGAGTGTGGCATAAGAAGCATGAGGGCAAAGAACACATACAGCTCCTGCACTCCCAGCATGGTCCACTGTTGCATCTTGGCTGCACCTGTACCACTAGCAGCACATTGTGATTCGAACCTGTTAGTCTCATCACATATGTGCTGCATGACTTCGTCATCTAGGAAGGCCAAAAGGTAGTCGACACACTCAGCATTTTCGTCCATAGTGAAGGCAGGCTGAACTCCTGACGAGCTCTCATCGAAAACCAGGTTTTCGGGGACAAAATCTGACCCTTCCGTCCAGGCGAAGGCGTCCAGGATTCCCTGGCGTGGCGGTGGAGGGATGGTGGTGGTGGTGGTGGTGGAGGTTGGCTGAGAGGGAGGCTTATCACGGTCAAGGTCACTCGCACTGACCCTAGGTTGCCGTACAGCACTAGCAGCCCTTACCCTACTAGCTACACTACTTCTCACTCTCTTAGATCTACCTCTACCTCTACGGCCGGCCTCCACTGTTGATGCTGGTGGTGACTCCGACGACGAAGACTCCGGAGATAACTCAGCCGACGATGATGGCGAGATGAGTAAAGTGGGGCTTGGGGAACGGGGAGGTGAATGATCTCGTGACTCATGGCGGGCTGGGTCACGTGGGGGCATTGTTCTGGGGCTAACACGCCGCCTTTTCACTCCCTTCCCAAATTCTTTTCCTTCCTGCACTAAAGGCTCCTTTCCCTTGGAGCTACACACAGATTCACTGGTAGGAGCACTTGTTGTCGCTGTTTCTGGCGCGATAAGTTCACCCGGCTCATCACACGATTCACCGGAATCGTCAAAATCGCTGTCCATTATTATCATCGACAATTCAGCAAGTTCTCGTGCCACTGCAGAGTCACTGAGGCCTTTCCTGCTTGCCTCAACACTTTTCTTGGGGGTAGAGGTCACGGGGCCCTTTGCAATGGGCGCAGAAGCTTGGCAGGAATGGCGATGAGCGCGAGTGCGACATGTTGTCTCTGCAGTGGAGGACAAGGAACTAAATGCCGCGGCTTATCTGAGAAGGGAAGGGTTGACAATGACACTTTAGGCTGACTGCTGCTAACTTACAGGCTAATTTTTTATAGGTAGAAAATCTCGGCAATAAATAAAGAAATAGGTACTTCCAGGTGAATGTAAATGTCAATTAGGATTCTCCCTTCCTTTCTGATATATATTTTTATTACAGACATCGATTACAAGGCATAAATCAAAGGGGAAATTACCGTGGTAATGTGGTGAATGAATGCACGTGAGGTTTTGTCAGGTGATAATTGGGCAATTTCAGGAGTATAACACTATCACTTACCTGTTTTTTTTTTGGTATATATTATTGGGTAAAAATATTGGGCATAGGGCTTATTTCAATGGATGAAATCTGTGGAAAAAGAAGAGGGAAATTTCCGTAGCAGCGCGCGTGGGAGGTGAGAGGAGAGGGTTATGGAGGGCAAGTAGGGAGGGGAGTCAAGAAGGGGGTAAATTATCTGAGAAGGGAAGGGTTGACAATGACACTTTAGGCTTACTGCTGCTAACTTACATGCTAATTTTTTATAGGTAGAAAATCTCGGCAATAAATATAGAAATAGGTAGTTCCAGGTGACTGTAAATGTCAATTAGGATTCTCCCTTCCTTTCTGATATATATTTTTATTACAGACATCGATTACAAGGCATAAATCAAAGGGGAAATTACCGTGGTAATGTAGCAAATGAATGCACGTGAGGTGTTGTCAGGTGATAATTAGGCAATTTCTGGAGTATAACACTATCACTTACCTTTTTTTTTTGGTATATATTATTGGGTAAAAATATAGGGCATAGGGCTTATTTCAATGGATGAAATCTGTGGAAAGAGAAGGGGGAAATTTCCGTAGCGCAGCTGCCAACGTGGGAGGTGAGAGGAGAGGGTAATGGAGGGCAGGTAGGGAGGGGAGTCAGGAAGGGGTTAAAATAGCTAAAATGTCAACAATGGATGGGAGTACAGATGAGATTTGGAGTGCTGACTAGTGTTGGACATTGGCAGTACTGATATATGATACAAGCCACCACTTGAGAGCCCGGGATAATTCAAAATAACACAGAATCACAAAAGTGACGCCCCGCGGTATGATCCATTGTAGCCGAGCGTCACGAAAGTGACGCCCCGCGGTTAAGGGGTTAATCGGGTGGTGATCCCCAGTGTCTATGCTATGCTCCACCAGATCAGTGGACCCCAGGTCTAGGTCTCCGGTGGAGAAGACATCACCGAACTTTATCAGCAGCTGCCTTAACTTGAGCACTTGTGAGCCAGCCAGGCATTGGAAACTCCTTGAAAATAGGTCTTGTGGGTGGTCTGGCGGGTAACCATCTTCCTTGACTACGCTCCTTCTACAGGCATTCCTCTGATGCCACTCAAAGTCCAACGCCTGGCAGAGTCCCACAATTTCTCCCTGAATGATCTGTGGCTCACAGGAGAAATTGGCCACCACAACTGGCACTTCATTTGCACGTTTTTCCACCAGTGTTCTCCCCACCATCACTCCGGCCTTTGTTTTGCACTGTACATCAAGCTCCACTACTCCTAGACAACTGTCAGAAGAGCCACTTACCTTGCACTGGAGCAGTAATTCTGATTTTGGAGGTATCACTGTAGTGTGGAGCGCCCTCACCTTGCCACCAGAACTGGTACGTCTCAATGCCGTGACTGACCTTCCTTGAACCTTCAGCTTCATGGAGCAGAAGTCCAGCTCACGTCCCATGGACATCAGATAGTCCAGACCCAGAAGGCAAGGATCCTCCATGTCAACCACGTAGACTGGAAGAGTAGCCTCTTGTCCTGCCACTTCAATCCAGACACCCAGGGATCCCCTCAGTTCCACACAGTGGCCAGTTATGCATTACAGTTGTTCTGATGAATCAGGCAGATAAAAATGATGTAACACATCAGGCCTTACAAAACTCTGCTCTGAGGCTGAATAAATCACCAGGGAACACTTCCTTTTGTCTATCCTTCCATCTATTCACACACTGTCGAGTGCCGTCCTCTTGCATTTTCTCGGTGGTGGGGCTACTTGGGAAAAGCTGGCTGGTGGTTGCCCCTTCACACCGCCCTCCATTAGTTTTCTGCTTCTTCCTGGTCTTGTGCAACCTTCTTCTTATCATCCTTTTTCTTCTTTGGACACTCAGAACTGAAGTGTTTCACCTCACTACATGTCCAACACACTTTTGTTACAAGTGAATTTTTCCTTATACTACTCTGTTCTTGCTCCTTCTTCCATTTGTGACAATCCTTCTTCTTGTGCCCCAACTTCCCACAGAAACAGCAGCCCCCTCCAGTCTTCTCTTGTTCCCTCTTCCACTTGTAGCAGTCCTCTTTTCTGTGTCCTGGCTTCTTACAGTACCAGAAACTTCCCTCAAATTTTTCCTTTTCACATACCTGCCCCTTTCATGCCTTGAATCCTGCACTACGACCTGTCTGAATGAAAAGTGGACGTACTGGACCTGACATAGGACCCAAACTCTAGAGCCCTGGCTAGTGCTTCTTGCATGCTTCTTAGTTGTGCCTGCTTCACTTGCACTTTCAACTCTGCACTGTCAAGAGCATCGATTAACTGGTCCCTCAGAAGAAAAGCCAACAGGTTAGGTGCAGCTCCAGGGTACACCTTATATGCCATACTCTCCAGGTCAAGAGCAAGCTGTTGTTGGGATTCTCCTCGAGCCCATGCATGGCTCCGGAATCTTGCTCAGTAAACCTCAGTCTAATACATAGTTCCATATCTGTGCTCCAGCACTTCTACAAGGGATTGATAACTGTTCTTCTAGATCACTGACATCTGGCCCAGAATTTCCATTGCGGCACCCTGAAGGCTAGTAGCAAGTTGCACTGCCCTCTGCCAATCATCCCAACCATTCTGATCCGCAAGTAACTTTAACTGTGCACGGTAAGCTTCCCAAGATAGTCTACCATGAAATTCCTGAGGTTTCTTTTTAATTGGACCCCCATTAAAGACATGCACTTCACTAGTTTGGGGCCTAAAAACTGGGGTATCATAATTAAGTACAGGACTTAAATCTCCTACATTCTGATTTTTCAACCATGTAATGCTGTCTTTAGATGCTTGGGATCCATCAAGATTCACCATATACTGTCCATTCTTTTTATATGCTCCTTATACACTAGCATGAGGCTCAGCAGTGCAACATTTCTCAGCAGCCTCAATGTTCTCACTTATTATCTTTACATGGCCGACTAAATGCATCAGCTGGCTATCTACATGCTGTCTGTTTTCCATCATAATTCCCTCACTGATTGTCTTCAACTGGTTGTCTACATGTTTCAGCTGGTCGTCTACATGCTGTCTGCACTCCATCACATTATTGCTTACCTCATGCTTCTGTTGTTCTGGCTTGGCATCTACCTCCTTCTAAAGCTGTTGCATTTCTTCCTTCATTTCCCCCATGAATGCATTTAGCTGTCCTTGCAGTCTCAGTTGTACTTCCCTCTGTTGCTCCTGTAATGCCTCCTGAAGCTGTTGGTGTCGTTCTTTCTGTTTTTCGCTCTGTGCCTGCAATTGTTCTTTGATTTCATTTCTGAGCTCTTTCTGTTCTTCACTTTGGGCATGTAATTGTTCTTTGAGTTCTTTCTCTCCCTCATTTTGTGCCTGCAGTTGTACACTGTGCTTGTAACTGTTCTTTAAGTTCCTTCATTTGTGCCTGCAATTGTCCACTTTGGGCCTGTAACTGTTCTTCGAGTTCTTTCCTTGAAGCTTGTAATAGCTTCATAATTGCCGCCAAGGACACTTCGTCTTCCCTTCCAGCTCGGGATCTTGTCTGCACACCTTCTGCCTCCATGCCGAAGGTTAGATTCACTGCAGCCCTCAATAATAATCTACATTCCTGATACCACTGTTACGTCCGCATCCCCACACTGCCACTGGCTCCAACAGCAATCCGGTAGTTCAGTACAGGAAGGACGTTGCCTAGCGAGTTTTTCGCCTTATGGTCAGCCTTTCGGTGTACAGCACACAGGATCAGCTGAGGCAAAAATAAACACTGGCCTCTTAAAGTTCGCTGTCTTTATTTCACTGTCTTAATTTTGCAGATAATTCCACTTAATGCTTTCCAGCTTTACTTCGCTGTTCTCACAAGCAATGGAGCTATACATCTTTACTGCTTTACTGTAATGCCTGACAACCCTTCAGTGTTATTACACTTAATGCTTGACAACACTTCACTGTTAATACACTTAATGCATGACAACACGTCATTGTTATTACACTTAATGCTTAACAACATTTCATTGTTTTCACAAGTACAGAAAATACAGTCTACAACCTGACATTGCGCTACACTCAAACTGAACTGAAAACCGACTGAACTTGAAAGTCTCTTATCCATCCTTTTATAAGCTTGTATTGTTCGAGAATCATCTGCTTCTCCACAGTCCTGGTGTACTGTAGAGAGAGCACACTTACCAACTGGGGGACAACCAAAACATGAAAGTTTTCTTATAGTACATAACACTGTAAATTATTTAGCATACCAACCTAAACTGAACTGTGTAATTTAACAATCACATAACTAAAACATTATTACAGAAAAAGAGCACAAGAAATAATCCATAACTTATGAAACAACTACACTCACAAACAGTAGCCAAACTGGCAACTCTGACTCATACCGAAGCTATGATAAACTTCGGGAAACATCGAGAAACATCTCGGCTACCTAACCGGGAAATCCCGCTTCTTAACAGTATCAAAATTGTGTGGGAGTAACTTGCAACACGAGTATATATTTTCATCTTACATGTTTAGAGAAATGTGATGGACAAGTAGCTCCAGATTTCTGTATTCAGGGTTTTGGGTCGTATTATAAATGGCCTTGGAGATTTCGTAAAACCTCGGCCTCAGCCATATATTCAGCACATTATGTCGTAAAATATTCTTACCTACTAGGATATTGATGCAAACTTTACCGATATTCAAATGGTATATGTAACATGCAAGACAGTGTTCAGGTGTAATATGCAAAGTAAATCGGTAAGAAAGAGCTGTTACGAAGCCTATTATATCAATTAAAGCAGGGCAGCTTTAAGGTCAATGAAGGCAGTACAACAGGATGATATAAGATGAGAGAGTAATTCTGCAGTGCAATGTAGCGTGCTGCGACCTTGGAGAGAGAGAGAGTTGATCCCAGGCAAGATTGCAGAGCCTAAAGAAAAGTATTCTTTCAAGAACTTTGCAGGCACACAGGAAGTATGAGAAACAGAGTGTAGTGAGACAAACTAGGCTTGAGGATTGGGACAACTATGCTGTGGGCTTACTCCAGGATAATGCTCTCGGGGACATAGATTGAACAATGTAAGGGATTGCCAAGGAACCTGAGCAATAAGTCGTAGGTGATCCTGACATCACCCAGGACAGTTGCCGTGCCTTTAGGTAGTGCAAGGCACAACTTGTCAGTAGTGATGGGTTGATCGACGAGAGAAGGGGTCATGGCATGGGCCTGTGTAGTGTGTGTAGCCTATTTTTGCTAACATCCAAGAGGTGAGCTCTGGTAAAAGGTAAAGGTAGGGGCAAATGCCATGAAGTCTTTAGCCACGGTGCACATCTCGGTAAATTAGGCCTTTGAGACTGTGATGTGTTACTCACCCAATACCTTGGGATAAAGGCAACTAGATCATCCAGGTAACTCCCTTACCTCCCCTAGGTGGTAGACTGCTTTAGGTATTCCTTTTACTTATCATTCTACAAGGGGAGGATGGACACCCGAGTCGAATGAGGCCAGCCCCCACTACCAGGAATCGAGCCTTGGCGCTAACAGATTGGTAACAAGCGATGCTAACCACTGGGAGGAGGGAGGAGGGAGGAATGTCATTTAAGAATGTGGACCACTTGTGGCCAAGATCGCTGTCATATTCCGCACGACCGTGGTGGATAGGGTGGGAAGGAGACTTACGTGACTCAACAAGTCTGTTAACAAGCCGCCAACCTCTAGTAGTCTAGATCCAGGACTGTGATGATCTACATCAGTTTAACATAGCGTAAAGTGGATAAGCACATTTTCTGTAGAAGAATTCTGAAAGAGAAAGTTTGTTATATTAAGGACTAGCTAAAGCAAACATTCTACTTTACAATGTATGTGTCATTGTGTGATTTTGTTTATTATTGTGCTTGTAATGATAATTATTTCAATACCTTCTATGCCCCAAGGTACCGATGTTTTTGTTTTTTTTTTTTCTCATGCACCCTTCTCTGCTTGGCCTTCAGGGACAATATTCCCCAGAGAGTTGGGGCTTGTACTGAATGGTAAATAAAGAACCTAAATTAAAAAAAAAAAAAAAAAAAAAAGTGAATCTGACATCCACATCGGCGTTTCCTAACTGGGAATGTATGAGGTTGGAGTTAGGGGGCTAGTTAAGGGAGCATGAATAATTTCCATGGAGATGATCGTGATAGAAAAGTCCCCAAAAGTAGGGCAATAAATGAGCGGAACTACTATGTATAATGTTATCAACAGATGATTATTGCTGCACTATCCGAAACATCTGTATTTTCGAGATGAGTGGGCATTTTTTCTTCTGTCTGTCGCCTAGTCGCCTCTCTCCCTCTTTTATAGTCTGAAGAGAACGATATAGATTTTCTTGATCCAGCTTAGTATGTTTAGAAAAGAAAGGCGGTGTGTACTCGTCCTTCCGGGCTAGGGCTTTTTTTTTTTTTTTTTTTTTTTTTTGCCTATCGACCATTGAGGCCGAAGCCTCTGGTCATTAAGGCAAATATATATATATGTATATATATTGACACATATATACATATATATACAAACATATATATATACATACATACATACATACACACATCCATGCATATGAACATACACACTTTCATGCACACGTACATATATATATAATAATTTTTATTTTATTATTTTTTTGTAGTTTTATTTTTATTATTTTTATTTATTTTTTATATTTTTAACCTTATATTACTTATAAACAAAATACCTAATCTAAAGACCCTAAAACTAACCACCTAACAGACAAATCGCTAACCTATACTAAATCCTAAGAGACAAATAACTAGACCTACACTAATGTTCAAAAAGCCTCGACCAAGAGAACACCATCGACTGCAGATATGTAATGCTTTTCTACATTACATACCTGCACTCATCACCTGATGACTGTCAGTCGAGGCACAACCTAATATAGGGGACATCAATATATGAAAGGGAACCAGACGAGTCAGGAACATTTCCATATACGTCAGGGCTACGGCAAGTGTCACTCTGCTTATATTGCTTCAGTATTGTTGTTACTTCTCTCTACTATATTACGGAAATATGAATACCTTTCCAATTTTTATGTTACAGCGCTAACCAACGAATGTATGTACCTATAATTGCTGAAGAAGGTGTGTGACAAGACCCACTACCTCCTTTTGCATATATACACTGTACAGTATATTTTAGAAGAAAAGTTAATTTTAGCTAAGGATATGTAATTTAGAAAATGGAGACCATTTTTTTTCTTATCGAATTAAAAATTTGGCAGATGAAAAACTGGTCTTCAACGTGCATGCAAGTCCACTACTATCAGGAAATGAAGTATATGACTGTAAAGTACTGTATAGTTTTTGAACAAGCATTGGTACTTACGATAATGAGGAAGTATTTAAGGTAGCTGGTGGCGACCATCCTCCACTCACTTGAGGTAGTGCTGCCAACTTTTCCCCTCACCTTTATCATTCTTTTTCTGTATCTGCCCTCCTCGCTTCCTATTTCTCCCATCCCCTGTCACTTTATTTTTCCTTTTCATGTGGTTTTATATTAAGTGACAAGCGTAATGGCTTTCTGTAAGCCGGGAAACCATTAACAATGCTGGGTGGTAACCGAATAACTAACCCATACGTTTTCCCAGCGTGTCAGCAAGTGGGTTGGCGAGGGGTTAGTGCCCCTCCACGTAAAACAACAAAGTCAAGCAACCATCCTTTTCGAGAATATGGCGTCTGGCTATACATAGATAGACTGATTTAAGACTTTTTACAGTTCCCACCACATATCGTAGAATATACAGTGACGGTAGTATTTAAGCCTAGCTTCACTGAGCTTCCATTTTGATGTTCTAGAGAATTTTATATTGGAAAGGAAGCATGCATTTAAAATTTTCTTGTGTGTATATATATATATATATATATATATATATATATATATATATATATATATATATATATATATATATATATATATATATATTATGCGAGGAAGAAGGAACCAAAGGCCATGAGCCCGCAATAAGAGTTCCCTCCAAAAGAAAAACAAAATACAAGAGAGAGCCAAATTCAAGATCCATTCATTTCGAGATGCGTGGACACACTGCGTCTGAAAGACTGAAGATCATAGGCAACAGCAAATACAGACAGAGGGAGACAATTCCAGAGATGACCTGTTGCATAAATGAAGGACTGGGAGTAACGGTTAATTCTTGCATTAAAGAGTTGGACAGAAAAGGGATTAGAGTTTGCTGCTAGACGGGTGCTACGCGGCCATCGTAGAGGTGGAGGAACGCATGCAGACAGTTCAGAGGAGCAGTGACCATTAAAGTAGCGATAGAAAAGAGATAAAGATACAACAGTGTGGTGAAGAGACAAAGGTTGAAGGGAGTCAGTAAGAGGAGGAGAGTTAATGAGACGAAAAGCCTTTGACTCCACCCTATTGAGAAGAGCTGAATGTGGGGAGCCTCCCCACACATGAGAGTTGTACTCCACACAGGAGCGGATAAAACCTCTGCATAGAGTCAACAATTGTGCAGGGGTAAAGAAAGAACGGAGTCGGCTTAGCACATACAATCTCTTGGAAGCAAAATTTTACAAGAGATGTAGTATGATCTTTCCAAGATAAATCGCAAGTATATGTTCAAGGATGATGCATGATTAAGCTGAATATTATTAAACATTAGTGGGTATACCTGTGGAAGATTTTGACGGGTTGATAGGTGTAAGAACTTAGTCTTAGATGCATTAAAAACAACAAGATTATTTCTACCCAGTCAGACATATGAGCCAAGTCAGACATTAGGTGTGCCATAGCCTCATCCCTTGTTTGTTGAAGTAACTGCTGAGATGGGCGTTGCGGGAACCGAATGGAAAGGTGAAGGGTGGAATCATCAGCGTATGAGTGGATAGGGTTAGATGTACATCTTAGAAGGTCATTGATGAATAAAAGGAAGAGAGTTGGTGATAGGACAGAGCCCTGAGGAACACCACTGTTGATAGATCTAGGAGAAGAACGATGACTGTCTACAACAGCGGCTATAGAACGACCAGAAAGGAAGCTAGCGATAAAGGCACAGATAGAAGGATAGAAACCGTAAGAGGGCAGTTTGGAAATTAAAGATTTACGCCAGACTCGATCGAAAGCCTTTCAGATGTCAAGTGCAATGGCAAAGCTTTAGCCAAAGTCCCGAAAGGAGGATGACCAGGAGTCTGAAATGTAGATGAGAAGATCGCCAGTGGAGCATCCCTGACGGAACCTGTACTGACAATCAGAAAGAAGGTTGTGATAGGAAAGATGCCTTAATATTTTTCTATTGAGAATTTACTTGAAAATTTTTGAAATACAGGACGTTCAAGCAATTGGACGATAGTTGGAGGGTTGGGAGTGGTCACCCTTCTTTGGGACTGGCTGAATGAGAGCACTCTTCCAGCAAGAAGGAAAGGTACAAGTTGACAGACAAAGCCGAAACAGTTTGCCTAGGCAGCGTGTAAGCACAGAAGCACAGTTCTTGAGAACAACAGGAGGGACTCCATCAGGCCCATATGTCTTGTTAGTATTCAGGCCAGTGATGGGAGAAAATACATCAGCTGAAGAAATTTTAATGTCAGCCATGAGGAAGTCAGAGGCGGGAAGTGATAGTGGCACAGCACCGGAATCGTCTAAGGTAGAATTGGAGGAGAAAGTCTGTGTGAAGAGATCTGCTTTATAAGTGGAAGAAATAGCTACAGAACCATCAGAGTAGAAAAGAGGAGGGAAGGATGATGAGGTAAAGTTGTTAGAAAGGTTTTTGGCAAGGTGCCAGAAGGAGATGGAAGAATTCGAGTTGGAGTGTTGAGAGCATTTAGTACAGATGAAATTATTTTTAGCAGAGCGAAGAACAGACTTAACACGACTCCGGGCAGTAACGTAAAGATGATGTGATTCAGGGGTGGGTTGGCTCCGGTACCTTTTGTAGGTCCTCTCCTTGTTGCAGACAGCATTAGAACAAGCTTGATTAAACCAAGGCTTTCTTGCATTAGTCAAAGGATATGAGAAAGGAATGTATGCTTCCATGCCCGAGAGAATAACCTCCGTAATGCGCAAGACACACTCAGATGGCTCCCGGCCATGGAAGCAATAATCATTCCAGAGAAAATCAAAGAAGTACTGCCAGAGGGCCTCCCAATCCGCGGCTCCAAAATGCCACAGGCGACGTTTCCCTGGAGGGTCCACAGGCCATACCGGAGTGATAGGACAGGTTGAGGTGATAAGGTTGTGATCGGAGGAGCCCAACGGAGAGAAAAGATTAACAGTGTAAGCAGAAGGATTAGTTGTAAGGAAGAGGTCAAGTATGTTGGAGCTCTCTCCAAGGCAGTCTGGGATACGGGTAGGGTGCTGTACAAGCTGCTCTAGGTCATTAAGGATAGAAAAGATGTAGGCTTGTTCACCATGTGGATCAGTGAAAGGAGAGGAGAGCCAAAGGTGGTGATGAACATGGACATCTCCTAGAATGGAGATTTCAGAGAATGGAGAAATGGATAGAATGTGTTCCATCATAGAAGTAAGACAGTAGAAGAATTTTTGATAGTCAGTAGAATTAGGGGATAAGTAAACAGCACAGATATATTTAGTCAGAGAATGACAGGAAAGCCGAAGCAGATTATAGACAATTCAGAAGAATCGAGTTCAGGAACACGAGAGCAAGATAAGTCGTTGCGTATATATACACAACAGCCACCTTTGGCTTTGAAATGAGTAATAGAGAAAGTAGGAGGATACAGAAAACGGTTTGCTGACAGATGAGTCTTAGTTAGAAAGAGAAGGTGAGGTTTAGAGGAGGAGAGGTAGTGCTCAACAGAGTGAATGTTAGAGGAAAGGCCGCGAATGTTGCAGAAATGAAGAAGAAGAGAGTCAGACAGTGGTTCCAGGCACCTCGAGGCGTCACCGGGAGAAGGGCGGAAGGTGGGGGCATTTATGGTCCACCCCCTGGGGACTCCGAGGCTGGGTGATAAGATGCAATGTTTTGTTTGTTTGTTTTTTTTGGAAAAAGAAGTGTAGTGTGTAATGTGCATGTCGTTTGGTGTAGATAGAGAAATTTGTGTTGGAGAGCATGCTGGAAAAGTTTCTGGAGAAGGGAAAGAACTTGTATGCGGCTTTCATGGATTTGGAGAAAGCATATGACAGGGTGGATAGACAAGGATTGTGGAAAGTATTAAGAATATATGGAGTGGATGGGCAGTTGTTGAATGCTGTGAAGAGTATGTATGATGGTGCTAAGGCTGCAGTGCGTGTGGATGGTGAACTGAGTGAATTTTTCTCTTTGAAGGTTGGGTTGAAACAGGTATGTGTCATGTCTCCATGGTTGTTCAATCTGTACATGGATGGGGTAATAAAAGAGGTACAAGGTAGGGTAGTGGATGTTGGAGTGGCCCTGGAAGAGAGAGGATAGTGTTTGGAAACTCCCTGTACTGTTGTTTGCAGATGATATTGTGTTGTTGAGTGAAGACGAAGGGGAGCTGCAGGGCTTGGTAGATGAGTTTGGGAGAGTGTGTAAGAAACGGAATCTAAAGGTGAATGTAGGGAAGAGTAAAGTGATGATCTTTGAGAGAGGTGAAGTCAGTGAATGTACAGCGAGGTTGGATGGTGAGGTATTGGAAAATGTGAGTACGTTTAAGTACTTGGGTAGTGTGATGAGTAAGGATGGAGGTTTGGAGGGTGAAGTGCTTGAAAGGGTACAGCAGGGAACAAAGGTTGCTGCTTCCTTGAAAGCAGTGATAAGAAACAGGGTTGTGAGCATGGAAGTGAAAACGTTACTGCATGACAGTATTGTGATACCAACTCTATCGTATGGAAGTGAAGCTTGGACGTTGTTGGAAGGACACAAGTCAAGAGTGAGAGCAGTGGAAATGAGTTATTTAAGAGGAGCCTGTGGAGTCACATGGAGAGACAGCCTGACAAATGAGGATATAAAGGAGCGTTGTGGTGTGGATGTGGATGTGATAGGAAGTGTTAGGAGGAATATACTGAGGTAGTTTGGCCATGTGAAGAGGATGGAGGGTGAAAGACTGATGAAGAGAGTGTATGTAAGTGAGGTGGAGGGGGGAAGAGGGAGGGGGAAGAGGGAGGGGGAAGAGGGAGGGGGAAGAGGGAGGGGGAGGGAGGGGGAAGAGGGAGGGGGAGGCCGGGGATGAGATGGAGGGAGGGGGAGGCCGGGGATGAGATGGAGGGATGGGATGGATAGGTATATGAGAGAGGGGTGTGTGAGTTGGGAGCAGGGCAGTTGCATGGCGGGGGACAGGGCGACGTGGAGGCGATTTGTTTGTGGCCACCCCGAACGGGATTAAGGCGTCTGGCAAAATATATATATATATATATATATATATATATATATATATATATATATATATATATATATATATATATATATATATATACATATATAAAATTATTTGGTTATATGGCAACTAAAACAATAATACTTATGAAGCAAGATGGGGCGGGATAGTGGGGTTGGATTTAGAACCAACTGATATAGAGGCGTGATCCTAAAGATGTAAAAGGAACCAAGAACCGCATCAGGAGCGTCGGGTCTGAGGTTACGCTAATCTGTCCTGACATTTATGGCAAAAGTGAACAGTCTTGCAAACCCACGGCTGGCATTATATTAGCAATAAACTCCAGCCACCCTTTAATGCAAAACCTTTATAAGCCTCATTCAGTTAGAATGCTTCGACCCACTAGACTACCAGGTATCTATCTGGTTATATGGCTACCACCCAATGGAAAATATATGGATTCTGGATTACAGGAAACTACTTGGGTTTTCACTCTGTGCTGAGTTACATGAAGGTTGCACTACAGTGACTGAGTGGATGATTGGCTCCCCAATTTACAACTTTACCTTACGTCACCTCAGTGACAAGCTATGTCTTTGGACACTAGCGACCATGGAATGCCAGGTTTCTAAGTTATCAGTCACATTTATTAAATACGAGGTCTGTTAATAAAGAAACCAATCTTTTTTGTGGTTCGATAAGCTTTCGACAGAGTATGGCACCGTTCCCTGCTGTCCAAACTCCCTTGCTTTGGACTAACGTCTTTTGTTCCCTTGATTTCTTCATATCTTAGCGACAGGAAAATAAGAGTAAAAGTAGATGATGTATATTCCAATTTCCACTCAATTAACGCCGGTGTGCCGCAGGGGTCAGTCCTGGCGCCAACCCTATTCCTGGTTCATATTAATGATCTCTTATCTGTCACCCAGAATCCCATCCACTCATACGCAGATGACTCAACACTACATAGTTCATTCACACTCAGACACCCATTTACAAAGTCTAATATCTCTACCTCTCAACTCAGTAGCCATCTCCAAAAATCAAGACCTATCTACGATCAGTGAATGGGGACAAAACAACCTTGTCTCTTTTAATGCTAGTAAAACTAAATATATACAATTTACTAACAGACAGATATTGCTAGATTCGTACATTACCTTCAGTGCTACTAATAGTCCCATCTCCAAAAGTATTGAAATTCTTGGCATCTCACTTAACAATGCCCTAAGCTGGACCTCTCATGTTAGATCATTTGCTAAACCGCCTCAAAGAAACTTGTATTATTGTACATAGTCCGTAATTTCTTCGCTGATAAGCAGTTAGCTATAATTTATAAGAGTTACGTGCGCTCTCAGCTTGAATATTACTTACCCTTGTGGAATGGATGTGGAGAGGTTGCCTTAAAACAACTAGACAAAATTCAGAACAAAGCTGTTAGAATTATTAACAACCCTGCCATTATAAATAAACTACCTCCCCTGCAAGTAAGAAGGAATGTTGCCTCCCTTGCATTATTTTACAGATATTTTTGTGGCAAATGCTCAGACGAAATTGCATCCATGATGCCACCTCTCCATGCCTTCCCTCGTGTCACACGGGCATCTGGTAGCGCTCATGACTGGAATGT